>NC_053436.1:74492779-74807125 GCF_007990345.1 Gossypium hirsutum
CACTTGAAATCAGTTTTGTGATTTTTCCCTGAAACTAGACTCATGTCCCCACCTATGTATTTTTTTCTAGAATTTTTGGTCGGGCCAATTAGTACAGTTTATTAGTCAAAGTCTCCCATGTTACAGGGGTCGACTACACTGACCTTTTCCCATTACGACTTAGATATCTCTCTGCACAGAGCTTCAATACTGATGCCGTTTGTTTCTATGGAAACTAGACTCAGAGAGGAATCCATACATATATGGTATGGCCCCTAATTATCTCTGGTCAATTTATAGTGAATTTCCAAAGTTGGAACAGGGAATCCAGAAACTGTTCTGGCCCTGTTCCACAAGAACCCGAATATCTCTTACTGTACTGTTCATATGATTATTTCGTTACTTTCATATGAAAGTAGATTCATCAAGGTTCGATTACATTCAACACATACGTAACATATCCCCATATTGGGATGTTTTTCGAGTATTCGCTGGAATTTTACAGCAAGCTCATTCATTACCAAATCACGTTCCTTCGGGATTTAACCGGATATAGCTCCTCGTTCAAATGCCTTCGGGACATAGCCCGGTTTTAGTAACTCACACAATGCCTTCGGGACATAACCCGGATTTAATAACTCGCACGAATGCCTTCGGGACTTAACCTGGATTTAGTATCTCGCACAAAGGCCTTCGGGGCTTAACCCGGAATTTGTATCTCGCACAAATGTCTTCGGATCTTAGGCCGGATATATTCACTTAGCACAAAGCCTTCGGGACTTAGCCCGGACAGCATTCAATTAATCATGCACATCTAACAATAATTCATGGCACATTCATATTTCATTTTCATTTGCGAAACTCAAACACAAGGCACATATCGTCCTTGCACATTCGGCTCAATAGCCACACATAGAGCATGATTTAATCACATCGTAATTTAAGCTCTCTTACTCAAGAACTTACCTCGGGTGTTGTCGAATGATTCCGCTAGCTATTCAACCACTTTTTCCTTCCCTTTATCGGATTTATTTCCCCTTTGCTCTTGAGCTTAATTAAACAAATAAATTGATTTCATCATTTAGGCATCAAAAAGATGAACACAAGGCACTTAGCCCATATTTATACATTAGACATTAAAGTCTCATACATGCAAAAATCATGCATCAACACAACATATTAGCTAATTTCTTTCCCCTTGGCCGAATATGCATGTCTATTTTTGGGGTCGATTTCAACACTTAATACACACATATACACACTAGTAAAGCATCCTCCCCCTTTTCATCAATTTAACACATGCATTGCTCATTAACATGCAAAGTTACATTCGGCCTTAGCACACATCTTGCTAGCCGATTCTTCTCCATTTAGCAACCAATGCACATATGTGCTCACACAAAAATGCTAAAAAGGAGGTTCAAGAATCATCAAGCCATCATCACATGCATCATTAACAAGCTTCATATTTTGCATGCAATGGCATTAACACAACCTCCACCTAGGCCGAATCTTAACTCATCCTCATGCCTCATCACCACAACATCAAACACCAACCAAGAATGATGCATCCATGGTCAAGTGCCATTTCCATCACATAGCAAAATTTAGACCATGGGCTAGGTAGAACTCAAGCTAACAACTAAAACATGCATGCATCTCATGGAACATCATCAAACATACCTTAGCCTAGCTACATGCATGGCCGAATCTCTTCACCTTTCTTCTTCTTTCCTCCTTAAAATTTTTGGCCAAGGATGAACCAAAGGATGAGAAAATTTTTTTCTTTGTTTTTCTTTCTAATTTAGGCTAAATGAAGGTGAGAAAAGGATGAACAAAGATCTTCTCCTCTCTTTTCTTTAGCTCACGGCAATGGGGGGAAAAGAATCAACTACACACTTTTTTTTTGTGTATTCATCATACTCCTTTTCATTATTTAATTTCCATGCCTATTTTTTTTTTTTTTCCACCCATGATGCACCAACAAAACATGTCTATGACATGTCTTGGCCATCAAACTTGGTCTACCATGCTTGTCATGGCCGGCCACTACTAGTAGGGGGGAATTTGACATGCAAGTCCCCCCTTTGTCCACATGCACTAATAGGTCCTCACACATTGACCTATCACATTTTAGAATTTTCTCACATAAGTCCTATTGACTAAAATCACATGAAATCAACCAAATTGAAGCTTGAAATTTTCACACATTCATAATTACATATTCTAGACAATAAGTATCACATTCAAACATTTCGGTGACTCGGTTTAGCGGTGCCGAAACCACTTCCCGACTAGGGTCAACTTTGGGCTGTCACATCAAAGTTCAACCAAAATTGTACCAAAAGGGGGCTTCGATAGTGTGGGAGACTTCGAATTCCAAAAATCCCGAGTCCGATAGCTGACGAGCCAAAATCTATAAAACAGAGAAACAAAGAAACGGAGTAAGCAATTTATGCTTAGTAAGTTTTGAGCAAGGGATTCCAGCACAACAAAAGTATAGCATTCATATAGCTAAACGGATAATTTCATATGCACAATTTTTCAATATCATACTTACTTCACATTACCAACCATTATGTTCATACACAAAAGATCAACTTAGCCAAAGGCCGGTAGCTCATTTATCGACTGAGCGAATACAGATTTGTAAGGGATCAACTAATTCAAAGCACACACGAAACATACCTCATCGCAGGGATTTTACGAGCGTATTAATTTAAATTTTTACAGCAAGATCGCTCGTTCCCAAATCAAGCATCTTCGGGGTTTAGCCGGATATAACCACTCGCACAAGGCCTTCGGGTCTTAACCCGGATATGGTCACTAGCATAAATGCCTTCGGGACTTAGCCCGGATATAGTCGCTAGCACAAATGCCTTCGGATCTTAGTCCGGATGTAGTCGCTTAGCACAAAAGCCTTCGAGACTTAGCCCGGATATCATTCGAGTAACCATGCACATATATCAATAAATCATGACACATTCATATTTCATTTTCATTACCAAAGCTCAAACACAAGACACTTATCACATTTACAATTTCGGCTCAATAGCCACATATAAGAGCATGATTTTGATTTACTTAAGACATAATCTAATCGAATCATAATTTAAGTCCCATTACTCGAAAACTTACCTCGGATGTTGTCGAACGATTCCGATGGCTATTCGACCACTTTTTCCTTCCCTTTATCGGATTTAGTTCCCCTTTGCTCTTGAGCTTAATTTAACAAATAAATTGATTTAATCATTTGAGCATCGAAAAGAGGAACTCAAGGTACTTGGCCCACATGTATTCATTAGACATTAAAGTCACATATGTACGGAATCATGAATCAAACTCAACACATTAGTTAATACTCTCCTTAGCCGAATTTTCTAAGTCAAGATAAAGCCTTCAATATGCTTACCTATGGCCGAACAACACATCAACCTATGTACTCATTCATGTGGCCGATTATGCATGTCTATGTTGAGGCCAATTATATACTCAATACCACACACAAATGGCATACCTTTTACTAACTAATGCATTACATATTATAACTCAATACGCATCCATCATGTACTCCATAACCGAAACACCATCATATGTAAATATATACCTTGAGATATTGTATATGTCATACCAATACGTCATGTGCAAACATATATATATGTGCAAGAGCCGAATCTCAAAGTTGATTATAACTAGACATGAACATAAATCCAAAACACAAATCTTACCTACCATGCAATAAGCATAAATCATACTTATGGATATACCATGGCCGAATACATCACAACACCATACCATTTCAATTTTGGTCATGGTTAAACAAAGAACTTAATGTCTCACTCAAAAATGCTAAAAAGAAAATCCAAGAGTCATCAATCCACCATCACATGTATCATTAACAAGCTTCATATTTAGCATGCAATTGCATTAACACAAAATCCACCTAGGCCGAATATCATCCCCATGACATAGCAAAGATTTGAACCATGGGCTAATTAGAACTCAAGCTAGCAACTAAAAACATGCATGAATCTCATGGCACAACCTCAAACATACCTTAATCTAGATACAAGTATGGCCAAACCTCCTCCTAATCCTCTTCCAAACCAAACATGAAGCAAGAACTCCTTCCTCCTTCCTTAGAATTTTCGGCCAAAAGAAATGAATTCCTCCTTCCTTAGAATTTTCGGCCAAAAGAAATGAAAAGGATGAACAAATTTTTTTTCTTTTCTTTAACTCACGGCAATGGGGGGGAACACACACACATTCTTTCTTTTTTTTTCCATTTCTTTATTACCCATACTCCTTATTTTATTTTTCCTAACATACCTCACTAACATAACATGTTTGTGACATGTTTCCACTCATAGCATGGCCGGCCACTACTAATTAGGGGGGAAATTTGACATGCAAGTCCTCCCTTTTTATTACATACACTATTAGATCCTTATAGATTAGCCTATCACATTTCAAAAGTGTCACACAAATCCTACTAACTGAATTCACATGCAATCGACTAAATCGAAGCTTGAAATTTTCACACATTCATAATTACATATTCTAGACAATAAATATCACATTCAAACATTTCGGTGACTCGGTTTAGCGGCCCCGAAACCACTTCCCGACTAGGGTCAATTTTGGGCTGTCACAACTCTCCCCCACTTAAGAAATTTTCGTCCCCGAAAATCTTACTGGTAAATAAGTTTGGGTATCGTTCTTTCATGGCATTCTCGGTTTCCCAAGTAGCTTCTTCGACTCCGTGTTTGAGGCATAACACCTTTACTAACGGAACCCTTTTGTTTCGCAACTCTTTCACTTCTCGAGCTAGGATACGAATCGGTTCTTCTTCATAACTCAAGTCAGATTGAATTTCAACTTCTGATGGATTAATCACGTGTGACGGATCGGATCTATAACGTCGAAGCATCGAAACATGAAAGACGTCGTGAATCTTTTCAAGTTCAGGGGGCAAAATCAATCTATACGCAACTGGACCAACTCGTTCGGAGATTTCGTACGGCCCAATGAATCTCGGACTCAACTTGCCCTTATGGCCAAATCTGAGTACCTTTTTCCAAGGCGAAACTTTAAGAAACACTTTATCTCCCACCTGATATTCAATGTCTTTTCGTTTCAAATCCGCATACGATTTCTGACGATCTGTGGCTGCCTTCAGACTTTCACGGATTACCTTTACTTTCTGTTCGGCATCTTTAATCAAATCAACTCCGAAAATTTTACTTTCACTGAGCTCAGTCCAAAACAATGGTGTACGGCATTTACGATCGTACAAAGCCTCGTAAGGTGCCATCTTAATACTTGATTGAAAACTATTGTTGTAAGCGAATTCAATCAAAGGTAAATACCGTTCCCATGAACTACTGAACTCGAGGATGCAACATCTCAACATATCCTCAAGTATCTGAATTATCCGCTCGGATTGACCATCGGTTTGGGGGTGAAAAGCAGTGCTAAAATGCAGCTTGGTACCCAAAGCTTCTTGCAATTTCTTTCAAAATCGTGAGGTGAATCTCGGATCTCTATCCGACACAATCGAAATAGGTACCCCGTGTAATCTCACAATCTGAGAAACGTACAATTCAGCTAGCTTATCCAATGAAAAATCCGTACGCATGGGGATAAAGTGAGCCGACTTAGTCAGTCTATCAACAACAACCCAAATCGCATCCTTCTTACTTGCTGACAATGGCAGTCCGAACACAAAGTCCATTGTGACTCGATCCCATTTCCACTCGGGTATAATGATCGGCTGAAGTAAACCTGAAGGCACTTGATGTTCCGCTTTCACTTGTTGACATATTAAACATCTTGAAATAAAGTCGGAGATGTCTCGTTTCATACCATGCCACCAAAACCGACGTTTCAAATCATTGTACATTTTCGTACTCCCCGAGTGAATTGACATTCGGCTACAATGGGCTTCATTCAGAATCATCAAAATGAGTTCCGAATTCTTTGGAACACACAAACGACTTCTGAACCTCAAACAATCATCATCATCAATTTGAAACTCCGATTCCTTGTTCGGAACACACTCAGCCCGTTTTGCAACCAATTTATCGTCGACTTTCTGAGCTTCACGAATTTGATGAATCAATAATGGTTCGGCCTTTAATTCAGCTACTAACACATTGTCGGGTAGAACAGACAAGAGTACATTCATCGCTCGTAAAGCAAACAGTGATTTCCGGCTTAAGGCGTCCGCAACCACATTAGCCTTTCCCGGGTGATAATCAATGACAAGCTCATAATCCTTTAACAACTCGAGCCAACGTCTTTGTCGCAGATTTAAGTCTCTTTGAGTCATCAAATATTTGAGATTTTTGTGATCCGAAAATACATGGCACTTTTCACCAAATAAGTAATGTCACCATATTTTTAAAGCGAATACGGGCAGCTAGTTTGAGATCATGGGTCGGATAATTTTTCTCATGTGGCTTTAATTGTCTCAACGCATAGGCCACAACTCGACCTTCTTGCATCAATACGCAACCTAACCCAAGTAGGGACGCATCACTATAAATGACAAACTCTTTGCCTGATTCGGGCTGCACTAGAATTGGAGCTTCGGTCAAATAAGTTTTCAGTTGATCAAAACTTTTCTGACATTTTTCCGTCCATTCGAACTTAACATCTTTTTGAAGTAGCTTCGTCATCGGTGTGGCTATCATCGAGAAACCTTTTACAAACCGTCGGTAGTAACCGGCAAGTCCCAAAAAGCTTCGAACCTCAGTAATATTTCTCGGAGGCTTCCAGTTAAGTATGGCTGAAATTTTGTTTGGGTCAACTCGAATACCCGATGCGGATACCACGTGGCCTAAGAAGCTAACCTCTCTTAACCAGAACTCACACTTACTGAACTTAGCATATAACTGCTTATCCCGTAAAATTTGCAACACTAATCTCAGGTGCTCAGCATGTTCGGTCTCATCTCTTGAATAGACCAAGATGTCATCAATAAACACAACTACGAACCAATCCAAATACTGTCTGAAGATCCGATTCATCAAGTCCATAAATACCGCAGGGGCATTAGTGAGCCCAAACGGCATCACTAAGAACTCGTAGTGGCCGTATCTCGTTCTGAAAGCAGTTTTGGGTATATCCGAATCTCGAATTCGCAACTGATAATAACCCGATCTCAAACCTATCTTTGAAAACACTGAGGCTCCCTTTAGTTGATCAAACAAATCATCAATACGCGGTATCGGATATTTATTCTTTATTGTCACTTTATTCAGCTGACGATAGTCGATGCACAACCTCATGGTTCTGTCCTTCTTCTTCACAAACAATACTGGTGCACCCCAAGGTAAGAAACTTGGTCGAGCGAAACCTCTATCAGTCAACTCTTGCAACTGAGCTTTCAACTCCTTTAACTCGGTTGGTGCCATACGATACGGAGCTATCGAAATTGGCGTAGTTCCAGGTACAAGCTCAATACCAAACTCTACCTCCCGAACAGGTGGTAAACCCGGTAATTCTTCAGGAAAAACATCCGGGTATTCACAAACCACCGGCACAGATTCGGGTTTCTTTTCTAATTCTTTGTCATCAAGTACATACGCAAGGTATGCTTCGCACCCTTTTCTTACATATTTCTGGGCCAACATTGAGGATATTACAGCTGGCAACCCATCCAAGTCCGTAGACTTAACTCGGATCATCTCATTATTTGCGCACCTCAAATCCATAGTCTTGCTTTTGCAATTCACAACCGCATCATGCACGGTCAACCAATCCAAACCAAGAATAACATCAAATTCATCAAACGGCAAAAGCATCAAGTCCGCCGGAAAACAGGAACCTCGAATTACTAGGGGACATTTCTTACACACTTTGTCGAGAAGCACGTAACGACCCAAGGGATTTGACACCCGAATTACGAACTCAGTAGACTCAATAGGTAAAGTCTTACTGGATGCTAAGGTTTCGCATATATAATAATGAGTAGAACCAGGGTCAATCAAAGCAATCACATTAGTATCAAAGAGAGTAAAAGTACCGGTAATAACATCTGGCGAGGAAGCATCCTCGCGTGCGCGTATAGCATAAGCCCTAGCAGGAGCGCGAGCCTCGAATCTGGTCGTAGCATCTCTAGATCCTCTCTGACCACCACTAGCATTGCCCGTATTTCTAGATCGTCTACCTCGAGCAGTGGTAGCACCCGGTTTCCCACTCTGATTTACATTCTGTTCAGACAACCTCGGGCAATCTTTAATGAAGTGGTCAACTGATCCGCACTTGTAACAGGAGCGGTCATGGAATCTACAACTCCCCGAATGCCATTTACCGCAATATCGACATTCCGTTCTATCCCGACGATCATTCCCAACACTGGCGACCGAAGTGACTCGTGTGCTCACAGGGGGTCGATCGCGATCTCGTCTAGAGAAACCCGAAGTGTCCCTAGACCGGCCTAAGTCATCTCTAAATTTCTTCGATGACTGTGGGAAGGGCTTCCCCGAAGACCTCTTACGAAACTCCTTTGCTCCCATATCAGCTTTTCTTTTCTCCATACTTAGCTCCTCGGCTTTACAAGCTCGCTCAACAAGTACCACAAATTCTCGAATTTCCAAGATGCCAACATACAGCTTTATATCATCATTTAGTCCATCCTCGAAACGTTTACACATCACAGCTTCTGAAGAAATGCATTCTCGCGCATACCGGCTAAGCCTCACAAATTTTCGTTCATAGTCGGTAACCGACATGGAACCTTGTTTGAGTTCAAGAAATTCCTTCCGTTTTTGGTCAATGAATCTCTGACTGATATACTTTTTTCGAAACTCGGTTTGGAAAAACTCCCAAGTTACTTGCTCTCTAGGCACAACAGAAGTCAACGTATTCCACCAATAGTAGGCAGAATCACGTAGCAAGGAGATAGTACACTTTAGGCACTCATCGGGTGTGCAAGATAGCTCGTCGAGTACCCGGATAGTGTTGTCCAACCAAAATTCAGCTTGCTCGGCATCATCGCTATCCGTAGCTTTAAATTCAGTAGCCCCGTGTTTTCGGATTCTGTCAACTGGGGGCTTATTTGACCTTATTTGGTCAGTTGCCGGAGGTATTGTAGGTGCGGGGGTGGCATTAGTCGGGAATGGAGGTTGTCGAACAGCCGTATTAGTTCGAATGTATTGGTTGAACCAATCATTCATTACGCTATAGAAAGCTTGTCTAGCTTCGTCATTCGGATTACTAGCAATCGGTTGAGAGTCCGCCGGAGCTGTCCCTTGTGCGGGAGCAGGCGCCACACTCTCAAGATCATCAGCTACCGCTCGGTCGGGATCGGGATCCATTACTATAAATAAACAAATTTTCAATCGTCAGAAATCACCACACTATCAAATAATCACAAAATGGCATGTATAGCGAGATCCAAACGTATTACGGTAGCCCTAGAATCGACTAAACCGTAGCTCTGATACCAATAAAATTGTAACACCCCGTACCCGAGTCCGTCGCTGGATTCAGACATGAGGGGTTTGCAGACTTAAATCACTTCTTTGCACAATCCATTTTAAATTTTCCAGGCAAGCTGTCTAACTGCGTCACTGTCACCTTAAAAATCATATCTTGAGTTTCACAACTCGAAAATCAGCTTCGTGATTTTTTCCTGAAACTAAACTCATATATGCATCTACAAATTTTTTTCTAGAATTTTTGGTCGGGCCAATTAGTACAGTTTATTAGTCAAAGTCTTCCATGTTATAGGGATCGACTACACTGACCTTTGCATATTACGACTTGGATATCTCCCTGTACAGGGCTTCAATAGTGATGCTGTTTGTTTCTGTACAAACTAGACTCAAAAATGAATCTATTCATATATGGCATGACTTCTAATTATCTCTAGTTAATTTATAATGAATTTCCAAAGTCGGAACAGGGAATCCAGAAACCGTTCTGGCCCTGTCTCACGAGAACCTGAATATCTCTTAACATACTATCCATATGATCGTTTCGTTACTTTCCTATGAAAATGAATTCATCAAGGTTCATTTACATAATTTATTCACTATTTAATTCCATTCCTACTATTTTTAGTGATTTTTCACATCCACATCACTGCTGCTGCCAGCATCTGTTTTTTTAAGGTAAACTTTACCTATTTCATGATCCTCCATGGATCAACTAGAGTTTGTCATACATATTCCAAAAGTGATCAAGAATAACCCTTCCCATGGCTAACCGTTACCAACATTTCCATACCTCTCGACGGACAACATACAAAACGATTATAATGCTATGATCAAAGTATATTTAAGCCATTTTCGCATGGCTATCCAAATTTACACAAAACCGAAGGGTACATGACCAACAACAAAAGGGTTGTCCTATACATGCCATTTCAAAGTTCAACCAAAATTGTACCAAAAGGGGCTTTGATAGTGTGGGAGACTTCGACTTCCAAAAATCCCGAGTCCGATAGCTGACGAGCCAAAATCTATAAAACAGAGAAACAAAGAAACGGAGTAAGCAATTTATGCTTAGTAAGTTTTGAGCAAGGGATTCCAGCACAACAAAAGTATAGCATTCATATAGCTAAACGGATAATTTCATATGCACAAATTTTCAATATCATACTTACTTCACATTACCAACCCTTATGTTCATACAAAAAAGATCAACTTAGCCAAAGGCCGGTAGCTCATTTATCGACTGAGCGAATACAGATTTGTAAGGGATCAACTAATTCAAAGCACACACGAAACATACCTCATCGCTGGGATTTTACGAGCGTATTAATTTAAATTTTTACAGCAAGATCGCTCGTTCCCAAATCAAGCATCTTCGGGGTTTAGCCGGATATAACCACTCGCACAAGGCCTTCGGGTCTTAACCCGGATATGGTCACTAGCATAAATGCCTTCGAGACTTAGCCCGGATATAGTCGCTAGCACAAATGCCTTCGGATCTTAGTCCGGATGTAGTCGCTTAGCACAAAAGCCTTCGGGACTTAGCCCGGATATCATTCGAGTAACCATGCACATATATCAATAAATCATGACACATTCATATTTCATTTTCATTACCAAAGCTCAAACACTAGACACTTATCACATTTACAATTTCGGCTCAATAGCCACATATAAGAGCATGATTTTGATTTACTTAAGACATAATCTAATCGAATCATAATTTAAGTCCCATTACTCGAAAACTTACCTCGGATGTTGTCGAACAATTCCGATGGCTATTCGACCACTTTTTCCTTCCCTTTATCGGATTTAGTTCCCCTTTGCTCTTGAGCTTAATTTAACAAATAAATTGATTTAATCATTTGAGCATCGAAAAGAGGAACTCAAGGTACTTGGCCCACATGTATTCATTAGACATTAAAGTCACATATGTACGGAATCATGAATCAAACTCAACACATTAGTTAATACTCTCCTTAGCCGAATTTTCTAAGTCAAGATAAAGCCTTCAATATGCTTACCTATGGCCGAACAACACATCAACCTATGTACTCATTCATGTGGCCGATTATGCATGTCTATGTTGAGGCCAATTATATACTCAATACCACACACAAATGGCATACCTTTTACTAACTAATGCATTACATATTATAACTCAATACGCATCCATCATGTACTCCATAACCGAAACACCATCATATGTAAATATATACCTTGAGATATTGTATATGTCATACCAATACGTCATGTGCAAACATATATATATGTGCAAGAGCCGAATCTCAAAGTTGATTATAACTAGACATGAACATAAATCCAAAACACAAATCTTACCTACCATGCAATAAGCATAAATCATACTTATGGATATACCATGGCCGAATACATCACAACACCATACCATTTCAATTTTGGTCATGGTTAAACAAAGAACTTAATGTCTCACTCAAAAATGCTAAAAAGAAAATCCTAGAGTCATCAATCCACCATCACATGTATCATTAACAAGCTTCATATATAGCATGCAATGGCATTAACAAAAAATCCACCTAGGCCGAATATCATCCCCATGACATAGCAAAGATTTGAACCATGGGCTAATTAGAACTCAAGCTAGCAACTAAAAACATGGATGAATCTCATGGCACAACCTCAAACATACCTTAATCTAGATACAAGTATGGCCAAACCTCCTCCTAATCCTCTTCCAAACCAAACATGAAGCAAGAACTCCTTCCTCCTTCCTTAGAATTTTCGGCCAAAAGAAATGAATTCCTCCTTCCTTAGAATTTTCGGCCAAAAGAAATGAAAAAGGATGAACATATTTTTTTTCTTTTCTTTAACTCACGGCAATGGGGGGGAACACTCACACACATTCTTTATTACCCATACTCCTTATTTTATTTTTCCTAACATACCTCACTAACATAACATGTTTGTGACATGTTTCCACTCATAGCATGGCCGGCCACTACTAATTAGGGGGGAAATTTGACATGCAAGTCCTCCCTTTTTATTACATGCACTATTAGATCCTTATAGATTAGCCTATCACATTTCAAAAGTATCACACAAATCCTACTAACTGAATTCACATGCAGTCGACTAAATCGAAGCTTGAAATTTTCACACATTCATAATTACATATTCTAGACAATAAATATCACATTCAAACATTTCGGTGACTCGGTTTAGCGGTCCCGAAACCACTTCCCGACTAGGGTCAATTTTGGGCTGTCACACTGGTGCTTCAGTTAATAACTTTTTCAATTCTTCGAAACTCTGTTGACATTCTTCCGTCCATTCAAATTTAACATCCTTTCGGAGTAGTCTAGTCATAGGAGCAGCAATTATAGAAAATCCATTTACGAACCGCAGATAGTACCCAGCTAGCCCCAAGAAACTTCTAACTTCAATTACGTTTTTCGGTGGTTTGCAATCAACAATGGCTGAAATTTTACTAGGATCAACCCGTATACCATCACCTGAAACAATATGACCCAAAAATCCAACTTCCCGGAGCCAAAATTCACTTTTACTAAACTTAGCATACAGCTGCTTATCTCTCAAAGTTTGCAAAACTATCCACAAATGCTCAGCATGCTCTGTCTCATCTTTTGAATAAATTAAAATATCATCTATAAACACCACAACAAATCTGTCCAAGTATGGCCGAAATATGCGATTCATTAAATCCATAAACACAGCAGGAGCATTTGTCAACCCGAATGGCATAACTAAAATTCATAATGACCGTACCTTATTCTAAAAGCAGTTTTAGGCACATCTGACTCTTTTACTCGCAGCTGATAATACCCAGATCTCAAGTCAATCTTTGAAAACCATGTCGCTCCTTTTAGCTGATCAAACAAATCATCAATTCTCGGCAATGGATACTTGTTTTTGATTGTCACCTTGTTTAACTGCCGATAATCAACACATAATCTCATAGAACCATCCTTCTTTTTCACAAATAACACGGGAGCACCCCAAGGTGAAAAACTCGGTCTCACAAAGCCTTTATCAGTCAACTCTTGCAACTGCGACTTTAATTCTTTCAACTCTATTAGTGCCATTCTATATGGAGCAATCGAGATCGGAGCTGTTCCCGATATTAAATCAATACCAAATTCTACTTCCCTGACTGGAGGCAAACTCGGCAATTCTTCTAGAAATACATCCGCAAATTCACACACAACCGGCACTGATTCAACTTTCTTTTCAGCTTCTTTTGTATTAATTACATACGCCAAATAAGCTTCATAACCCTTTCTCAAATATCTCTGAGCCGACATCGAAGAAATCATACTAGATAATGCCTCTGATTTGTTTGCCTCAACCCGTAGAATTTCACCACTTTCACTCTTTAATTCTATAACATTTTCTTTGCAATTTATTATAGCATCATGCAATGTCAACCAATCCATACCCAAAATAACATCAAATTCATCAAACGGCAACAACATCAAGTCGGCCGAAAAGTAATGACCCCGAATCATTAAAGGGCATTTCTTTCTTACTTTATCAACTATCACGCATTTGCCTAACGGGTTCGACACTCTAATCATAAATTTTGTGTTCTCAACAGGTATATTCATACTAGACACCAGTTTAATGCATACGTATGAATGAGTAGAACCAGGATCAATCAAAGCAATAACATTAATATCATAAAGAGAAAATGTACCGGTAATCACATCGGGTGGGGAAGCATCTTCACGCGCTTTAATAGCATAAGTTCTAGCCGGAGCTCTTCCCTCAGATCTAACTGCTGCATCTCTGGCTACATTCTTACTGCTTGTTTCACTTCTAGCTTTTCTCAGATACCTTCCCCTCGAGTTTGCACCACTAGCTTTTACACTCTGAAATTTTTCTTTCTCAGCTCTCTCTGGGCAGTCTCTAATAAAATGATCCGGAGAACCACATCGAAAACAGTCATTTGCTCTACACGGACCAAAAAGATTTCTACCACACCGCTAGCACTCGAGTTTAACAAATCTCGAGTTCCCTACACTGGCTGTAGAAGTATTCTGAAATTCAGGACCGACATTCTGCTTCTTAAAATTTCCATATGATTGCCCAGCTGAAACTTGGGAACGAGGATTCATATTTCTTGACTTTCCGGGTTGCTGTGAAGGTGCCTTACTCATTGTCCTTTTCTTCCAATTTCGTGTCTCAGCCTCTACCTTCCTCTTCTCTTTAAGTAGTTCTTCAGCCTTACAAGCTCGATCGACTAGGACTACCATTTCTTTCAGTTCAAGGATCCCGACAAATACTTTAATGTCTTCGTTGAGCCCGTCTTCAAATCGTCGGCACATCTTGGCTTCTGTAGGAACATATTCCCTGGCATACTTATTCAATCGAACAAACTCTCTTTCATATTCTGAGATTGTCATATTACCTTGCTTAACCTCAAGAAACTCTTTACATTTCTGATCAATAAATCTTTCACTAATATATTTCTGCAGAAACTCTTCTTGAAAGAATTCCCAGGTTACCCTCTCGTTTGGTACCACCGAAATCAAAGTCTTCCACCAATTATAGGTTGAATCTCTCAACAAAGATGTAGCACATTTCAAACATTCTTCAGGTGTACAAGATAATTCATCAAATACCCGGATAGAATTTTCAAGCCAGAACTCTGCTTTCTCTGCATCATCATCAATATTTGCTCTAAATTCTTCAGCCCCTTGTTTACGAATTCTATCAACGGGGGTTCTGTGAAATTTTATCATATCCACTCCTTGAGGCATTGCAGGCATAGGTTGAGGAATTGGGGGAGGTGGGGGAGGTCGTACATTTGGGTTCGTACGAACGAACTCAGTGTACCATGCACTCATCATCTGGAGAAAGGTTTCCCGATCCCTTTCTCCTCCTCCCTGACCAACAGTAGGAGGTGGGTTTTCAGTCGGCGCTGCCCCTTCAGCCGGAGCTGGCGTATTACTCTCTACTTCATCTGCCACAGCTGGATTGGGATCCATTTACTATATAAAAATCATTTAAAAAGGTCAGAAGTCATCACACTATCACAATTCATACATATGGCATGTATAGCAAAATCTGTACATACAACACGTAGTCCGAGAACCGACTAAACCTGCTCTGATACCACTAAATGTAATGCCCCCACACCCGAGACCATCACCGGAGTCGAGCTTGAGGGGTTACCGAACATAATTTATCAATTTAAGAACTTCAAATCATTTGTTTCTACATTCACAGCTTTCTAGCTACTCGCGTCACAGTTACAAGAAAAATCATATCTCGAGTTACGAAACTTGAAATCAAGATCCGTAAATTTTCCCTGAATCTAGACTCATATATATATTTACTAATTGTTTTCTAGAATTTTTTATTTGGCCAATTAGTAAAGTTTATTAATTAAAGAATCCCCTGTTTTAGGGTTCGACTGCTCTGACCTCTGTGTATTACAAATCAGATATATCTCTATAACAAATTTCAATGACTATGAGGTTTGTTTATATTAAAACTAGACTCAATAAGGAATCTGTACATATAAATAAAAACTTCTAATTATTTTAGTAAAATTTATTATGAATTTTTAAAGTCAGAACAGGGGATCCAGAAATCACTCTGGCCCTGTTTCGTAAAAGTTTGAATATCTCATAAAATATAATTTATATTCCTGTGTTGTTCAATCCATACGAAAATAGACTCATTAAGCTTCAATTTAATAACTTACTCATCATTTAGTTCTATTTATACTATTTTTAGTGATTTTTCAAATTCATGTCATTGCTGCAACAATACTCTGTTTTAAGGCAAGTTTCATCTTTCCATGAATTTTTATGAACTAGATAACCTGTTAAACTTCCATGATATCAAACATGATCTAAATTAGCCATCACCATGACTTATCAATATCAAACACTTTCTCAACCAAACATGGCCATATCATATAATTATTTACACAAAATAGGTATATTGCTATACATGCCATACTTAAGTAGTTGTACAAGCTATTTACCAAGATAAAAGTCCTTTGGATAGTGTGATCGAACTTTCGACCTGTCCCGATTCCTGAGCCGGCTTGTTCAAAACTACAGTGAATGAAAAGGAAGGAGTAAGCATAAATGCTTAGTAAGTTCATCTGTAAATAACAAGTAACATAACAATACAAATATACCAAACAACTTTAGCATGGTACCACCAAAACATATATAACATCTTTAAACATCATTCATCATCTTACCACCTTATCGTTGTTGTATCTATTTTCAACTCGAGGGTTAAGAACATACCTGTCCAAAGTGTCCATTTCACAACACTTACCCAAAACGTCACTTATATCTTAAGTGCTCTTCCATTAAACTAGAAATTTCACCCGTTGAACACATCGGAATATAACTCAGATACATGGATAATTTGCACATAAGTGCCACATATGTAATCAAGAAATCATGTAACCCGCCCCTAAGTGAACTCGGACTCAACTCAACGAGCTTAGGCGTTCACATCCATAAATGAACTCGGACTCAACTCAACGAGTTCGGATGCCTAGTTACATCTCACGAACTCGGACTCAACTCAACGAGTTCAGACATTTGCATCCATAAGTGAACTCAGACTCAACTCAACGAGTTCGGATGCTCAACCATCCTAGTGATATGTCACTTGTATCCTAATCTATTCCTAAGGTTCAAACGGGCTTTTTCCCTCGATCTCACATTTGCCGTCTTCCATGGAATATCGGAACCGATACTCGGTAGCAATTCATATTTATCAAGTAGTAAACATAATTTGCATATTACTCAACATTAACCACAAAGCATAATATTTCACGATTAAAAATTAGCATATCATATAATTAACATTAATAACTTAAAAATAACATTTATGCTACATTATTTACACATGAACTTACCTTGGTACCAAATATAAAGATTTTGCAATTTAGTCCACAATCTTTTCTTTTCCTCGATCACGACTTGAATCTCGTTTTTCTTGATCTATAATACCAAATTAATCTTATTTAATACATACATTTATCAAAACAACATTTAATACGAACTTTAAAAATTACACTTTTGCCCCTAAACTTTTGCATAATTACACTTTTGCCCCTAGGCTTGGGAATTAACCTTTATTCCTTATTCTTATGTTTTGTAACATGCTGATCACTTTTCCCTTCTATGGCAACATCAAATTCTCTCTCTAACATATACTTGTGACTATTAGGTATTTTTGCCGATTAAGCCCTTTTACTCGTTTTCACTAAAAACCGAGTAGCACAAGTTGTCTAACATAATTTTAAAACCCCATATTCTATCATAAAACATCAAAATACACAAATTTCACCTATGGGTATTTTTTCAAATATAAACCCTAGGTTGAATTATTGTTAGGATAAGCTTAATCGAGCTTCCGGGATTCCAAAAATGTAAAGAACATTAAAAACGGGGCTTGGAATCACTTACTATGGAGCTTGGAAGCTTGAAACAAACCCTAGCTATGGAGAACCCTTGAAATTTCGGCCTAATGAAGAAGATGGACAAAAATTGGCTTTTAATTTTGTTTTTAATTCATTTTAATAACTAAATGACCAAAATACCCTTACTACTAAACTTTCCAAAAATTCCTTCCATGTCCTAATTTTGTCCATGAACTTAAAATTGGTCAAATTTCTATTTAAGATCTCCTCATTAATATTCCAATACAATTTCATACTAAAAACTTCTAGAATGCAAGTTTTGCAACTTATTCGATTTAGTCCCTACTTTCAATTTAAGCACTTTAGGCATAGAATTTCATCACGAAATTTTCACACAATCATGCAATCATATCATAAACATCAAAATCATTGTAAAATAATTATTTCTATCTCAGATTTGTGTTTACGAAACCACTATTCCGATTAAGCCCTAATTTAGGATATTACAGATTCACTCATACTTGGACCAATTTGTGGTTGTCTTCATAGATAATATATTGGTGTATTCTCATTCTAAGGAGGATCGCGATGCACATTTTAGCATTGTTTTGCAGAATTTGTGGGATAAACAGTTGTATGCGAAGTTAACTAAGTTTGAATTTTGGCTAAAAGAAGTGATGTTCTTAAGCCATGCTGTGTGTGCAGATGGAATCCGTGTAGATCCAAAGAAAATTGAAGCAATCTTAGAGTGGAAACCACCTAGGAGTGTTATTAAAGTTTGGAGTTTCTTGGGTTTAGCTGGGTATTATCGTAGATTCGTTAAGGGATTTTCCCTTATTATTGCACCCTTAACAAAACTATTTCAGAAAAAACATGGTATTTGAATGGATTGTTGAAAGGCATAAAAGTTTTGAACAACTTAAAATAGTTTGGACTGAGGTACTTGGGTTGATTCAACTTGAGCCTGAAAAAGATTTTGTGGTTTACATTTATGTTTCGTATTCAGGACTTGGTTGTGCGTTAATGCAAGAGGGCAAGGTTGTGGCATATGCGTCAAGGCAGTTGAAGACGCATGAGCTTAATTATCCAACTTATGACTTGGAGTTAGTTGATGTGGTATTCACACTTAAGATTTGGCGCCATCATTTGTACGGTGAGAAGTGTGTTATCTATACACACTATAAGAGCCTTACGTACCTTCTCACCCAAAAGGAGTTGAATTTAAGGTAGAAACATTGGATAGAACTTTTGAAAGATTATGATTGTGTGATAGAGTATCATCCTAGCAAGGAGAATGTTGTTGTTGATGCTTTGAGTAGGAAGTCGATAACAAAATTGAGAGTTATATTTCCATGCTTAATTTTAGCCAGTGATGGTGGTTTGTTAATGAACTTCAAGTGAAGCCAGCTTTGTCTCGGAAAATTAAGGAGAAACAACCAAGAGATGGGGATTTGTTAAAGAGGATTTCATAGTGTAACGCCCTAAATCTTTACGGATTAAATTATATGTTGTGTTACATGTTTGGCTTGCTTGTTTTGATGGCTAAGGGTCTTGAGAAGTGTGAGAAGTCCTGGGTTCAAACCTAGACTTTAGCAAAATTTTTGGTTTTTACTTAATAAAACCTTTGCTGCTAGATGTTGGGCTCTTAATTAATTAAAGGAAAATTATGTCATAAAAGGCCTATTGGTTCAAGGGATTGTGGCGTGTTACTAATGGTAGGGGACTTGAGTTCGAGTCTTCCTGCGTGCAATGGGTGTCTTTTTGTTGTTGTGCCTGTGGAAGGTTATTTGCTAGTAGGATTATGTTACTCACGGGTGGTGGGAGAGTTTGAGGGGGAGTGGGCAGTGTGTAGCCAAATTCAAGGAGGATCATAGGGAGAAAATCGTGGAATGGATCAAGGACTAGCGGGTGTTAGTTGTTGCCCGAAAGTAGGATTCTCCTTGTGCCAAAATCGGTCATAGGCACTTAGTGCCGAATTTGGTTAGTGCTTTCTCTCTTTTTCGATAGCTGATTCCTTTTGCTTCATTTCTTTCTCTTTTGTTTGTGTTGGAATAGTAGCCAAATCTTACAGGGACCATTAGGGTATGTTTTGTGTTAGTTTACTTTGACTCTGTTCTACCGATCGGTACCTTGTTTAATCAACATTCGCCTCTCCATCATTCTTCTTATCCTAGTTTCTTTGCCATAGTCGAACCTTCTTTCCTCTCTTCTCCCTTTCTCTCAACCAACTTTCCCCTAGCCGATTGCATCTTCATTTCCTCTCTATCTCATTCGTTTTTGGCTTGTGGTGACCGAGTCATTCTTTTTCTTTCTCCCTTCTCTTCAGTGCAATTTAATCCTTGTTGGCCGAATAGTGCTCCTGCATTGACCTTCTAGTAACCGATTCTTTTTGTTGTTTCTCTTTGTCGATCTGGGTGGTAAGTACTATTTTATTGGATGTTGTCTTTGTTTATTCTTTTCTCTTCTGTCGTATCTATGGTTCTCTTTTAACCTTTTCTTTCCGATCGACGTTGTTAAGGGAGTGGTGGCACTAGTTCTGCCTCGTCGTAGTGGCTATCTTGTTGGGGATTGTGAATCGATTGTTTTCCATTCTCTAAAATTGGTTTCAAAATTGTTGTTGGTAAGTGTTATTTGTTGGTTCAATTGTTTATGCGAACTTTCTAATAGAGAATAATGGAATCTCAGTCTGAGTGCAGATGATCTGTAAGAGCCTATAATCAATTTTCGGCAACAACTAAAGGGGTGAGGAACGTTAAGCTTTCGATCAAGGTAAGTGTCGAACCATGATTTGGATAGGTGTTATTAAAGGGAATAGTTACTCATTTGTTAAAGGACTGACGTTGGGGATATGATTGAATATAGGTTGGTGTCTGTGGGAACTGCACTCTTTTAGCAAACAGGTGTGTGTAACACTGCCATTAGATGTAACACTGCAATGGCTGAAAAGCCAAAAAGCCAAAAAATTGAAAAGCCGAAAGTAGGTTGTCGACACCACACGGGCGTATGGATGCTCGTGTGGTAGGCCGTGTGGCAAAACATGGCCGTGTGGTCAACGGGATGGCCATGAGCATTTTCATGGGCCGAAATGATATTGGGCTATTTTGGGCTAAGCTGGGCCATAAAGGTCCACTGGGCCTGTGTGAAGCACACGGCTAAGACCATTTTAGGCTATGTGGGCCACACGAACTTGTGGGCCTACATGGGCCCGCAATATGGGCTGTGGGCCCATTATAACTGATTGACTGCTAAGGTTGCACGGGTCAACCAAGCCGGCTGTGGACCTACTGTTGGGCCGCTAAGTGTATTCGGACCCTTATTTTTGTAAATGACTAATATACCCCTATGTGATGTATGACTGTTTGAGCATGCCATCTTTTACTATATATCCATAAGTATTATGTTGCATTGCATGGGGTGGGATATACTATTTTGGAAGAAGTGTATTGAAAGGCTATAAGCCTATTATTGGCAGCTCTGCTGCAAATATACTATTTTAGTGCCGTAACCGATACTACTTAGAGTCTAGGTATGGGCGGGTCAATTTTATCCCCACATGGTGTGTAGGGTTGGTAGGGAGATGGTGTGTAGAGGCTGGATTGGGCAGGATTCTTTGATTGCATACTATATTGATACTGTTACTAAGATGGGCTCAGGCCTAGACTACTTCTGTTACTGATAAGGGCTAAGGCCCCAACTAAAACCGAAAGGGCTTAGGCCCAAATTGTGTATTTTCTTCTTGATTGCTATTGTGGAATTTCACACACTGAGTTTTCGTAAACTCACCCATCTGTTTACTGTGTAGGGAAACCCCAGACTTAGGCGGTTCGATGCGACGGAGGACTCAGCGATGGCCACCCGACTTAGTAATTTTAAATATTATAATTTAAGTTATTTTGGGAAATTTTATGTAATAAGGCCGCTTTAAGTTTATTTTTAATTCGGGAATTTAAGTATATTGGTTTATACTTGTTAACAGTAGGACTCGAGTTTTCAAAAGATAAATGACTTCGAACTGTCAGGCTTACGCAACTTGTTTTAAAAGCTTCTGCAACAAATACTATTTTTCACAAGAGAGGGTAATAACAACCTAAGATGACTTAAGTTTTACTAAACCAACCGAAGTTTTAACAATGAACAAGATATCTTGACTTGTCAAATCATAACGAGGTTTTATCATAAAATAGACATTTCCAACGGAACTACGCTTTTCAAAACACACTCTAATGTGACATCACAAATTTGGCCATAGCGTCTAGACCGAGTTTGGGGTGTTAAATTTAGTGGTATCAGAGTCAAGTTGCAAAACTCGATTATGGATTTGGGCTTTCGCAAAAACTTAGAAATTTTAACAGAATAATTTCAAATGGTTTAAGCGATGAATATAATTTGAGAAATGTCTTACTAAAGGAGTGGTACACCGAGTCTCCGCATCGAACCTGTAAGTCTTTTAACTGTTTATACTGAAAAGATTGTATTGAAATGTTATTATTGAGACTACTTTAGGTAGTAAGACTATACTAAAACTCTCTAGTTAGAGTAGTCTACAAACTATAGTAAAACTGTGATCTGGGAAAACAAAACTCTGAATTACTTATAGTATTTCCATAAAATATTCTGTAATCAACACTGGAACAATAAGCTAACTGGCATAAAACTGTTAATACAGACTAATCAGATTCGATAATGAGCACCAGAGGTACTCGTGGAAGAGGCCGCGGTAGAGGCCTTGGAGGTGCTCAGCTGGGTCTGGGTCTTCGTCAGCTGGACACCAACCTAATGAGGAAGCTAGAGAGGCACCAGCTTCACCTATGACTGAGACAGGGTCTCAAAATCGAGTGGCTGAGGACGACGCACTATCCCAAGCAATGTTGAGGATACTTGAAAGGGTCGTTGGGCCCAATACTAGTACTGTGGGCCGTGTGTCAGTTACAAAATGACTCAGGTCTAATGGGGCTGAGATATTCAGGGGTATTGCTAGAGTTGCCCCTAATGTGGCTAAATATTAGATCGAGGCCATAGAGAGGATCATGGATGACTCAACTATACCCCTGAATAGAAATTAAATGGTGTAGTATCACTATTGAGAAATGAGGCTTGTAACACCTCAAACCCGGCCTGGAAGTTTGGCTCGAATTTGGCGTGTCACATTGAAGTGTTTTTTGAAAACCATGTTTCCATTAAAAAACCTTCTGAATAATTAAAAACTTATACCCTTTTTAAACCTTGGTAGAAAACTTCAGCTGAATAACATTCTTAACAACTTTGTAAAAGCCCTGGCAGTTGCGGAAGCTTAATTTAAAAACAATTGCGGTTACTTGATGTTTTGAACAACAATAGTTGTTTGGAAAACCGTGTTCTAATACTAGCAATTATAAGAGCAATAAATAAAATTCTAAATTTGAAATCCATAAAATTAGAACGGCTTTACTACAACCCACATAAAAACATTTAAAAGTAATAATCAAAATTGTAACATAAACAGTGTGTGTGGCTTCCTCCGAGCCCCTCGCAGCCCCGATCCGTCTAAGGCTAGAAATTACCTGAAAGGTTAATAAACGGGGTGAGTTTACGAAAACTTAGTGTGAAATCCCCTACTATAAAAGGAACAGTCGGTCATATTAAAGAATTAAAAGTCTGGACCCAGCCTTACTTACAGTTTCAATACCAAATGGGCGTTAGCCCATTATAACAGACAGTACCAGATGGGCTTTAACCCATTACAGAATAAGAAACATTATCAGAACTAGAATCAGAATCAGAATTAGGTGACAGAATCAGAATCAGAATTAGTATCAGGTAACATAATCAAAATCAGAATCAGTATCAGGTAACAGAATAAAAAATCAGAATGTGAATGCAATCCCAACCCAATCCAGCCTATAACCAACCGCTACACTCCACCCGTACCAGCCCTACACTCCATGTGGGGAATAGCTCAACCCACCCAGCCCTACACTCCACAGTTGCAACATTGCTGCTCAGTTGTCAGCTATTGTGACAGAGTCACCAGATACAGATACTGTGGTAGAGCCACCAGAATAGATATTTGTGGCATAGCCACCAGAAACAGATAATGTGGCAAAGCCACTTAACAGAATACGTGGCACAAAGCCATAATCAGAAGGCTTTAAGCCATCAGTAGCTGTATCATGTTTGGCACATAGCCATCAGCGACGGTAATATAGTCGGCACACAGCCTCAGTAAATATGATCGGCACTCAGCCATTGATCGGTCCACAGTCGTCTTGGGCGACCCGTGCAACCTTATCAAATCAGTACGAATATACGGCTCTTAAGCCTTCGGTGGATCCACAACCGTCAAGCAACCATGCGATCCTAACAGATCAGATCTTCCTCCGTACAAAATCCCAACCCATGCAACATGTCATGTATGCAGAATGTCATGCCCATACTTGAATCAAACAATCACAGTCAAGTCATTCATATACCAACATATATTCAGAATCAAATTCGTCAACCACACAGTCCAAGTTAGTCACTTGGCCACAAGGGCAAAATAGTCATTTAACACCTTAGGGGCAAAATGGTAATTTTACCCCACAAGGTATCCCGGTAATTCCACCCTACAGGGGTATTTTAGTAATTCTACCCTACAGGGGTATTTCAGTAATTCTACCCTACAGGGGTATTGCGATAATTCTACCCTACAAGGGTATTTCGATAATTCTACCCTATAGGGGTATTTCGGTAATTCTACCCTACAAGGGTATTTCGATAATTCTACCCTACAGGGGTATTTCGGTATTTCTACCCTATAGGGGTATTTCGGTATTTCTACCCTACAAGGGTATTTTGGTAATTTTGTAAATTGAGGGTAAAACGGTAATTTTATAAATCAGGGGTACTATGGTAATTTTACAAGTCGAGGGTATTTCAATAATTTTACAGGTCGAGGGTATTTCAGTAATTTCACAAATCAGGGGTATTTTGGTAATTTTACAAACTAGGGGTATTTTGATAATTTTACAAACCAAGGGTATTTTGGTAATTTTATAAACAAAGGGTATTTTAGTAATTTTACAAGCCAGGGGTATTTTGGTGATTTTATAAACCAAAGGTATTCTAGTAATTTTACAAACTAGGGGTATTTTGGTAATTTTGTAAACCAAGGGTATTTTAGTAATTTTACAAACCAGAGGTATTTTGATAATTTTGTAAACCAAGGGTATTTTGGTAATTTTACAAACCAGGGGTATTTTGGTAATTTGGTAAACTAAAGTATTCTAAACAGGGATAACAATACGATTGGGCCTAAAGCCCTTTCTCAGCCCAAATGGGCCCACACGCTCGTGTGGCCCTTTTAGCCCAAATCTAGCCACAAATATGAGATTTACCTAGCCTACTCCAATATTTACTACACAATCAAACAACTTATCCAATTGGGCCCGTAAGCCCATTGGGCCCACATGGCCCCTTTCGGCCCATCGCGGCCCGAAGTAGCCATCCTACAGCTAGAGTAGTGAGAAATACACACCTGATTGGAGACTGGAGTTAATCCACGCTCTGAGCACTCTTAGCTGACGCCCAACCCAAACGAGCACGCCATAAAGCGAAAGGGATCAGCCGAGAAAGGTACCTTACTCTCCTCATGGTTCTCTCTATTTAAAACCAGCTTCGCATCCACTCTTATGTTAGCTTCCCGATGTGGGATCCCTCCATCATTAGAGTTTAAATTCAACACCAACTCTTGCTGCCCCCTGTTAGCAAAATAAATCTCTTTGCTTGCCATGGGATTCGAACCCATGCCTCCCCTTAAATGCTCCACACGCTACTTGCCACTAAGCCACAAGGCTTTTTGTGTCACAATTTCTCCAACAATATTCTTAAGGCCTACCTACTACACCTAGGGTTTGATTCACCTTAAACCAAATTTTTTGTTAGAGTCCAAGTTTGAACCCAGGACTTCTCTAACACTTCTCAGCACACTTAACCACTAAAACAAGCCTTCAACTACGAAATTTTCACGTACAACAGAATATTATAAGCTGCCTTCAACTGCTCCCATGCTCAAGGTCCAAAACTTCTAGGCCCAAATTCAGGGTGTTACAAGGCTTACCAGTAGTGGCTTACTGTCAAAGAGGGCACTCAAGCTGATCGATTGACCTGAGAGTTCTTCAAGACTACTTTCCAGGTTATTATGTGGGTGCCAACTATGTGGATGCCCGCAAGAGGGAATTTCTGAATTTAACACAGTGAGATAGGACAGAAACTAAATATAAGGTTGAATTTTTACGACGAAGCCGCTATGCACGTGGGATGGTGGCAACTAAATACAAGTGATGTGTTTGATTTGAGGATGTCCTCAGAGATGGTCGAAGGGTTCTGATAGCTCCTCAGAGGGAGTGGGATTTTGTAGCACTGGTTGAGAAGGCAAAAATCACCGAGGAGGTAAAGCGCGCTAAGTGCCAGAACAGATAAAAAGGAAGAGGTAGAAGGGAAGCTGAGCCCTCAAATTTATTTTAGAGGCCTAAGAAAAAGGCCAGAGCTGATGGGCCCAATAGAGTTGGGGCCCCTGCTGCTGCTATTGGGCAGTAGTTTTGTACTAACTGTGGGAGACGCCATCAGGGCAAGTGCTGGAAAAGGATTGGAGCATGTTTGAGGTGCGGTTCTATGGGCACCGTATCAGGGATTGTCCGTGGAGGACCAATCAGGTGCCAACTACTGGTTTTGGTGGGGGTCATGCACCTCAGAGGGTTGTTTAGCAGCCATCAAGAGGCCGTGGGTAGGCCAGAGGTATGGGCCGTGGTCGTGGAGCACCAGGAAAAGGTACTGGTCACTCTGAGGCGAGGCAACCGACACTAGTGTATGCTGCACGTCATTGAGAGGACGGAGGCACTCCAGATGTTATTATAGGTACGTTTTTAATTTTCAATGTACCTTATACTGTATTGATAGATGTAGGATTTACCCATTCCTACAGTGCCTGTACTGTTACTAAGAACTTGGGGATTCCGGTTGAGAATACTTCGAGTGGAATTACTGTGCTGAGTCCATTGGGGCAGTCCGTCAGAGTTAATAAATTGTTTAGAAACGTTCCTTTAGAGGTACAAGGGGTTATCTTTCTGGCATATCTAATGGAACACTCTTTTGGAGAATTTAATTTGATATTAGGCATGGATTGGTTAGTTAAACACCGAGTGAGCTTAGACTCTGCCACTAAACGAGTAATATTGAGAACGGAGGAGGACGAGGAGGTAGTGATAATTGGGGAACGACAGAATTGGTTCGTAAGGGTTGTGAGGCGTATTTAGCCTACATCAGTGTTTTAGAATCCGAGGGTTCTTCTGTTAAGGATATGAGAATAGTTAAGGATTTTCCTGATGTTTTTCCCGATGAATTACCCGGGTTACCTTCAAATCGTGAAGTTGAGTTCGGGATAAAGCTCCTGCCTGGTACAACTTTGGTGTCTATTGCCCCTTATAGAATGGCACTGAAGGAGCTAGTGGATCCTAAAGATTAGATTCAGGAGTTACTGGATAGAGGGTTAATCCACCATAGTGTGTTTCCGTGGGGAGCACCGATCTTATTTGTGATGAAGAAGGATGGAACCATGCGTATGTGCATCGATTACCGGCAATTAAACAAATTGACTATTAAAAATAAGTACCCCTACTGAGAATTGATGATCTATTCGATCAGTTTTGAGGAGCTTTGGTTTTCTCTAAGATAGATCTTTGATCTAAGTACCATCAACTGAGAGTCAAAGAGACTGATGTGCATAAAACGACGTTTAGGACTCGCTATGGTCATTATGAGTTCTTGGTAATGTCGTTCGGACTGACGAATGCATCGGCAACTTTTATGGATCTGGTGAACAGCGTGTTCCAAACCTATTTAGACCAGTTTGTAGTAGTGTTTATTGATGATATTCTGGTGTATTCAAAGACTGAGGTGGAGCATGACGAACATCTCTGAGTGGTTTTGTAGATTTTAAGAGAAGTAATTGTATGCCAAGTTCAGCAAGTGTGAATCTGGTTACGTGAGGTAATGTTTCTTGGTCATGTGGCATCTTTTGAGGGGATTAGGGTTAATCCTCGAAAAATTGAAGCTGTTTTGGATTGGAAGAAGCCTAAGTCGGTATCTAAAATTCGAAGTTTTTTGGGTCTGGCAGGGTATTATAGGCATTTTGTGAAGGGGTTTTCATTGGTTACCGCACCCTTAACTAAGCTGCTACGTAAGGGTGTGCCACTTAACTGGACTGATGCGCAACAAGAGAGCTTTGACATGCTCAAGAAAGTATTGACTAAAGCCCCTATCTTAATATAGCCAGAGTCTGGGAAGGAGTTCACTGTGTACAGCGATGCATCACATATCGGTTTGGGATGTGTGTTGATGCAAGAAGTTAAGGCAGTAGCGTACGCGTCTTGCCAGCTTAAGACGCATGAGGCGAACTATCCGACACATGACTTGGAGTTGGCCGCAGTAGTATTCGTACTGAAAATTTGGAGGCATTACTTGTACGGTAAGAAGTGTATTATTTACACAGATCACAAAAACCTCAAATATCTCCTCACTCAGAAGGAGCTAAACCTTAGGCAGCAAAGATGGGTTAAGCTACTTAAGGATTATGACTGCCCAATTGAATACCATTCTGGTAAGGCTAACGTGGTCGCCGATGCACTAAGCCATAGGGCTGTGGCGGATCTGAGGGCAATGTTTGCTCGACTCAGCCTATTTGATGATGGTAGCTTATTGGCCGAACTTCAAGTTAAACTGAGGTGGATTGAACAGATTAAGGGTAAACAATTGGAGGATGAATCACTAGGTCCTCAATTCTGATAAATAGAGAGTGGGGAAACTTTAGATTTGGACTAAATAACAAGGGGTACGGTGTTTCTATGGGAGAGTCTGTGTACCGAGGGATATTTACCTGAGGCAGTCTGTACTGTGAGAGGCGTATAGTAGTCCTTATGCTAGGCATCCCAGCAGGAACAAGATGTACCGAGACCTTCTTCAGTTATACTGGTGGCTAGAACTTAAACGTGAGGTTACCGACTTTGTGGGTAAGTGTCTGACTTGCCAACAGGTGAACGCTAAACATCAGTTACCTTTAGGGTTGCTTTAGCTAGTTAAGATTTCATTGTGGAAGTGAGAGAGAGTGGCTATGGATTGCTTTAGTAGGCTACCCTTAACGCCTACTAAAAAGGACTCGGTAGGGTCATTGTGGATCGGTTGACCAAGTCTGCCCATTTCATACCGGTTCGCACTGATTATTTGTCACAGAAACTGGCTAAGTTGTACGTATCTGAGATAGTGAGACTGCTATGTAACGCCCCCACGCCCGAGACCATCACCGGAGTCGAGCTTGAGGGGTTACCGAACATAATTTATCAATTTAAGAACTTCAAATCATTTGTTTCTACATTCACAGCTTTCTAGCTACTCGCGTCACAGTTACAAGAAAAATCATATCTCGAGTTATGAAACTTGAAATCAAGATCCGTAAATTTTCCATGAATCTAGACTCATATATCTATTTACTAATTTATTTCTAGAATTTTTTATTAGGCCAATTAGTACAGTTTATTAATTAAAGTATCCCCTATTTCAGGGTCCGACTGCTTTGACCTCTGTGTATTACGAATCAGATATATCTCTATAAAACATTTCAATGACTATGAGGTTTGTTTCTATTAAAACTATACTCAATAAGGAATCTGTAAATATAAAGAAAAACTTCTAATTATTTTTTTAAAATTTATTATGAATTTTTAAAGTCAGAACAGGGGATCCAGAAATCACTCTGGCCCTGTTTCACAAAAGTTTAAATATCTCATAAAATATAATTTATATGCCTGTTTTGTTCAATTCACATGAAAATATACTCATTAAGCTTCAATTTAATAACTTACTCATTATTTAGTTCCATTTATACTATTTTTAGTGATTTTTAAAATTCATGTCATTGCTGCAGCAATATTCTGTTTTAAGGCAAGTTTCATCTTTCCATGAATTTTTATGAACTAGATAACCTGTTAAACTTCCATGATATCAAACATGATCTAAATTAGCCATCACCATGACTTATCAATATCAAACATTTTCTCAACCAAACATGTCTATATCATAAAATTATTTACACAAAATAGGTATATTGCTATACATGCCATACTTAAGTAGTTGTACAAGCCATTTACCAAGATAAAAGTCCTTTGGATAGTGTGATCGAACTTTCGACCTGTCCCGATTCCTGAGCTGGCTTGTTCAAAACTACAGTAAATGAAAAGGAAGGAGTAAGCAAAAATGCTTAGTAAGTTCATATGTAAATAACAAGTAACATAACAATACAAATATACCAAACAACTTTAGCATGGTATCACCAAAACATATATCACATTTCTAAACATCATTCATCATCTTACCACCTTATCATTGTTGTATCTATTTTCAACCCGAGGGTTAAGAACATACCTGTCCAAAGTGTCCATTTCACAACACTTACCCAAAACGTCACTTATATCTTAAGTGCTCTTCCATTAAACTAGAAATTTCACCCGTTGAACACATCGGAATATAACTCGGATACATGGATAATTTGCACATAAGTGCCACATATGTAATCAAGAAATCATGTAGCCCTCCCCTAAGTGAACTCGGACTCAACTCAACAAGCTCAGGTGTTCGCATCCATAAATGAACTCGGACTCAACTCAACGAGTTCGGATGCCTAGTTACATCTCACGAACTCGGACTCAACTCAACGAGTTCGGATGCTCAACCATCCTAGTGACATGTCACTTGTATCCTAATCTATTCCTAAGGTTCAAACGGGCTTTTTCCCTCGATCTCACATTTGCCGTCTTCCATGGAATATCAGAACCGATACACGGTAGCAATTCATATTTATCAAGTAGTAAACTTAATTTGCATATTACTCAACATTAACCACAAAGCATAATATTTCACGATTAAAAATCAGCATATCATATAATTAACATTAATAACTTAAAAATAACATTTATGCTACATTATTTACACATGAACTTACCTTGGTACCAAAATATAAAGATTTTGCAATTTAGTCCACAATTTTTTCTTTTCCTCGATCACGACTTGAATCTCGTTTTTCTTGATCTATAATACCAAATTAATCTTATTTAATACATACATTTATCAAAACAGCATTTAATACGAACTTTAAAAAAATTACACTTTTGCCCCTAAACTTTTGCATAATTAGACTTTTGCCCCTAGGCTTGGGAATTAAACTTTATTCCTTATTCTTATGTTTTATAACATGCTGATCACTTTTCGCTTCTATGGCAACATCAAATTCTCTCTCTAACATATACTTGTGACTATTAGGTATTTTTGCCGATTAAGCCCTTTTACTCGTTTTCACTAAAAACCGAGTAGCACAAGTTGTCTAACATAATTTAAAACCCCATATTCTATCATAAAACATCAAAATACACAAATTTCACCTATGGGTATTGTTCCAAATATAAACCCTAAGTTGAATTATTGCTAGGATAAGTTTAATCGAGCTTCCGGGATTCCAAAAACGTAAAGAGCATTAAAAACGGGGCTTGGAATCACTTACTATGGAGCTTGGAAGCTTGAAACAAACCCTAGCTATGGAGAACCCTTGAAATTTCGGCCTAATGAAGAAGATGGACAAAAATTGGCTTTTAATTTTGTTTTTAATTCATTTTAATAACTAAATGACCAAAATACCCTTACTACTAAACTTTCCAAAAATTCCTTCCATGTCCTAATTTTGTCCATGAACTTAAAATTGGTCAAATTGCTATTTAAGACCTCATCATTAATATTAAACAATTTCATACTAAAAAATTCTAGAATGCAAGTTTTGCAACTTATTCGATTTAGTCCCTACTTTCAATTTAAGCACTTTAGGCATAGAATTTCGTCACGAAATTTTTACACAATCATGCAATCATATCATAATCATCAAAATAATTATAAAATAATTATTTCTATCTCGGATTTGTGGTCACGAAACCACTATTCCGATTAAGCCCTAATTCAGGATATTACAACTCTCCCCCTTTTAAGGATTTTCGTCCTCGAAAATCTTACCGGTAAACAGGTGTGGGTATTGGTTTCTCATAGTTTCTTCAGGTTCCCATGTAGTCTCTTCTACCCCATGCTTTTGCCACAACACTTTTACAAGTGCAACACTTTTATTTCTTAGTTGTTTGACTTTTCGAGCTAAAATCTTAATCGGTTCTTCTTCATAAATCATATCCGGTCGCAGTTCAATTTCTGTCGGTGAAATTATATGTGAAGGATCCGAACGATACCGACGTAACATAGATACGTGAAACACATCATGAATCTTCTCTAATTCGGGTGGTAACGCTAGCCGATATGCTACCGGTCCAACTTTTTCAATTATTTCATACGGTCCAATAAAACGCGGACTTAACTTGCTCTTTCGTCCAAATCTAAGGACTTTCTTCCATGGAGACACTTTCAAAAATACCTTATCACCAACTTGAAACTCCATTTCTTTTCGTTTCAAATCCGCATAAGATTTCTGTCTATCTGAAGCAGCTTTCAAACAATCTCGAATCACTTTCACCTTTTCTTCGGTTTCTTTTATTAAATCAACTCCATAAATCTGATTTTCCTTGAGTTCAGTCCAATACAATGGCGTCCGACATTTACGACCATATAATGCTTCATAAGGTGCCATCTTCAAACTCGTCTGATAACTATTATTATAAGCAAATTCTACCAACGGTAAATGCTTTTCCCAACTACCTTGAAATTCCAATACATAACATCTGAGCATGTCTTCAAGAATCTGAATTACTCTCTCTAATTGTCCATCAGTTTGTGGATGAAAGGCAGTGCTGAAATTTAACTTTGTACCTAATGCTTCTTGCAACTTTTGCCAAAACCGTGAGGTAAAGCTCGGATCTCTATCCGAAATGATTGACAAAGGTATCCCATGAAGTCTAACAATCTCTCGGATATACAATTCAGCCAACTTATTAAGAGAATAATCTGTACGTACCGGAATAAAATGAGCCGATTTAGTCAGTCTGTCAACTATTGCCCAGATGGAATTTTTCTTCCTTGGAGTTAACGGCAACCCTGATATAAAATCCATAGTAATCCTATCCCATTTCCATTCAGGAACCATAATAGGCTGGAGTAATCCCGAAGGTACTTGGTGTTCAGCTTTCACTTGTTGGAAAAATAAGCACTTTGATACAAACTCGGAAATATCTCTTTTCATTCCACTCCACCATTACATTTTCTTCAAGTCATTATACATCTTCGTACTGCCCGGATGAACCGCTAAACAACCATTATGTGCTTCATGCAAAATCTTTTGAATCAACTCATCATTTTTCGGTACACAAATCCGATTTTTAAACATCAAACAACCATCAGAACCGATTCTGAAATCTGATCCCGTATCAGCTTCACACTGTTTTCTTTTGGCTAGCAAATCTTGATCATTTTTTTTTAGCTTCAGAAATCTCTTGTAAAAACATCGGTCTTGCTCTTAACTCTGCTAGAATCGAACCGTCATCTAAAATTTTCAACTGAGCGTTCATAACTCTCAAAGCAAACAACAACTTTCTGCTTAAAGCATTGGCAACCACATTCGCTTTTCCCGGATGATAATCAATAACAAGCTCGTAATCTTTCAATAACTCGAACCATCTTCGCTGTCTCAAATTCAAGTCTTTTTGAGACATCAAGTATTTAAGACTTTTGTGATCGGTATATACTCGGCACTTTTCACCATACAAATAATGTCGCCTGTGACAGCCCAAAATTGACCCTAGTCGGGAAGTGGTTTCGGGACTGCTAAACCGAGTCACCGAAAGGTTTGAATGTGATGTTTATTGTCTAGAATATGTAATCATGAATGTGTGAAAATTTCAAGCTTCGATTTAGTCGATTGCATGTGAATTTAGTCAATAGGACTTATATGAGAAAATTTTAAAATGTGATAGGTCAATGCATGAGGACCTATTAGTGCATGTGGAAGAAAAAGGGGACTTGCATGTCAAAGTGCCCAATTCTTGATAAGTGGCCGGCCAAGCATGACTCCATTCCTCCAAGTTTATGTTGTTTATTATTTAATATTGGTAAGTAAATTAAAATAAATTAAAGAAAGGAATTAAAAAGGAAGAGATGAATAAAATAAGGAGGGAAGAGGGAGTGTTCATCTTTTTTTTCTTTGGCTATTGCCGTGAGTGAGGAGAAGGAAGGGAGATTTGGCTATTGGATTTTGGCTTGGAAGATGGCTAGAATGAGGTATGTATTGAATGATTCTTGAAAATCTATGCATGTTTGAGATGGTTAGTTCAAATTCTACTCATCCTATAGATTAGACTTAGGATTTTGAGGTTGAAATTCGGCCAAGAAGCTTGAAACTCTTAGTAGATGTGTTAATGTCATTAAAATGGATAGTAATGTAGGATATGGTGAGTGGTTAATTGCTTTTAACTTGAAAGTTGAGGTTAAAGGGGTTAAGTGATTGCCGAATCTAATTTAGGGGTGGAGGATTGTGTTCATGTTATATTGGATAGGTAGAGGTTGTAATGAGGTTGAAATTGTTGAATTGTTAGCTTGGTAACTAATGAAGTAATCGGCCATATGGGGTAAAAATGGGATGTTCATTTTAGTTGTTGTTTCATTTTTGTGAGAAATGGGTCAAGTATTCATGAGATGAAATTGTGTGATTAGATAAATTAAAGGTAATAGTATAGTTGATGAATATATATAGATATACATATTCGGCCATCACTTAGGAGCTTATGTGATGTTGAGTTAAGCTTTGCATATTCGGCTATATATATATATATACATATATATGTAAGCCCATTCGTGATACTACCTTAGGACTATGTATATATAACCGACAAAAGAATGGGAAAAACTAGTAAGGGTGAAGGCCGAATGAGCTATAGGTGGTGTGGATGACTTTTATACATGTGGGTGTGTGTGTATGCCATTTAGTTGGTGACATTCGGCATTTCTTAATTAACATTAGAGATGAGTGAATGAAATCGGCATGTGTGTTTGTGGAAATGCCGAATGTGCATTTGGATAATATTGAGTAATGTATGTGCTTTAAAATGATGGAATGGAGTGGATGCTTTAAATGTGTTACGAACAATTATAAGTTAAATTAAGGGTTGCTAAGTTACCATTGTCATTGCCGAATATACAAACATACATATGCATGTGCAATTGAAGAATGAATGTTTAGCAAGATGGTTAAACTAGTTAAATTATTGATTTAGCTCAAGGAGTTAAAGGAGGTGAATCGAGCAAAGGCAAAGAAAAGGTTATCGAGTAGCCGAGTTGGAACCGTCTTACCCAACACGAGGTAAGTCATTAAGCATGTAGTTGGTATGATTTCAAATGGTCATAATGTTTATGTATTGATGCTGAATGGAATGAATAAATATACATATATATATATGCATGTACGTATGTGATGATGAAATTGTTGAATGAAAAGAAAAGAGGTAAGATGTACTGAGTTGTTGATCTCGGCACTAAACGTGCGGATATAACCATTTATGACCATGAGATTTGGCGCTAAGTGCGCGGGATTAAATTGTGCAGCACTAAGTGTGCGATTTGACTATGTTGCACTAAGTGTGCGAAATGAATATGATGCACTAAGTGTGCGAATTGACCATGCGGCACTAAGTGTGCGAGTTTGACTATGTAGCACTAAGTGTGCGATTTGATTACGTAGCACTAAGTGTGCGAGTTGATTATATAGCACTGAGTGTGCGGACTCAATATACATTCGTGAATCATTATGGACACTATGTGTGCGACACTATTGAGTCGATCGCGGACAGCGGATCGGGTAAGTGTCTTGAGTACATGGCTAATAGGTGCTATGCTTATACTTGGTGTTGAGCTCGGTAAGTTTGAACCTATGTGACAAATATACTTGAAGTCACGTACATAAAATTTATCGTAGGATGGGTGAAAGGCCGTTTAGTCGTTGATTGTAACGAAAATAAATTGATTTATGAAAATGCTTCAATGTCCTATTGATGAGTATATGGAATGTGAATGCATGAATTGATATGAAATTGAATCGATAGGTTGGAGGAACTATGGTATGGTTCGGTATGGATGGAGTAAATTGTCTCGTTCCATTTTGTTTCCTCTTGTGATAATGTTATTGATGGATGGTAGTGCATTGCTTATGACTTACTGAGTTATAAACTCACTCGGTGTTTCCTTGTCACCCATTATAGGTTGCTTGGACTCATCTATTTTTGCGGGGTCAGGCCGTCATCGAAGTCATCACACCGGATAGCAAGTTTTGGTACTTTCTTCTTAGTTGGCTTAGAAGAACATTTTGGCATGTATAAGCTATTACGTTGTGCTTGAACTTTGGCATGTAAACTTTAAGCCATGCGAAAATGGCACGAATGTTCGATTGAGTTGGATCAAGGGTAGGCATGAAATGGACCTAGTTACTTTCGTAACAGATGCTGGCAGCAGCAGTGTCATGAGATTGAAAAATCACTAAAAATAGTAGGAGTGGAATTAATTGATGAATAAATTATGTAATCGAAGCTCGATGAGTCTGTTTTCATGAGGAAGTAACGAAAAGATCATATGGGCAGTATATTAAGAGATAATCAGATTTTTGTGGGACAGGGCCAGAACGGTTTCTGGATTCCCTGCTCCGACTTTGGAAATTCATTATAAATTAACCAGAGATAATTAGGGGTCGTACAATATATGTACAGATTCCTCTCTGAGTCTAGTTTTCATAGAAACAAACGGCATCAGTATTGAAGCCCCGTGCAGGGAGATATCCAAGTCGTAATGGGCAAAGGTCAGTGTAGCGGACCCCTGCAACTTGGGAGACTTTGACTAATAAACTGTACTAATTGGCCCGACCAAAAATTCTAGAAAAAAATACATAGATGGGCACATGAGTCTAGTTTCTGGGAAAAATTACAAAAGTGATTTTCGAGTTACGAAACTCAAGATATGATTTTTAAAACGACTAGTACACAGATTGGGCAGTGTCTGGAAAATAAATTTTATAAGGGGTTAAAGTCAGTTAACACCTCGTGTTCGACTCCGGTGTCGGTTTCGGGTTCGGGGTGTTACATTTGATTGGTATCAGAGCTATGGTTTAGTCGGTTCTAGGACTACCATAGCGCGTATGAGTCTAGCTATACATGCCGAATGTTAATGTTTAAATGTGTGATGACTTCTGACGGTTGAGATGTTTTTGTTTTGATTAGTAAATGGACCCCGGTGAGGAAAGAACCCTAGCGGATGACGTTGAGAGCGTAGCGGCTGCTCCTGCACAAGGGACGCCGCCTGTTTAACCTCAGTCATCTGCGAATAATCAAGGTGAGGGGGCTAAACAAGCCTTCTTTACCATGATGAATGAGTGGGTCGCGCAATATGCCCGAACCAACCCGGCTGTCCAACAATTCCCAAATTTGAATAATCCACCCCAAGAGCCTGTAATGCCATCAGTCGCTGATCCTGTGAGGCTGAGTAAGCCACCTGTAGACTTGATTAGGAAGCGTGGGGCCGACGAGTTCAAGGCCATAGTAACTGATGATGCCGAAAGGGCCGAGTTCTGGCTTGATAACACCATTCGGGTGTTCGATGAATTGTCATGCACACCCGACGAATGTCTAAAATGTGCTGTATCTTTGTTGCGAGACTCAGCCTACTATTGGTGGAGGACCTTGATTTCCATAGTCCCGAACGAGCGAGTAACTTGGGACTTCTTTCAAACGAAATTCCGGAAGAAATTTATTAGCCAACGGTTCATTGATCAGAAGCGTAAGGAGTTCTTGGAACTCAAGCAAGGCCGTATGACTGTATCTAAATACGAACATGAATTCGTAAGACTCAGTAGGTATGCCCGGGAGTGTGTAGCTGATGAGGTTGCTATGTGCAAAAGATTCGAGGAAGGATTGAATGAAGATTTAAAGCTACTAATGGGTATTTTGGAAATAAAAGAATTCGTAACACTAGTCGAACGAGCCTGCAAGGCGGAAGAACTTGGAAAGGAGAAGAGGAAGGCTGAATTTGAAGCTAGAGATTATCGTAAAAGATCGACGGGTAAAGCTCCGTTCTCAGCTGTAAAGAAGTTCAAGGAGGACATTAATAAGTCGAGGGCGACTGCGGGAATTTCCATCAGGGCAAGACCATCGATGGGCTCCCGAGCTGCTTCGGTAGCTAGTGTGGGCAATAATCGTCACGAGAAACCTGAATGTCCCCAATGTGGAAGACGACACCTAGGTGAATGTTGGGGCAAGTCTACTAGCAGGGCCTGTTACGGATGCGGTTCGAAGGACCACTTCATTAGAGATTGCACGGAGCTGGATGAGAAGAATAAGATTCAAGGTGCAAGACCTAGTGGAGTGACATCTAGAGGTAGACCACCGAGAATATTAGGAGGCAGGGGTGGTAGTCAGAGGGGGGCCTCTGATACGGCCGATCGAGCCGAGAACCGTACTCCTGCTAGAGCATATGCCATTCGCGCACGAGAGGAGGCATCCTCCCCCGACGTCATCACTGGTACCTTCACTCTCTTTGATACTAATGTGATTGCATTGATTGACCCTGGTTCTACTCATTCATATGTATGCGAAACCTTAGCAACCAGTAAGACTCTACCTGTTGAGTCTATTGAGCTCGTAATTCGAGTATCAAACCCTTTGGGTCAATGCGTACTTGTTGATAAAGTGTGTAAGAGATGCCCTCTAATAATCCGAGAATCCTGTTTTCCGGCCGATTTGATGCTTTTGCCGTTCGACGAGTTTGATGTTATTCTTGGTTTGGATTGGTTAACCGCGCATGATGCGGTTGTGAATTGCAAAAGCAAGACTATCGATTTGAGGTGCGCAAATAACGAAATAATCCGAGTTGAGTCTGCGGACTTAAGGGGGTTGCCAGCTGTAATATCAGCAATGTTGGCCCAGAAATATGTAAGGAAAGGGTGCGAAGCATACCTCGCGTATGTACTTGATGACAAGGAGTTAGAAAAGAAACCCGAATCGGTGCCGGTGGTCTGTGAATACCCGGATGTTTTTCCTGAAGAGTTACCGGGTTTGCCACCTGTTCGGGAGGTAGAGTTTGGCATTGAGCTTGTACCTGGAACTACGCCAATTTCGATCGCTCCGTATCGTATGGCACTAACCGAGTTAAAAGAGTTGAAAGCTCAGTTGCAAGAATTGACGGATAGAGGTTTCGCTCGACTGAGTTTCTCACCTTGGGGTGCACCAGTATTGTTCGTGAAAAAGAAGGACGGAACCATGAGGTTGTGCATTGACTATCGTCAACTGAATAAAGTGACGATAAAGAATAAGTATCCGTTACCGCGTATTGATGATCTGTTCGATCAATTAAAGGGAGCATCGGTGTTTTCAAAGATAGATTTGAGATCGGGTTATTATCAGTTGCGGATTCGAGATTCGGATGTACCCAAAACTGCTTTCAGAACGAGGTACGGTCACTACGAGTTCTTAGTGATGCCGTTTGGGCTCACTAATGCCCCTGCGGTGTTTATGGATTTGATGAATCGGATCTTTAGGCCGTATTTGGATCGGTTCGTAGTTGTGTTTATTGATGGCATCTTGGTCTATTCAAGAGATGAGACCGAACATGCTGAGCATCTGAGGCTAGTGTTGCAAATTTTGCGGGATAAGCAGTTATATGCTAAGTTCAGTAAGTGTGAGTTCTGGTTAAGAGAGGTTAGCTTCTTGGGTCATGTGGTATCCGCATTGGGTATTCGAGTTGACCCAAGCAAAATTTCAGCCATACTTAACTGGAAGCCTCCGAGAAATGTTACCGAAGTCCGGAGCTTTCTAGGGCTCGCCGGTTATTACCGACGATTTGTCAAAGGTTTCTCGATGATAGCCACACCAATGACGAAGCTACTTCAAAAGGATGTTAAGTTCGAATGGACGGAGAAATGTTAGAAAAGCTTCGATCAACTGAAAACTCATTTGACTGAAGCTCCAATTTTGGTGCAACCCGAATCGGGTAAAGAGTTTGCCATTTATAGTGACGCATCCCTACTTGGGTTGGGTTGCGTATTGATGCAAGAAGGTCGAGTTGTGGCCTATGCGTCGAGACAATTAAAGCCACACGAGAGAAATTATCCGACCCATGATCTCGAACTAGCCGCCATTGTGTTTGCATTGAAAATATGGCGACATTATTTGTTTGGTGAGAAGTGCCATGTGTTTTCGGATCACAAAAGTCTCAAATATTTGATGACTCAACGAGACTTGAATCTGCGACAAAGACGTTGGCTTGAGTTGTTGAAAGATTACGAGCTTGTCATTGATTACCACCCGGGAAAGGCTAATATGGTTGCGGACGCCTTAAGCCGGAAATCACTGTTTGCTTTGCTAGCGATGAATGTACACTTGTCTGTTCTACCTGACAATGTGTTAGTAGCTGAATTAAAAGCCAAACCATTATTGACTCATCAAATTCGTGAAGCCAGAAAGTCGATGATGAATTGGTTGCAAAACGAGCTGAGTGTGTTCCGAACAAGGAATCGGAGTTTCAGATTGATGATGATGGTTGTTTGAGGTTTAGAAGTCGTTTGTGTGTTCCAAGGAATTCGAAACTCATTCCGATGATTCTGAACGAAGCCCATTGTAGCCGAATGTCAATCCACCCGGGGAGCACGAAAATGTACAACGACTTGAAACGTCGGTATTGGTGGCATGGTATGAAACGAGACATCTCCGACTTTGTTTCGAGATGTTTAATATGTCAACAAGTGAAAGCGGAACATCAAGTGCCTTCAGGGTTACTTCAGCCGATCATGATACCCGAGTGGAAATGGGACCGAGTCACAATGGACTGTGTCCGGACTGCCATTGTCCGCAAGTAAGAAGGATGTGATTTGGGTTGTTGTTGATAGGCTGACTAAGTCGGCCCACTTTATCCCCGTGCGTACGGATCTTTCATTGGATAAACTAGCCGAACTGTATGTCTCTCAGATTGTGAGATTACATGGAGTACCTATTTCTATCGTGTCGGATAGAGATCCGAGATTCACCTCATGATTTTGGAAGAAATTGCAAGAAGCTTTGGGTACCAAGCTGCATTTTAGCACCGCTTTTCACCCCCAAACCGATGGTCAATCCGAGCGGATAATTCAGATACTCGAGGATATGCTGAGATGCTGCATCCTTGAGTTTAGTGGTTCATGGGAACGGTATGTACCTTTGATTGAATTCGCTTACAACAATAGTTTTCAATCAAGTATTAAGATGGCACCTTATGAGGCTTTGTACGGTCGTAAATGCCGTACGCCATTGTTTTGGACCGAGCTTGGTGAAAGTAAAATTTTCGGAGTTGATTTGATTAAAGATGCCGAACAGAAAGTAAAGGTAATCCGTGAAAGTCTGAAGGCAGCCACAGATCATCAGAAATCGTATGCGGACTTGAAACGAAAGGACATTGAATATTAGGTGGGAGATAAAGTGTTTCTTAAAGTGTCACCTTGGAAGAAGGTACTCAGATTTGGCCGTAAAGGCAAGTTGAGCCCGAGATTCATTGGGCCATACGAAATATCCGAACGAGTCGGTCCAGTTGCATATCGATTGATTTTACCCCATGAACTTGAAAAGATTCACGATGTCTTTCATTTTCAATGCTTCGACGTTATAGATCCGATCTGTCACATGTGATTAATCCCTCAGAAGTTGAAATTCAATCTGACTTGAGCTATGAAGAAGAACCGATTCGTATCCTAGCTCGTGAAGTGAAAGAGTTGCGAAATAAAAGGGTTCCGTTGGTTAAGGTGTTGTGGCTCAAACACGGGATCGAGGAAGCAACCTAGGAACCCGAGAGCTCGATGAAAGAACGATATCCAAACCTATTTACCGGTAAGATTTTCGAGGACGAAAATTTCTTAAGTGAGGGAGAGTTGTGACAGCCCAAAATTGACCCTAGTCGGGAAGTGGTTTCGGGACCGCTAAACCGAGTCACCGAAAGGTTTGAATGTGATGTTTATTGTCTAGAATATGTAATCATGAATGTGTGAAAATTTCAAGCTTCGATTTAGTCGATTGCATGTGAATTTAGTCAATAGGACTTATATGAGAAAATTTTAAAATGTGATAGGTCAATGCATGAGGACCTATTAGTGCATGTGGAAGAAAAAGGGGACTTGCATGTCAAAGTGCCCAATTCTTGATAAGTGGTCGGCCAAGCATGACTCCATTCCTCCAAGTTTATGTTGTTTATTATTTAATATTGGTAAGTAAATTAAAATAAATTAAAGAAAGGAATTAAAAAGGAAGAGATGAATAAAATAAGGAGGGAAGAGGGAGTGTTCATCTTTTTTTTCTTTGGCTATTGCCGTGAGTGAGGAGAAGGAAGGGAGATTTGGTTATTGGATTTTGGCTTGGAAGATGGCTAGAATGAGGTATGTATTGAATGATTCTTGAAAATCTATGCATGTTTGAGATGGTTAGTTCAAATTCTACTCATCCTATAGATTAGACTTAGGATTTTGAGGTTGAAATTCGGCCAAGAAGCTTGAAACTCTTAGTAGATGTGTTAATGTCATTAAAATGGATAGTAATGTAGGATATGGTGAGTGGTTAATTGCTTTTAACTTGAAAGTTGAGGTTAAAGGGGTTAAGTGATTGCCGAATCTAATTTAGGGGTGGAGGATTGTGTTCATGTTATATTGGATAGGTAGAGGTTGTAATGAGGTTGAAATTGTTGAATTGTTAGCTTGGTAACTAATGAAGTAATCGGCCATATGGGGTAAAAATGGGATGTTCATTTTAGTTGTTGTTTCATTTTTGTGAGAAATGGGTCAAGTATTCATGAGATGAAATTGTGTGATTAGATAAATTAAAGGTAATAGTATAGTTGATGAATATATATAGATATACATATTCGGCCATCACTTAGGAGCTTATGTGATGTTGAGTTAAGCTTTGCATATTCGGCTATATATATATATATATACATATATATGTAAGCCCATTCGTGATACTACCTTAGGACTATGTATATATAACCGACAAAAGAATGGGAAAAACTAGTAAGGGTGAAGGCCGAATGAGCTATAGGTGGTGTGGATGACTTTTATACATGTGGGTGTGTGTGTATGCCATTTAGTTGGTGACATTCGGCATTTCTTAATTAACATTAGAGATGAGTGAATGAAATCGGCATGTGTGTTTGTGGAAATGCCGAATGTGAATTTGGATAATATTGAGTAATGTATGTGCTTTAAAATGATGGAATGGAGTGGATGCTTTAAATGTGTTACGAACAATTATAAGTTAAATTAAGGGTTGCTAAGTTACCATTGTCATTGCCGAATATACAAACAAACATATGCATGTGCAATTGAAGAATGAATGTTTAGCAAGATGGTTAAACTAGTTAAATTATTGATTTAGCTCAAGGAGTTAAAGGAGGTGAATCGAGCAAAGGCAAAGAAAAGGTTATCGAGTAGCCGAGTTGGAACCGTCTTACCCAACACGAGGTAAGTCATTAAGCATGTAGTTGGTATGATTTCAAATGGTCATAATGTTTATGTATTGATGCTGAATGAAATGAATAAATATATACATATATATATATGCATGTACGTATGTGATGATGAAATTGTTGAATGAAAAGAAAAGAGGTAAGATGTACTGAGTTGTTGATCTCGGCACTAAACGTGCGGGTATAACCATTTATGACCATGAGATTTGGCGCTAAGTGCGCGGGATTAAATTGTACAGCACTAAGTGTGCGATTTGACTATGTTGCACTAAGTGTGCGAAATGAATATGATGCACTAAGTGTGCGAATTGACCATGCGGCACTAAGTGTGCGAGTTTGACTATGTAGCACTAAGTGTGCGATTTGATTACGTAGCACTAAGTGTGCGAGTTGATTATATAGCACTGAGTGTGCGGACTCAATATACATTCGTGAATCATTATGGACACTATGTGTGCGACACTATTGAGTCGATCGCGGACAGCGGATCGGGTAAGTGTCTTGAGTACATGGCTAATAGGTGCTATGCTTATACTTGGTGTTGAGCTCGGTAAGTTTGAACCTATGTGACAAATATACTTGAAGTCACGTACATAAAATTTATCGTAGGATGGGTGAAAGGCCGTTTAGTCGTTGATTGTAACGAAAATAAATTGGTTTATGAAAATGCTTCAATGTCCTATTGATGAGTATATGGAATGTGAATGCATGAATTGATATGAAATTGAATCGATAGGTTGGAGGAACTATGGTATGGTTCGGTATGGATGGAGTAAATTGTCTCGTTCCATTTTGTTTCCTCTTGTGATAATGTTATTGATGGATGGTAGTGCATTGCTTATGACTTACTGAGTTATAAACTCACTCGGTGTTTCCTTGTCACCCATTATAGGTTGCTTGGACTCATCTATTTTTGCGGGGTCAGGCCGTCATCGAAGTCATCACACCGGATAGCAAGTTTTGGTACTTTCTTCTTAGTTGGCTTAGAAGAACATTTTGGCATGTATAAGCTATTACGTTGTGTTTGAACTTTGGCATGTAAACTTTAAGCCATGCGAAAATGGCACGAATGTTCGATTGAGTTGGATCAAGGGTAGGCATGAAATGGACCTAGTTACTTTCGTAACAGATGCTGGCAGCAGCAGTGTCATGAGATTGAAAAATCACTAAAAATAGTAGGAGTGGAATTAATTGATGAATAAATTATGTAATCGAAGATCGATGAGTCTGTTTTCATGAGGAAGTAACGAAAAGATCATATGGGCAGTATATTAAGAGATAATCAGATTTTTGTGGGACAGGGCCAGAACGGTTTCTGGATTCCCTTCTCCGACTTTGGAAATTCATTATAAATTAACCAGAGATAATTAGGGGTCATACCATATATGTACAGATTCCTCTCTGAGTCTAGTTTTCATAGAAACAAACGGCATCAGTATTGAAGCCCCGTGCAGGGAGATATCCAAGTCGTAATGGGCAAAGGTCAGTGTAGTCGACCCCTGCAACTTGGGAGACTTTGACTAATAAACTGTACTAATTGGCCCGACCAAAAATTCTAGAAAAAAATACATAGATGGGCACATGAGTCTAGTTTCTGGGAAAAATTACGAAACTGATTTTCAAGTTACGAAACTCAAGATATGATTTTTAAAACGACTAGTACACAGATTGGGCAGTGTCTGGAAAATAAATTTTATAAGGGGTTAAAGTCAGTTAACACCTCGTGTTCGACTCCGGTGTCGGTTTCGGGTTCGGGGTGTTACATCGCCAAATCTTCAAAGTAAACACCACTGCAGCCAATTCCAAATCGTGAGTAGGATAATTCCTCTCATGAGGTTTTAACTGCCTCGAAGCATAAGCCACCACTTTTCCTTCTTGCATGAGTACACACCCCAAACCATTTAGAGAAGCATCACTATACACCACAAATTCTTTACCTGATTCGGGTTGTATTAACACTGATGTTTCAGTTAATAACTTTTTCAATTCTTCGAAACTCTGTTGACATTCTTTCGTCCATTCAAATTTAACATCCTTTCGGAGTAGTCTAGTCATAGGAGCAGCAATTATAGAAAATTCATTTACGAACCGCCGATAAAACCCAGCTAGCCCCAAGAAACTTCTAACTTCAGTTATGTTTTTCGGTGGTTTCCAATCAACAATGGCTGAAATTTTACTAGGATCAACCCGTAAACCATCACCTGAAACAATATGACCCAAAAATCCAACTTCCCGAAGCCAAAATTCACTTTTACTAAACTTAGCATACAGCTGCTTATCTCTCAAAGTTTGCAAAACTATCCTCAAATGCTCAGCATGCTCTGTCTCATCTTTTGAATAAATTAAAATATCATCTATAAACACCACAACAAATCTGTCCAAGTATGGCCGAAATATGCGATTCATTAAATCCATAAACATAGCAGGAGCATTTGTCAACCCGAATGGCATAACTAAAAATTCATAATGACTGTACCTTGTTCTAAAAGCAGTTTTAGGCACATCTGACTCTTTTACTCGCAGCTGATAATACCCAGATCTCAAGTCAATCTTTGAAAACCATGTCGCTCCTTTTAGCTGATCAAACAAATCATCAATTCTCGGCAACGGATACTTGTTTTTGATTGTCACCTTGTTTAACTGTCGATAATCAACACATAATCTCATAGAACCATCCTTCTTTTTCACAAATAACACGGGAGCACCCCAAGGTGAAAAACTCGGTCTCACAAAGCCTTTATCAGTCAACTCTTGCAACTGCGACTTTAATTCTTTCAACTCTGTTGGTGCCATTCTATATGGAGCAATTGAGATCGGAGCTGTTCTCGGTATTAAATCAATACCAAATTCTACTTCCCTAACTGGAGGCAAACCCGGTAATTCTTCTGGAAATACGTCCGCAAATTCACACACAACCGGCACTGATTCAACTTTCTTTTCAACTTCTTTTGTATTAATTACATACGCCAAATAAGCTTCATAACCCTTTCTCAAATATCTCTGAGCCGACATCGAAGAAATCATACTAGATAATGCCTCTGATTTGTCTGGCTCAACCCGCAGAATTTCACCACTTTCACACTTTAATTCTATAACCTTTTCTTTGCAATTTATTATAGCATCATGCAATGTCAACCAATCCATACCCAAAATAGCATCAAATTCATCAAACGGCAACAACATCAAGTCGGCCAGAAAGTAATGACCCCGAACCATTAAAGGGCATTTCTTGCTTACTTTATCAACTATCACGCATTTGCCTAACGGGTTCGACACTCTAATTATAAATTCTGTGTTCTCAACAGGTATATTCATACTAGACACCAGTTTAATGCATACGTATGAATGAGTAGAACCAGGATCAATCAAAGCAATAACATTAATATCATAAAGAGAAAATGTACCGGTAATCACATCGGGTGAGGAAGCATCTTCACGCGCTTTAATAGCATAAGTTCTAGCCGGAGCTATTCCCTCAAATCTAACTGCTGCATCTCTGGCTACATTCTTACTGCTTGTTTCACTTCCAGCTTTTCTCGGATACCTTCCCCTCGAGTTTGCACCACTAGCTTTTACACTCTAAAATTTTTCTTTCTCAGCTCTCTCTGGGCAGTCTCTAATAAAATGATCTAGAGAACCACATCGAAAACATTCATTTACTCTGCACGGACCAAAATGATTTCTACCACACCGCTGGCACTCGGGTTTAACAAATCTCGTATTTCCCACACTAGCCGCAAAAGTAGTCTGAGATTTAGGACCCACATTTCGCTTCTTAAAATTTCCATATGATTGCCCAGCTGAAACTTGGGAACGAGGATTCATATTTCTTGAATTTCTGGTTTGCTGTGAGGGTGCATTATTCATTGGTCTTTTCTTCCAATTTTGTGTTTCAGATTCTACCTTTTTCTTTTCCTTCAGTAATTCTTCAGCCTTGCAAGCTCGATCGACAAGTACCACCATTTCTTTTAGTTCAAGGATCCCAACAAATACCTTAATGTCTTCGTTAAGCCCGTCTTCAAATCGTCGGCACATCTTGGCTTCTGTAGGAACATATTCCCTGGCATACTTACTTAATCGAACAAACTCTCTTTCATATTCTGAGACTGTCATATTACCTTGCTTCAGCTTGAGAAACTCTTTACATTTCTGATCAATAAATCTTTCACTAATATATTTCTTCCGAAACTCTTCTTGAAAGAATTCCCAGGTTACCCTCTCTTTCGGTACCACTGGAATCAAAGTCTTCCACCAATTATAGGCTGAATCTCTCAACAAAGATGTAGCACATTTCAAACATTCATCAGGTGTACAAGATAATTCATCAAATACCCGGATAGAATTTTCAAGCCAGAACTCTGCTTTCTCTGCATCATCATCAATATTTGCTCTAAATTCTTCAGCCCCTTGTTTACGAATTCTATCAACGGGGGTTCTGTGAAATTTTATCATATCCACTCCTTGAGGCATTGGAGGCATAGGTTGAGGAATTGGGGGAGGTGGGGGAGGTCGTACATTTGGGTTCGTACGAACGAACTCAGTGTACCATGCACTCATCATTTGGAGAAAGGCTTCCTAATCCCTTTCTCCTCCTCCCTGACCAACAGTAGGAGGTGGGTTTTCAGTCGGCACTGCCCCTTCAGCCAGAGCTGGCGCATTACTCTCTACTTCAACTGCCACAGCTGGATCGGGATCCATTTACTATATAAAAATTCATTTAAAAAGGTCAGAAGTCGTCACAGTATCACAATTCATACATATGGCATGTATAGCAAAATCCGTACATACAACACGTAGTCCGAGAACCGACTAAACCTGCTCTGATACCACAAAATGTAACGCCCCCACGCCCGAGACCATCACCGGAGTCGAGCTTGAGGGGTTACCGAACATAATTTATCAATTTAAGAACTTCAAATCATTTGTTTCTACATTCACAGCTTTCTAGCTACTCGCGTCACAGTTACAAGAAAAATCATATCTCGAGTTATAAAACTCAAAATCAAGATCCGTAAATTTTCCATGAATATAGACTCATATATCTATTTAATAATTTTTTTATATATATTTTTATTGGGCCAATTAGTACAGTTTATTAATTAAAATATCCCCTGTTTCAGGGTTCGACTACTCTGACCTCTGTGTATTACGAATCAGATATATATCTATACAAAATTTAAATGACTATAAGGTTTGTTTCTATTAAAACTAAACTCAATAAGGAATCTTTAAATATAAAGAAAAGCTTCTAATTATTTTTTTAAAATTTATTATGAATTTTTAAAGTCAGAACAGGGGATCCAGAAATCACTCTGGACCTGTTTCACAAAAGTTTAAATATCTCATAAAATATAATTTATATGCCTATTTGGTTCAATCCACATGAAAATAGACTCATTAAGCTTAAATTTCATAACTTACTCATTATTTAGTTCCATTTATACTATTTTTAGTGATTTTTCAAATTCATGTCATTGCTGCAGCAATATTCTGTTTTAACGCAAGTTTCATCTTTCCATGAATTTTTATGAACTAGATAACCTCTTAAACTTCCATGATATCAAACATGATCTAAATTAGCCATCACCATGACTTATCAATATCAAACATTTTCTCAACCAAACATGGCTATATCATAAAATTATTTACACAAAATAGGTATATTTCTATACATGCCATACTTAAGTAGTTGTACAAGCCATTTACCAAGATAAAAGTCCTTTGGATAGTGTGATCGAACTTTCGACCTGTCCCGATTCCTAAGCCGGCTTGTTCAAAACTACAGTGAATGAAAAGGAAGGAGTAAGCAAAAATGCTTAGTAACATAACAATACAAATATACCAAACAACTTTAGCATGGTATCACCAAAACATATATCACATTTCTAAACATCATTCATCATCTTACCACCTGATCGTTGTTGTATCTATTTTCAACCCGAGGGTTAAGAACATACCTGTCCAAAGTGTCCATTTCACAACACTTACCCAAAACGTCACTTATATCTTAAGTGCTCTTCCATTAAACTAGAAATTTCACCCGTTGAACACATCGGAATATAACTCGGATACATGGATAATTTGCACATAAGTGCCACATATGTAATCAAGAAATCATGTAACCCGCCCCTAAGTGAACTCGGACTCAACTGAACGAGCTCAAGCTTTCGCATCCATAAATGAACTCGGACTCAACTCAACGAGTTCGGATGCCTAGTTACATCTCACGAACTCGGACTCAACTCAACGAGTTCGGACATTTGCATCCATAAGTGAACTCGGACTCAACTCAACGAGTTCGGATGCTCAACCATCCTAGTGACATGTCACTTGTATCCTAATCTATTCCTAAGGTTCAAACGGGCTTTTTCCCTCGATCTCACATTTGCCGTCTTCCATGGAATATCGGAACCGATACTCGGTAGCAATTCATATTTATCAAGTAGTAAACATAATTTGCATATTACTCAACATTAACCACAAAGCATAATATTTCACGATTAAAAATTAGCATATCATATAATTAACATTAGTAACTTAAAAATAACATTTATGCTACATTATTTACACATGAACTTACCTTGGTACCAAAATATAAAGATTTTGCAATTTAGTCCACAATCTTTTCTTTTCCTCGATCACGACTTGAATCTCGTTTTTCTTGATCTATAATACCAAATTAATCTTATTTAATATATACATTTATCAAAACAGCTACGAACCTTAAAAAAATTACACTTTTACCCCTAAACTTTTGCATAATTACACTTTTGCCCCTAGGCTCGGGAATTAAACTTTATTCCTTATTCTTATGTTTTATAACATGCTAATCACTTTTCCCTTCTATGGCAACATCAAATTCTCTCTCTAACAGATACTTGTGACTATTAGGTATTTTTGCCGATGAAGCCCTTTTACTCGTTTTCACTAAAAACCGAGTAGCACAAGTTGTCTAACATAATTTAAAACCCCATATTCTATCATTAAACATTAAAATACACAAATTTCACCTATGGGTATTTTTCCAAATATAAACCCTAGGTTGAATTATTGCTAGCATAAGCTTAATCGAGCTTCCGGGATTCCAAAAACGTAAAGAACATTAAAAACGGGGCTTGGAATCACTTACTATGGAGCTTGGAAGCTTGAAACAAACCCTAGCTATGGAGAACCCTTGAAATTTTGGCCTAATGAAGAAGATGGACAAAAATTGGCTTTTAATTTTGTTTTTAATTCATTTTAATAACTAAATGACCAAAATACCCTTACTACTAAACTTTCCAAAAATTCCTTCCATGTCCTAATTTTGTCCATGAACTTAAAATTGGTCAAATTGCTATTTAAGACCTCCTCATTAATATTCCAAAACAATTTCATACTAAAAACTTCTAGAATGCAAGTTTTGCAACTTATTCGATTTAGTCCTTACTTTCAATTTAAGCACTTTAGGCATAGAATTTCATCACGAAATTTTCACACAATCATGCAATCTTATCATAATCATCAAAATAATTATAAAATAATTATTTCTATCTCGGATTTGTGGTCACGAAACCACTATTCCGATTAAGCCCTGATTCAGGATATTACACATAGGGTACCAGTTTCTATAATATCTGATAGAGATCTTTGCTTCACGTCTCGATTCTAGAAGAAGTTGCACGAGGCTTTGGGTACAAGATTGGACTTCAGTACTGCCATCCATCCTCAGACAGACGGTCAGTCTGAGAGGGTAATTTAAATACTGCTGGACATGTTAAGGGGTTGTGCGATTGAGTTCAAAGGCAGTTGGGAGGATTACTTGTCATTAGCAAAGTTTGTGTATAATAATAGCTATCAGTCTAGCATACAGATGGCATCATACGAGGCATTGTGTGTCGTAGGTGCTGTACTCCTTCATGTTGGACTGAGTTGGGTGAGCGACATGTTCTGGGTCCGGAATTGATTTCTGATATTGAGGATAAAGTTAGACTAATTTGGGATTGACTGAAGGCAGCATCTGATAGACAGAAGTCGTATGCGAATTTAAAACGTAAGGAGATTGAGTATTCTGTAAGGGACATGGTATCTCTCAAGAACTCACCATGGAAGAAGGTACTAAGGTTTGGTTGCAATGGCAAGCTAAGCCCTAGGTTCATTGGGCCTTACCGAATACTAAGGCGAGTAGGAAAAGTTACCTACCAGTTGGAGCTACCTCTAGAATTAGAGCTGATTCATGATGTGTTCCATGTTTCTATGTTGAGATGTTACCACTCTGATCCTACACATGTTGCACCAGTTGAGGAGATTGAAGTTAGATCAGGCCTGTGACATCCCTAAAGTGACCCTAGTCGGAAAGTGGTTTTGGGACCACGAAACCGAGTCTTATAAATAATTAAATGTTATATTTTGTGTTTATGATGTGAGTAAATGCTTGTGTGATAGTTTCATACTTCAATTTGGTCAGTGTATATGAAAATTATTAGTAGGGACTTATGTGAGACAATTTAGAAATATGCTAGGCAAGTGCTAAAGTGGCCTATTAGTATATGTGGGAAAGTTCTTGTCCTTGCATGTCAAATTAGCCAAACTATAGGTAGTGGCCGGCCATGCTACAAATTGTATAATCAAGTGTGAATTTTATATTAACTTTAATTAACTAGGTGCCATATTAGTATGGAGGATGGAATAAAATAAAAGGTTAGAAATAAAGTAAAGAAAAAGAAGGAAAGGGGTGAAAGAAACAAGTCTTTATTCTTGTTTCTTCTTGGCCGATTCTAAGAGGGAGAGAGGGAGCACCCATTCGGCAATTCTAAGTCATGAATAAGGTGAGAAATTCATGTTAGCTTATGGATTTTTTTTTAGCATATTTTGAGTTAGGTATTAAGTTCATTACATAGCCCATGACAAAATTTTTAGTTTCATGGTGTCTTGAGCATTTGGCCATGGGGGAAATTGGTAGGGGATAGATTGGTGTTTTAAGGTTTAATAGAGTTTAAGCTAGTAAATACTTAATTTTTTTGGTATTTATATGTGAAAGAGATGAACTTGAAATTTTTGAATTTACATGAATAAATCTTTTGGTTTGTCTTAGTATTAAATTGAAGGGAATGCCGTAGGTGCTTGAATGTACTAACTAGATATTGTTTTATATACATCTCTCAATAGGTTCGGCTTTGTGCATGAATTTACGGGATTAAACCTTGAATGATGTTATGTATAGGTTTCGGCTATGAATCTTTGTGTTTAATTTCTTTATGTGTTGATGTTCAAATTGAAAAAGGGATGTTAGTTATGTTATAACATTTGCTTAATAATGAAAGGACATGAGCTTAAAGCTTGAGTAGCATTCGGTATTAGAGTAAGTTAAAATTTAGTTGAGTTGAGAAATGATTTCTCGAATGATCTAAAATAATATTCAGCCTAGGCTTGTAAACATGTCTAGTCGGTGTTAAATGTTTTACTGAGGAAAGATTATAAATTGATTTTAGTGTTCAAGGAATATTTGGTTGGACACCTAGTGCCAAACGTGTTCAAACCCAACTTACCAAGTACATAAATACGATAATGCTATAATGGTAGACTTAATTGGAGTTCGGCATTTTGAGTGATGCGTTTGACTCTTGTGTCGATTTGGGACAATATGTGTATTATGTGAAACCACATGATGTCTATGAAACCCTAATATGCAAGGTATTAAGCTAGTATTATGTTCGATGGGGCATGAGTAGAGCATGTGTATAATGCTTGAATAACTAGTTAATAAAATCATTCGCACTTAATTGTATAATATACATGTATTTAATCGAATAGCTAATTTGATAAGTTATTGAATAAGATCTATTTGTTTGAATCAAGCTCAAGGGCTAAGAGGGTCAAGTCAGATAAAGGGAAAGAAAAGAAAAAGCAATCGAGTAGTTTATCCGCAACTATTCAAAATATCCGAGGTAAGTTTTAAGTATTAAAGCCTATAATGTGATTGAGTATGATATGTTAAGCACATATTAAAAGAATCATAACTCTATTGTAAATCTTTATGCATATAGCCTAATGGTTATTATGAAGTATAGGTAAGTTATTGATATGATATGTTGCGAAATGGATATGATATTATGAAGTGCTGAAAGGATATGTCAGAAGAGTAAAATTGTGATAAACCTGCTCAGGACAGCAGCAGTAACATGAATTTAGAAACTCACCATAAATTCATGGATTTGAATTAGAGGCTGAATGAGACATGAAATTAAAGCTTAATGAGTCTAGTTTCTTATAAAAGAAACCGTGTAAGCAAAGGAATTTCTGATAATGAGAAATTTGATTCGTAGTAAAGAGTGGTCAGATTAGTCAAGCAGTGAAACAGGGGAAATTTTAAGAAAAATCTGGTATTGATTGGCCAAACCTAAAATTCTGGAAATTTTATGGATGGAAGACATACGAGTCTATATTCAGGAAAAATTTACGGAAAGTGATTTGGAGTTTTGTAGCTCCAGTTATAAATAATTTAGTGACTATTGCTCAGGAAAAACAGCTTGTGCTGAATTTGAGATTGTGTTGTAAACCTTGATAAACTTGTTTTAGTTGCTTATAAGCTATTGATTAAACCCATATGTGAATTCTAAATTGTGATAAGGCCTAATGGCCGATGTGATGAATGTGAAAGTGTATATATGTGATAAGGCCTAATGGCCGATGTGATGAATGTGAAAGTGTATATATGTGAATAGGCCTAATGGCCGATGTGATGAATGTGAAAGTGTATATATGTGATAAGGCCTAATGGCCGATGTGATGAATGTGAAAGTGTATATATGTGAATAGGGCCTAATGGCCGATATGATGAATGTGAAAGTGTATATATGTGATAAGGCCTAATGGCCGATGTGATGAATGTGAAAGTGTATATATGTGAATAGGGCCTAATGGCCGATGTGATGAATGTGAAAGTGTATATATGTGATAAGGCCTAATGACCGATGTGATGAATGTGAAAGTGTATATATGTGACGGGGCCGAGTGGCCAACGTGATGGATGTGAAAGTGCATAAATGTGATAAGTCCCGAAGGGCATTTGTGTCAGTACTATATCCGGGTTAAAACCCCGCAGGCTTTATACGAGAATATTATCACTGATTTATGTCCGTAAGCTTCGTGCTCGTACTATATCTGAGCTCTAAAGACCCGATGACTACGTGTGGGAATTTTTGTCCGGGTAAGACCCGATAACTTCGTGTGGAGATTATGTCCGGGTAAGATTTCGTAATAAGAATTGCTTATAAATATATTCAATGCGAAAGGTTAAACAGGTATGTACTCCAAGTTTATATGTGAGCTTGATTTGCACTAAATCATAAGGTAGTTATGTGATGCATACGAGAGCAATCTATGAGACTATTCTTGTGATTATGTGACATCGGATCAGTGTGAGGGGTGATGTGAAATCATACGATATATCTATGTCACATGAGCTCACTTTTATGTGAAAGTTTATCTGCCTATTGTATATGATGAGATGTGCGTATTCGGAAAAGGGATGGTATGCCCGAAGGAAGAGTGAAATAAAAATACGAACAACTATGTTATAATTTGATTGTTATCTATTGCCACTGCTTAAAACTTACTAAGCATTGTAATGCTTACTCTGTTTACTCTGTTTCCTCTGTCTTATAGATCTCATTGCGAAGCTACAGGCTCGGGGATCGTCAGCAACTAGTCACACTATCACTATCCATTGTTGGTACTGCTATGTTTTGGATTATCTTATGGCATGTATAAAATAGACTAGTGGCGGAGGAATATTTTGGTTAATGTATATAGCCATGCGAAAATGGCTTATATATGTTTGAGCATAATGTTATAATCATTTGGTATGGAATGGTTAATCACCATCATAATTTGTGCTATTTATGCTGAAAGGGCTAGTTGAATCATGGAAACTATGAAGTAGGTAAAGTCTACCTTAAAGGCAGATGCTGGCAGCAGCAGTGAAGTAGATTTGGAAAATCACTAAAAATAGTAGGATTGGAATTAAATAATTAATAAATTATGTAAACGAACCTTAATGAATCTATTTTCATAGGAAAGTAACGAAACAATCATATAGACAGTATGTTAAGAGTTATTGAGGTTCTCGTGAGACGGGGCCAGAACGGTTTCTGGACTCCCTGTTCCGACTTTGAAAATTCATTACAAATTAACTAGATATAATTAGGAGTCATGCCATATATGTATAGATTCCTCTCTGAGTCTAGTTTCCATAGAAACAAACGGCATCAATATTGAAGCTCTGTTCAGGGAGATATCCAAGTCGTAATGCGCAAGGGTCAGTGTAGTCAATCCCTGTAACATGGGAGACTTTGACTAATAAACTGTACTAATTGGCCCAACCAAAAATTCTAGAAAAAAAATACGTAGATGGGCATATGAGTCTAGTTTCAGGGAAAAATCGCGAAACTGATTTTTGAGTTGTGAAACTCAAGATATGATTTTTAAAGCGACTAGTACGCAGATTGGGCAGTGTCTGGAAAATTATTTTTATAAGGGGTTTAAAGTCTGTGAACCCCTCGTGTCCGACTCCGGCAACGGTCTCGGGTACGGGGTGTTACAAGGCCTGACTTTTGAGGAGGAGCCAAACAAGATTCTGTGTCGAGAGGTGAAAGTCTTGAGAAAGAAATCAATTCCATTAGTGAAAGTTCTATGGTGTAACAATAGTTCAGAGGAGGCTACGTGGGAACCTAAGGAGGCGATGCGATGACAATACCCTCATCCGTTTTGACCAGGTAATTTCAAGGCTGAACTTTTCTTTTAAGGGGGTAGAGTTGTAACACCCCAAATCTTTAGAGATTAAATTGTGTGTTTTGTTACATGTTTGGCTTGCTTGCTTTGATGGTTAAAGGTCCTGAGAAGTGTGAGAAGTCTTGGGTTCAAACCTAGACTTTAGCAAAATTTTTGGTTTTTACTGAATAAAAGCTTTGCTGCTAGATGTTGGGCTCTTAATTAATTAGGGGAAATTATGTCATAAAAGGCCTGTTGGTTCAAGCGATTATAGCGTGTTACTAATGGTAGGGGACTTGAGTTCGAGTCTTTCTATGTGCAAGGGGTGTCTTTTTGTTGTTGTACCGTGTAGGAGGTTGTTTACTAGTAGGATTCTATTACTCATGGATGGTGGGAGAGTTTGAGGGGGAATGGGAAGTGTGTAGCCAAATTTAAGAAGGATTATGGGGAGAAAATCATGGAATGGATCAAGGAGTAGAGGGTGTTAGTTGTTGGCCAAAAGTAGGATTCTCCTTGTGCCAAAATCGGTCATAGGCACTTAGTGCCGAATTTGGCTAGTGCTTGCTCTCTTTTTTGATAGTTGATTCCTTTTGCTTCATTTTGTTAGTAGCCGAATCTTACTGGGGACCATTTGGGTACATTTCATGTTAGTTTACTTTGACTCTATTCTACTGATCGATACCTTGTTTAATCAACATTCATCTCTCTATCATTCTTTTTCTCTTAGTTTCTTTGCCATAGCCAAACCTTCTTTCCTCTCTTCTCCCTTTCTCTCAACCAACTTTCCCCTAGCTGTTTGCATCTTCTTTTCCTCTCTATCTCATTCGATTTTGGCTTGTGGTGATCGAGTCATTCTTTTTCTTTCTCACTTTCTTCAGTGCAATCTAATCCTTGTTGGCTGAATAGTGCTCTTGCATTCACCTTCTGGGAATCGATTCTTTCTGTTGTTTCTCCCTGTCGATCTGGGTGGTAAGTAATATTTTATTGGATGTTGTCTCTGTTTATTCTTTTCTCTTCTACCGTATCTATGGTTCTCTTTTAACTTTTTCTTTCCGATCGACATTGTTAGGGAAGCGGTGGCGCTAGTTTTTGTAACAGCCTGATTTAGGTACTAGTCAGAATAGTGGTCTCGAGACCACAAATCTAGAGTCAAATAAATTATTTTATAATTATTTTGATGTTATAGCATGATTATATGAATGCATAGAAAATTTGGTGAGTTAATTTTGACGTTTGTGAACTCAATTGAGAAAAATAACTAAATCGCGTATAATGCGAAAGTCCTATTTTGATAGCTAAAAGTGCCAAATAGCTAGAGAACCTAAATTGGGGGTCTTGAAAGCGCAATTAGGGCCTAATATTGTGCATGCCTGATCATAGGAGGTAATTTGGTCAAAAAGTCCAATTTTGGTGGGTTTGGTGGCTAATTTGACTAAAATAGAAATAAAATATAAGAAAGATGATATCATCCTATTTCCCATTTCTTCTCTACTGATTTTTCAGCCATTTTTGGGGTTTTGAGCTTCAAAATTTTCAGCAACTATTTCCTCTTACAAGTAAGTGATTTACATACTTTTGTTGATGATTTTTGCATTTTTGAGACCCTTGAAGCATGAGCTTTAAAATGAGGGTACTATTTATTAAAATGAATAAGAGTTTAGGGTTTTTCCCTGAAAGGATTTGTAATGTTTGTTGAGTTTCTATGGAAGAAAATAGGTCTTGGGTGTGTTATGAACAACTTTTGTGAAAGGTGTTAGCATGAAAACACCTAAAAGGACTATTTTACATGAGTTGTAAAATAAATGTTAAGTATGTGAAATAGCACGAATTTGGAGTTACTATAAGAGTAAAAAGGGTTCGACTAGGCTTAAGATATGAAGAAATTCAATAAAAATCAATTTTCGGGCTTAGGGGTAAAATGGTCATTTTACAAAAGTCTAGGGGCAAATTGGTCATCTTGCCCATTTATGAATTGTAGAGTGCCTAGATTGATAAAGTGACTAAATAAGTGCATTTTTCTATTATATATTAAGAAATACCGAATCCGAACCTAGACCGGGGGAAAGCCAAGCAAATTGACTAGTCGCCACATTTTATAATCCAGGGTAAGTTGAATGTAAATAATACAACTACAATTGTAATGTATATGTTGAGTTGTACTTGAGATTAATATAGCATGAATTGCTTGATTGTGGAATTGAGAAAGCATGATGGTAATAGAGATAGTAGAGTTCTCGTTTGAACCTAGGAAATAAATCGGATATTTATGCTATAACATATGGGTTATTGTGAGCTAGTGTAAGACATGCCTGGGACATGCATCAGCCATAATATAAGAGCCAGTGTAAGACCATGTCTGGGACATGGCATCGGCATTGAGACGAGTGCTAGTGTAACACATGTCTGTGGCATGCATCAGCCTTGAGACGTAAGCTAGTGTAAGACATGACTGGGACATGCATCGACTACAAGATGTGTCAATGTAAGATCATGTCTAGGACATGGCATAGGCACAGATATACTAGAACTTGTGTAAGACCATGTCTGGGACATGGCGTCGATGTCTAACCCCATATTGGAGGCTAAACGAGTATCCGATAATGTTCCAAATGGTTCAACGGTGAAAGTATGATTTAAAGTTAACTAGGAAAGTATAACCGTGTTCTGAGTGGTAGAGGTACCTATATGGTATGTATGAAATGTGAGCTCAATATATGCTATAAGAGGTGTAATGACTATTGATGAATAAGTTTTGCTTATGCCACTTGTGTATTATGATACTTGTTGATGAATGGTAAATATATGTTGTATATTTATTTCTGTGCAACTTACTAAGCTTTATGCTTACTCCCTCTCCTTTTCCATTTTCTTATAGTGTCGCCTACCTAGCTCAAGGATCAACGAAAGTCAGAGATATCGATCACACTATCAATCGAAGCTTTTGGTATAGTTTGATTTATATTTTTCAATATGACATGTACAGGGCTTAGACTTTGCTATTTTTGTGTCATTGAAAATTGGCCAAATGTGTTGGCTTGGGTTGGGAACCCCTCATTTTGTATTAAGCCTTGAATGATGGCTAATTTTCATTTTGATTTATATGCAAAGATGTTATTTTCATAGATGAGAAAAATACACAAATGGAATGTTGTTTGTTGTGGCTGACTTGGTTGCATGGGATAGTCTTATCTTGATTATGGTTACTATTATGCGGGTTGTGTAAGTAAGGGTGGCAAATAGGCTTGGTAAATAGCTTTATATTGTCCACAAGGGTAGACACACGGGTATGTGTCTAGACCGTGTGTGATACACGGTCTACCCCATGGGCGTGTGGTCCGGCCGTGTGTCCCCTAGACGTAAAAATTTCAAGTCAGTATCATGATAGTAAACACAGGGACAGAGACACAGATGTGTGTCTCAGTCGTCTAATGGACACGGCCTAGTACACGGGCATGTGCATTGGCCGTGTGATATTTTGGGGATGCTAACATCAGAATTAGAATACCCATGTTTTTGCACATGGGCTAGGACACAGGCATTTCATGGCCGTGTGAAGGACACGAGTCAGGCACACAGGCGTGTCCCTATATTACCTAGGTCGTGTGAGCCACATGGGCCATCAACACGACCCTGTTGAAATGGCTACACGAGCATTTGTCCCTCTACATGGGCGTGTGCTTTGTTTCAAAGTCAAATTTTCTATAGATGGTTTAAGGACCTGAGTTGATCCCGGATAGTTTTCAATGGTCGATTTGGGGCTCGTAGACCCATAATAAGAAGTTTTATGTAGAAATTGAAAAAGTTCTAATTTGGATCAAGTCACAGTGACTTGGGAAACATTAGTGTGCATGAGATCGAGTTAAGTAATGCCTCGTATTTTGCTCCTGCATGGGTTACGGGTATGAGGTGTTACAGTTCTGCCTTGTCGTAGCGACTATCTTGTTAAGGATTGTGAATCGATTGTTTTCCATTCTCTAGAATCGGTTTCAAAATTCTTGTTGGTAAGTGTTATTTTTTGGTTCAGTTGTTTATGCAAACTTTCTAACAGAGGATAATGGAATTTCAGTCTAAGTGCAAACGATCTATAAGAACCTATAATCAATTTTCAGCAACGACTAAGGGGGTGAGGAACCTTAAGTGTTCGATCAAGGTAAGTGTCGAACCATGATTTGGATAGGCGTTGTTCAAGGGACTAGTTACTCATTTGTTAAAGGACTGACGTTTGCGATATGATTGAATATAGGCTGGTGTTCGTGGGAACTGCACTCTTTTCGCAAACAGGTGTAACATTGCCATTAGATGCAATACAGCAAAGGCTAAAAAGCTAAAAAGTCGAAAAACTGAAAAGCCGAAAATGGGTTGCTGACACCACATGGGCGTGTGGACGCCTATGAGGTAGGCACGGGATGGCCATGAACGTTTTCATGGGCCGAAACGATACAGGGCCATTTTGGGCTTAGCTGGGCTATGAAGGCCCATTGGGCCTGTGGGCCCTACATGGAAAGAATCACACAAAAGTGTGGTTAGTTTTAGGCTAGGTTGTGTGAACCACACGGCCAAGACCATGTTGGGCTATGTGGGCCATACGAGCATGTGGGCCCACATGGGCCCGCAATATGGGTCGTGGGCCCATTATCACTTATTGACTGTTAAGGTTCCACAGGTCGCCCAAGACGACTGTGGACCTACTAGTGTGCCGCTAAGTGTACTCGGACCCTTATTACTGTAAATGACTGATATGCCCCTATGTGATGTATGGTTGTTTTAGCATGCCATCTTTTATTGTATATACATGTGTATTATGTTGCATTGCATTGGGTGGGATATACGATTTTGGAGGAAGTGTACAGAAAGGCTATAAGCCTATTACAGGCAGTTCTGCTACAAACATTTTTTTTTAGTGCCATAACCGGTACTACTTGGAGTGTAAGGATGGGTGGGTCAATTTTATCCCCACATGGTGTGTAGGGTTGGTACGGAGATGGTGTGTAGAGGCTGGATTGGATAGGATTCTTTGATTATATACTGTATTGATACTGTATTGAGCTTAGACCCCACTGATACTGTTACTAAGATGGGCTCAGACCCAGACTGCTTCTGTTACTGATAAGGGCTAAGGCCCTAGCTGAAACTAAAAGGGCTTAGGCCCAAATTGTGTATTCCTTGCTTGATTACTATTGTGAGATTTCACACACTGAGTTTTCGTAAACAGACCCGTCTATTTACTGTACAGGGAAACTCCAGACTTAGGTGGTTCGATGCGACGGAGGACTCAGCAGTGGCCACCTGACTTAGTAATTTTTAATATTATAATTTAAGTTATTTTGGGTAATTTTATGTAATAAGGCCACTTTAAGTTTATTTTTAATTCGGGGATTTAAGTATATTGGTTTATACGTGTTAGCAGTAGGACTCGAGTTTTCAAAAGATTAATGATTTCCAACTGTCACGCTTACGTAACTTGTTTTAAAAGCTTCTGCAACAAACATTATTTTTCACAAGAGATGGTAATAACAATCTAAAATGACTTACGTTTTACTAAACCAACTGGAGTTTTAACAATGAACAAGATATCTTGACTTGTCAAAATAATAACGAGGTTTTATCATAAAACAGACTTTTCCAACAAAACTACACTTTTCAAAACACACTCCAATGTGACATCACAAATTCAGCCATAGCATCTAGGCTGGGTTTGGGGTGTTACATTTAGGTTGAGCAAGTTGTTAGGGAGATTTTGATGTTGATAATAAAGGTATAATGAATTTTTGAGGTAGATTGTATGTGCCACAGATGTGGATTTGAGACAAATGATTCTTCCTGAGACGCATAGTAGCTTTTACACTATGCATTCTGGTAGTGGTAAAATGTATCATGATCTTTGAGATATTTATTGGTGGTATTGCTTGAAGCGTGATGTTATAGATTTTGTGACTCGATGTAGAAGGTAAAGGGAGAGCATCAATATCCTTTAGGTTTGTTGCAATGGATTGCGATTCCTAAATGGAAATGCGAAAGGATTACCATGGACTTTATCTCGGGTTTGCCTTTGACCCCGAAGAAGAAGGATTTAGTGTGGATATTAGTTGGTTGGTCTTCGAAAAGTGCATATTCTTGGCAGTGCATACCAATTATTCCTTATAGAAGCTGGAAGAGTTGTGCATTGCTGACATTGTACATTTTCATGAGGTTCTAGTTTCTATTATTTTAGATAGGGATTCGCATTTTACTTCTAGGTTTTGTAAAAGTTTACAAAAGGCTTTGGGATCGAATCTTAGTTTCAATACAACTTATCATCCTCGGACAGATGGTCTTTCAAAGAGGGTAATTCAAGTTTTAGAGGATAAATTGGGAAGTTGTGTCATCGAGCTCAATGGTAGTTGGGAAAGGTATTTTCCCTTAGCAAAGTTTGCTTACAACAACAATTTTGAGTCAAGTATTCATATGACACCATTTGAAGCATTGTATGCTAGGAAGTGTAGGACTCTTTTGTGTTGGACAAAATTGGATGAGAAGTGATTTGTTAGACCGAATTTGGTTCGTGAAACTGAAGAGAAAGTGAAGCTAATTTGTGATCGATTGAAAGCAGCATATTATAGGCAGAAATCTTATGCGAATTTGAAATGTAGAGATATTGAGTTTCAAGTCAGTGATAAAGTGTTCTTGAAAGTTTCACCATGGAAGAAGGTTTTGAGATTTGGTAGGAAGGGTAAATGGAGTCCAATATATGTTTGATCTTATAAAGTTATTGAGAGGATTGGTTCAATAGCTTATCGACTCAAGTTGCCACCAGAACTTCAATGAATCCATGATGTTTTCATTGTATCTATGTAACAGAAGTATTGTTCAAATCCATCACACATTGTGCTTGTGGAGGAGATTGAAGTTCAAACTAATCTCACTTATGAGCAAGAGTCAATTGAGATTTTGGCTCGGGAAGAGAAGGTTTTGCAAAATAAGAGAGTTCTGTTAGTTTATGTTATGGCACAACCACAAGACAAAAAAGGCTACTCGGGAAGTTCAAGATGCGATGAAACCACAATATCCTTATTTTTTCTAGCTTATGTAAATTTCGAGGATGAAATTCTTTTTAGAGGGGGAAAGTTGTGGTTTTCTTGAAATAAGATTTCAATAATTGAGATTTAGAAACCTTTGAAAAATGACATTGAAGAGTGTGGTTTTCCTGAATCAATTGAATATTGCAAACTTTTTTATAAAACCTTTTTAATAGCAACTTTATGGATAGAGAAATTGTTGCAGAAAATGTTTTTTTTGTTTAGTTAGATATTTTCCAGTAGAGTTTCAAACAGTTGAAGGAGAATATTTCACATCCCAAAATTGGGTCTAGAAATTTTGAGGGTAAAATGGGAATTTTGACTTGGAAGAGGTTCAGAAATTTAGAATTGTGGTAACTCAAAATTTTTTTTGACTATGGTTTTTGGAAATTAAATTTTTTTTTTTTGAAAATAAGGTTGAAAATATCTTTTATTTTAAAATAAAGAATGTTTTCAAAAAGGGTCAAAGTTAGGAGTGGTTCAAAAGCGAATAACCCAAAACTTCAAAATAAACCTAATATTTCCCCCCACATATAGGAAACACACGATAGTAGTAACACCCCAAAAAATAATTTCTAAAAAAGTGTTCTAGAAACCCTTAATTTTAGAAAAAGGACTGAATTGCAACAAATTCAAAACAGTAAGCATTTATGCTGTAGTTTTACCAATTTTTAAAATTCAACTTAAAATCCCCATTCCTAAGTTTGTTTTCACGATAGGTTTCTCCGAACACCAAACTTGCCATCCCTTTCTTTTTCCTTGCTATTTCAATTGATTTTTGATCCTCAAATCATTATACTTTGATTTCCTATCATTCCCAAGCCAATTACCTTCCCAAACCTCAAGGAAAACACCCAAAAATCTCACCAATTTCATCATATTCTCCAAATGTGGGTTTTCCAAATTTGCATTAAACTCATTTACTCTTCCATCAAAGATAATGTTTTAATATGTGTTTTTCATGATATCTAGTCCTTAGAACCGAATTGTTAGCCTTCAAATTGAATGTTTTAGACAAAAGCCAAAATTTGGGTCGTTAATGGTGGATTTTATATTTCTGAGTAAAAATGGGATTTCTAAGTGTTTTTTTATTAGTTTCAATGTGATTAACAGGTTTTTAAACTTACACTGAAGTTCCATCAACGGTTTCTCATGTTTTAATGAATTTTATGAAAATTATTGAAAAGATGTCGAAAAATGTCGATACCATGAACTGAGCATTTTAGTATAGTTTAAAGGTTAAGGATTAGGCGTAGATGATGAATTAGATGAGAAAAATTCATTTTAGCGTAAAGGTTAAGCGTAGATCGAGTTATGAGCCTTTTAATGTTGTTAGGTTTAGGTTACATAAGAACTTAGAATAGGTTGATGTCTTAGTTGATTTAAGTGAGTCGTTGGCTACTATCTGATTGTGAATTTTGTATGATTATTATGTGTAAAGCCTCAAATTCATTAAAGCCTTTTACAAGTTAAAGGAAGATCTAGTTTGAGTTTGCAACTTCTCGGTGAAAGCATAGTGGTGAGTGTTTGGAATCACTGCTCGTAGACAATAGTCATGTGTTATTTTGGTAATTTAGTAGTAGCTTAAACCACTACTCTAGATTTCGAGTGTAAGTTTTCTCGTACATATATTCATCTTGTGGTTTTGTGCTTATAAGAATATGAAATTGTGCACAGTGATGAAAAGTTCATATATGTGACATGTTAATATAGTAATGGTTGTCAAAAGTGGAAATGTATACAAGATATATTTGTTAGATGACAGTGATAGTATTTTGCAAAAGATACTAACATGCAGTCATAGTGCACAGATAATTGGTAAGTGGTATATGATTGTTTTTGGATATTTTTGTCTTGTGATCTTGAAACCATTGGATATAGTTGGCATGCCAAAGGATTGCGAGTACTCACTTATATGTATAGTGATTTTGGGCATTGAAGTTCTGGGACATGTTGGAGGGATAAGAGAATAAGAGCTAAGCTCCATTCAATGGGACATATGAGGCGAAATAAGGAGAGTGCTAGCTATATGCTTCACTTCTGGGACATATTTGACTTTACGAGTCTATGGGGTGTGTTTGTGTATCCGATGAGTGATGATAGTGTTCATTTTATGTTTCACACATCAAGTGCCAATTTATCATTTTATGTGACTTGTACGAAATGTTATATATGTTTAAATGAATATGTGTCTCAAGATACATGTTTGTATGAGTGCGTAAACACTGTGTAAATGAACTAATATATAATGCATATAAAGGTACTATATATCACTAGAAGTAGGACTTCTGTAATCGTACTTATACATGGTTTCCTTGTGAACGCATGATGACACTTTTGCGATGTGGTTATTCTAATCATTCATTGACCTTATTAAGCTGACCCACTCCCATTTTACCCATTGCAGATTAGTTGCGTTTCGTTGTGAGTGGTGTGGCTTTCCGAGAGATGATCCAAGCCAATTATATGTTATTCCATAGTTGTTCTTTATTTTTGTTTTGGGAAAAAGGCAATGTGATAATGCTAAGATGTGTTTTGACTAATTATCAGCTTTGATTTTGTTTTATTAGAGGTTTATGAGTATATATATATTTGGTTCGGTTTATGAACACTGATAATGGCATGATGTGTAACACCCTGAATTTGGGCCTAGGAGTTTTGGGCCTTGAGCATGAGTGCGGTTAAAGGCAGCTTATAATATTCCGTTGTGCGTGAAAATTTCATAGTTGAAGGCTTGTTTTAGTGGTTAAGTGTGCTGAGAAGTGTTGGAGAAGTCTTGGGTTCAAACCTGGACTCTAGCAAAAATTTTGGTTTAAGGTGAATCAAACCCTGGGTTTAGTAGGTAGGCCTTAAGAATATTGTTGGAGAAATTGTGACACAAAAAGCCTTGTGGCTTAGTGGCAAGTAGCATATGGAGCATTTAAGGGGAGGCATGGGTTCGAATCCCATAGCAAGCAAAGAGCATTTATTTTGCTAACAGGGGGCGGCAAGAGTTGGTGTTGAATTTAAACTCTGATGATGGAGGGATCCCACATCGGGAAGCTAACATAAGAGTGGATGCGAAGCTGGCTTTAAATAGAGAGAACCATGAGGAGAGTAAAGGTACCCTTCTTGGCTGATCCCTTTCGCTTTGTGGCGTGCTCGGTTGGGTTGGGCGCCGGCTAAGAGTGCTCGGAGCATGGATTAACTCCAGTCTCCAATCAAGTGTGTATTTCTCACAACTCTAGCTGTAGGATGGCTACTTCGGGCCGCGATGGGTCGAAGGGGGCCATGTGGGCCCAATAGGCCTACGGGCCCAATTGGATAAGTTGTTTGATTGTGTAGTAAATATTGGACTAGGTTAGGTGAATCTCATATCTGTGGCTAGATTTGGGCTAAAAGGGCCACACGAGTGTGTGGGCCCATTTGGGCCGAGAAGGGGCTTTAGGCTCATTCGTATTGTTATCCCTGTTTAGAATACTTTAGTTTACCAAATTACCAAAATACCCCTAGTTTGTAAAATTACCAAAATACCCTTGGTTTACAAAATTACCAAAATACCCCTGGTTTGTAAAATTACTAAAATACCATTTGTTTATGAAATTATCAAAATACCCCTGGTTTGTAAAATTTTCAAAATACCCTTAGTTTGTAAAATTACCAAAATACCCCTGATTTGTGAAATTACTGAAATACCCTCGAGCTGTAAAATTATTGAAATACCCTCGACTTGTAAAATTACCAAAGTACCCCTGATTTACAGAATTACCGTTTTACCCTTGATTTACAAAATTACCGAAATACCCTTGTAGGGTAGAAATGCCGAAATACCCTTGTAGGGTAGAAATACCGAAATACCCCTATAGGGTAGAAATACCAAAATACCCCTATAGGGTAGAATTACTAAAATACCCCTTTAGGGTAGAATTACCGAAATACCCTTGTAGGGTAGAAATATCGAAATACCCCTGTAGGGTAGAATTACTAAAATACCCCTATAGGGTAGAATTACTAAAATACCCCTTTAGGGTAGAATTACCGAAATACCCTTGTAGGGTAGAAATATCGAAATACCCCTGTAGGGTAGAATTACTAAAATACCCCTATAGGGTAGAATTACCGAGATACCCTTGTGGGGTAAAATTACCGTTTTACCCCTAGGGTGTTAAATGACTGTTTTGCCCTTGTGGCCAAGTGACTGACTTGGACTGTGTGGTTGACGGATTTGATTGTGAATATATGTTGGTGATATGAATGACTTGACTGTGATTATTTGATTCAAATATGGACATGATATTCTAATTCTGTATATTGTATGCGATGACATATCTATCTGTTGCATGGGATATGGGTTATATTGATAGAGGAAGCGTTCTGGCAGCCTTGCTGCAATTTGGAAGCCTCGCCACATATATCTGTTCTGGTGACTTCGTCACAATATCTGGCAGCCTCGCTGCAATCTGGTGGCTTCGCCACATATATATATCTGTTCTGGTGGCCTAGCCACAATATCTGTATCTGGTGACTTCGTTACAATATCTGGCAGCCTCGCTGCAAATTCTGTTGTGTGTAGCAGATGGGTGGGTCGAGTTGTCTCCTCACACAATGTAAGGTTGGTACAGGAGTGTATACGGATGGATTGGGTTGGGTTGGCATTCACATTCTGATTCTGATTCTGATTCTATTACCTGATACTGATTCTGATTCTGTTACCTAATTCTGATTTTGGTTCTGATTCTGATTCTGTTACCTGATACTGATTTTGATTCTGTTACCTAATTTTGATTTTGATTTTGATTTTGATTCTGTCACCTAATTCTGATTCTGATTCTGATTCTGATTCTCATTTTGATTCTAGTTCTAATAATGTTTCTTATTCTGTAATGGGCTAAGACCCATCTGGTACTGTCTATTATAATGGGCTAAGGCCTAATTGATACTGAAACTGTAAGTAGGACTGAGGCCAGACTTTTAATTCTTTTATATGACTGACTGTTCCTTTTATATAGTAGGGGATTTCACACTGAGTTTTTGTAAACTCACCCCGTTTATTAACCTTTCAGGTAATTTCCAGCCTTAGACGGATCGGACCTGCGAGAGGCTCGGAGGAAGCCACACATATTGTTTATGTTACAGTTTTGATTATTACTTTTAAATGTTTTTATGTGGGTTGTAGTAAAGCCGTTGTAATTTTTTGGATTTCAAATTTGGAATTTTATTTACTGTTCTTATAATTCTAGTATTAGAACACGGTTTTCCAATGCAACTACTGTTGTTTAAAACATCACGTATCTGCAATTGTTTTTAAATCAAGCTTCTGCAACTGCCAAGATTTTCACAAAGTTGTTAAGAATGTTATTCAGCTGAGGTTTCTAACAAGGTTTAAAAAGGGTATAAGTTTTTAATTATTAATAAGGGTTTTTAATGGAAACATGGTTTTCGAAAAACACTTCAATGTGACATGCCAGATTCGAGCCAAACTTCCAGGTCGGGTTTGGGGTGTTGCATGATGATACTTGCTCGAACAAAATCTTTTTAATTTGACTATTGACTAAGTCATTTGGATGGTTATTTGTTTTAGTAGTTGATGCATGATGATTAGAAACATATTTGGAATGAATTTATTGTATGTGTGCTACATTTTTTAGGTCTGGAGCAGAGGTATTGATAATCAAGTTGTAAAAATTGATACCTCTGTGCTTGAAACATATAGGAAGTCAGAATAGAGATTTGGTATCGATACCTTTTGTAACAACCTGGTTTTAGCTAAATCAGAATAGTGGTTTCGAAACACAAATTTGAGGTCGTAAAATTATTTTAATATTATTTTTGGTGTTTATAGCATGTGAATATATATGTGTGAAAATTTCATGAGCTAATTTTATCGTTTAATAGCTCAATTTGAGAAAAAGGACTAAATTGCATAAAATGCAAAAGTTGCATTTTATATGTTAAAAGTGTTTAATTGCTATGGCTTATTAAATGTGAGGTCCTTATGATGTATAGTGGAATTTGACATAAATGGGCATTTAATGAATGTTAATTAATGGTTTAATGATAAGGTTGATTTGGTCATTATTAAATAAGTTAATTAAAATACACCAAAACATAAATTTTGTCCATCTTTCTTTCTTTTTGAACTGAAACTAGAGAAGAAGAAAGCCATTCTAGGGCTTTTCATTGTTAAATAATTTAATGTTGAGGTATGTTTCGAGCTCGATTTTTAATGATTTTTATGTTTTTGTGATCGTTGCTTTGTGTACTAGCTAGCCCATACCCTAAGTTCTAAATTTTTTTATGAATTTTTGAGTTTCCATTGATGAATGCTTGAGCTTTTTGATAGATGGTGATGAAAAATGAATAATTGTTGATAGTTTTACATGTTATGTAAAATGATTTTGAGTAAAAATGTCAATTAGGGATTAAATTGAGAAAAGTGTAAATTGAAGGGTTAAATGTGTGAAATGTTTATAAATATGGGCTGTTATGAAGCTATAGAGAATTCGGCTAGCATGAAATTAGAAAGAAATTGTGTAATTTGGTGTATTTGTGAAATAAGGACTAAATTGTAATAAATGTGAAAGTTTAGGGCCAAAGTGAAAAATGGCTTAAATATGTGTTTGTGGATGAAATTGAATGTGCTAATGAATAAAAGAGTTAATTTTGAATGTATATAGATCAAGAACGAAAGAAATCGAAAGTTATTGAATAGTTGATCCCGTCCATTTATTTCGACTACGAGGTAAGTTCATATGCCAATAATGTCTTTACATTGAATTATAAATGTTTTATTAAGATTTCATTGTAATGGATGTTGAACGAGCAATTATGAGCAAGAATCGACAGAGTTACGATATCTAAAAGTCCCATACGAACCTTAGGAATAACATAGGATACGAATGTCATGACATTAGTTTATGATATTTGATTACTTATAAGACCATGTCTGGGACATTGGCATTGTATTGAGATTACGTGTAAAACCATGTCTTGGACATTGGCATCGTTAATCGATTTCATGTAAGACCCTGTCCGGGACAGTGGCATCGGTATGTGATAATATGTAAGATCATATCTGGGATATGGGATTGTCTGAGCTTATATGATTTCTGAGTATCCTTAACAATTCCGAATGGTTCAACAGGCAAAGTAAAGTCGAGAAAAAATATGTGAATGAGCTAAGTGACTCAGGTACGTACGAGATTCATATGAGTATTGAAAAGAGAAGTAATTGATGAATTCAATTGTGAAATTTGAATATGTGTACCACGAAAAAAGGTTTGTGATCATAAATGTGATTAACTATGCTTAACATATTTGAATTGATATTCAAATGTTCATATGATGATATTATTTGTATATAGTTTACTAAGCTTTTAAAGCTTACTTTGTGTGTTCTTTCTATGTTTTATAGACTTTCGAAGCTAGCTCAGACATCAGTGATCATCGGGAACCATCATCACACTATCGACTACTTGTTGGTACTCTTGGAGCTTTGTATACATCGTATATGGCATGTGTAGGCTAGTAAATTAATGATATGTATTGAGTTGGATTTTAGCCATGAGATTTGGCTTACTTTTGGTTAAAATGTTGGTATGTATTTGGTCATTTAAGTTGTTCTAAGTGATGTGGTTGAAAAGTGATATATGTAATGTATATAATGCCTTATGTTTTGGAATTGCTTGCTATGGTTGTTGATATGATTAAATGGTTGCTCATTTGGTTAGTTATTAATGCTTGAGGAAAGGAAGATTATGGTATGATTTATAGATGAGAAATTGATATGTTTTTGAGACATGAAATAGGTAATACGTTGATGTATAAATGCATTGAAAAGTTATGCAAGTTCGATAATTTTGGCATAGTGAAATGGTATATAATGGTTGTGAATAGATGGCATTAAATGTGTATGAATTGACAGGTTTTTGGTTGCTTATATATGTGTTGAAATGATACCATTTTAATGGCTTGGTGTGCATGAGAAAATGGTGGCAAATTAGCTTTGCAAATGGCCTATTTTTTCCATGGACAGAAACACGGGCTTATGTCTCAGCCGTGTGTGACACATAGTCATGTTACACGGCCGTGTGTCCCTTGGGGTACCCTTTGAACTAAAGTCAATATACCCTACAGTTTTGACACAGCTTAGACATACGAGCGTGTCTTTTGGTCGTGTGTGGCAAATAGGCTGGCACATGGGTGTGTGGTTAGCCGTGTGAACCCCCTTAGATTTCACACGGCCTGGCACTTGGGCGTGTCCTCGGTCATGTGGTGCAAGTCAGTATGAATGTCCTGTTTTCACACGGCCTATGACACAGGCCTGTCTGGTAGCTATGTGAGCCACACAGCCTGTTCACACGGGCGTGTGACCTATGATTTCATGAAAATTTTCTAAGTGTTCTTAGATTTTTATATATGATCGATTTAGTCCCGAACCACTCTAAAGCATGTTTTAAGGTCTCATGGACCTATTTAAGGGACTTTTGTGTATGTGAATGAATGACATGCAATATTGAATGTTTTATAAATGTTATATTTTTTGGTAATGCCTCGTAACCCTATTTTGGTGATAGATACGGGGTAGAGTTGTTACATTTTATTGGCATCAGAGCTACGATTTAGTCGATTCTAGGCCTAACATAGTGTGTGAGAGTCTAGCTATACATGCCATATATATAAACTATGATATGTAATGATTCTTAACATGTAAAATGTGTTTTTCATATAGAAAATGGATCCCGATCGAGCCGTAGCTAACGATGTTGAAAGTAATGCACCTGCTCCCGCTTAAGGGTAGCACCGATCGATTCTAGGCCTATTTCGAGTAGCTAAGTAGGAGAGGCTAAGCAAGCCTTCTTCTAAATGATGAGTGAGTGGTTCATAGAGTTCGTTTGAATGAATCCGACTGCTCAACAACATCCACCACCACCTTTTTCTCAACAAGTCCCAGTTGTGCCACAAGTGATAGATCCGATTCGATTGAGTAAACCACCTGTTCATAAGATTCGTACACACGGGGCTGATGTAACAGCTCGATTTTAGCTAAATTAGAAAAGTGGTTTTGGGACCACAAATTTGAGGTCGTAAAATTATTTTAATATTATTTTTGGTGTTTATAACATGTGATTATATATGTGTGAAAATTTCATAAGCTAGTTTTATCGTTTAATAGCTCAATTTGAGAAAAATGACTTAATCGCGTAAAATATAAAAGTTGTGTTCTAATTGTTTAAGTGCTTATCTGCTTTGATGAGTTAAAATGAGGTCCTTATTATGTTATTGGACCAATGATAGTGGTGTTAGTCATAAATGACCTTATAATATGTGAATTTATACGTTTATTATTAATAGATAAACTGGTAATTTGATTATTAAGTTTAATTAAACAAAACAAAAAGAAAAGATGATTCATTCATTCATCTTTTCAATCGAAAATAGAAAAAAAAAAGGGATAGGAAGTTTTTATGCAGTCAGCACTTTGATTGCTAGATTAAGCTATGTTCTTTGTTTGATTTTTGATGATTTTTACGTTTTTGAGATCGTTGCTTTGTATTCTAGCTAGCCCATGCTTCAATTTTTGAAAGTGTTAGTGATTTTGAAAACTGCCATTGATGAATCCATGAGCTTTGTGTTAGATGATGATGAAAAATGGAAGATAAATTATAGATTATCAAGTTTTGTTAAGTGATTTTGAGTAAAAATGCCTAAATAGGATTAAATTAAGAAAAGTGTAAATTAAGGGGTTAAATCTGTAAAAAATTGATAAATATGGGTTGTTATGGAGCTTATAGAAATTCAGCTAGCATGTATTTGAAAGAAATTGTGTAATTTTGTGTATTTATGAAATAAGGACTAAATTGTAAGAAATGTGAAGTTTAGGGCCAAAGTGCAAATTGGCTAAATTATGTGTTTGTGGATAAAATTGTTTGAATTGGATAAATAGATTAATTTTGAATACGTATAGATCCTAAAAGAAAGAAATCGGATCTAGATTGGGGAAAAACAAAAGTTGACGAAAAGTCAATTTTGTCCGTCTATTTCGACTACGAGGTAAGTTCATATGAAAAAACACGTATTTGAATTGAATTATATATGTTTTATTATCATTGAATTACTACAAAGGTCGAACGAGCAAATACGAACATGAATTGATGAAGTTACGACATCTGAAAGTCCCGTACGAACTCTAGGAATAGTATAGGATACATATGTCATGATATTCGGTTATTGAGATGTGATTACATGAAGACCATGTCGAGGATATTGGTATTTTATTAAGATTACATGTAAGACCATGTCTGGGACATTGGCATCATTGATCAATTTCGTGTAAGACCCTATCTGGGACAGTGGCATCGATTTGTATTAACATGTAAGACCATATCTAGGATATGACATTGTATGAGCTTAGGTGATTTCTGAGTATCCTTAACGATTTCGAATGATTCAACGGGAAAAGTCAAGTCGAGAAATAATATGTGAATAAGCTAAGTAATTCAGGTATATACGAAATTCATATGAGCTTTGAGAAGAGAAAGTAATTGACGAATTGGTATGTTTGAGAAGTATAAATTGATTGATAAAAAGGTTTGTGATCTTGAATGTGTATTTAATTGTGCTTATTCATATCTTGCTTAATTGATGGTAATGATATTGATTCATAAAACGATTTATTTGTGTACGGCTTACTAAGGTTTTAAAGCTTACTTTATGCGTTCTTTCCATGTTTTTTATAGATCATCGAAGCTAGCTCGGACTTTGGGATCATCGGAAAATTTCATAGCACTATCAATCATCTCGTTGGTATTTTTGGAAGCTTTGTATATATGGTATATCGCATGTATAGGCTAGTGTTAATTTGATATGTTTTAAGTTATAATTATACCCATGAGATTTGGCTTGGGAATGTTGATGTGTATGGCCATTTAAGTTGACATAAATTGTGTTTGGTAAGACATATCTGTATGTGATGTATATAATGCCTTACGTTTTGGCATTGTTTGCTATGGTTGTTGATATGATTAAATGTTTGCTCATTTTGTTAGTTATTAATGCTAAGGAAAGGTAGATTATGGCATGATTTATAGATGAGAAATTGATATGTTCTTGAGACATGAAATAGGTAATAAGTTGATGGATAAATGCATTAAAAATTTATACAAGTTTGATAATTTTGGCATAGTGAAATGGTATGTATTGGTTGTGGAATTGAGTAATTGTTATGGTTGTGAATATATGGCATTAAAGTGTATGAATTGCCAGGTTTTTGGTTGTTTATATATGTGTTGAAATGATACCATTTTAATGGCTAGGTGTGCATGAGAAAAAGGTGGCAAATTGGCTTTGCAAATGGCTTATTTTTGTCCACACGGGTAGAGACACGGGCATGTGTCTTAGCTGTGTATGACACGCGGTCATGTTACACGACCTTGTGTCCCCTGGGGTACCCTTCAAATTAAAGTCAGTATACCCTAGAATTTTGACATGGCCTAGACACACGGGCATGTCTACTTGTCGTGTGTGGCACATGGGTTGGCACATCGGCGTGTGGCTGCCCGTGTGACCCAAGTCAGTAACCCCTTTATATTTCACATGGCCTAGAACACGGGCGTGTCCTCGACTGTGTGGTGCAAGTTAGTATTTATGCCCTGTTTTCACACGGCTTGTGACACGACCGTGTTATCGATCTAGTCCCAAGCCACTTCTAGGCATATTTTAAGGTCTTGTAGGATCTTACAAGGGACAATGTGATTGACATGAATGAATTTTGATTATGAATGTATGAATGTATGTAAATGACGTGTGTTATTCGGTAATGCTTTCTAACCCTATTCTGGCATCGGATATGGGTTAGAGGTGTTATATTTTATTGGTATCAGAGCTACGATTTAGTGGATTCTAGGACTAACGTAGCATGTGAATGTCTAGCTATACATGCCATATATATAAACTGCAATAGTGTGATGATTCCTGTTAGTTAAAATATGTTTTTCGTATAGCAAATGGATCCCGAACGAGCCATAGCTGATGATGTGGAAAGTGATGCACCCGCTCCTACTCAAGGGGCAATGCAATCTGATTCTAGACTTGTATCTAGTGGCCACGAGGGAGAGGCTAAGCAAGCTTTCTTCCAGATGATGAATGAGTGGTTCACTCAGTATGTTAGAACTAATCCGGCTACTCCACAACCTCCACCCCTGTCTAACCCTCCACAAGTCCCTGTCATGCCACAAGCTGTGAATTCGATTCGATTAAGTAAGACTCCAATTGATAACATTAGAAAATATGGAGCAGAAGAGTTTCATGCTACTATTGATGATGATGTTGAGAGAGATGACTTCTGGCTCGAGAATACGATACGAGTGTTTGATGAAATGTCATGTACTCTTGGAGAATGTTTGAAATGTGTTGTTTCACTTTTGAGAGATACGGCTTATCATTGGTGGAAAATGTTGATATCTATGGCTCTGAAAGAACGAGTTAATTGGGAGGTCTTTTAGACATGTTTAGAAAGAAGTACATCAGTCAGAGATTTATAAATCAGAAACACAAAGAGTTTTTTTAGCTGAAATAGGGTCGTATTTCTGTTACGAAATATGAAGGAGAATTTGTGAGATTAAGTAAATATATATGAGAATGTGTTTCGGCTAAAGCCATAATGTGTAAAAGATTTGAAGATGGTTTGAATAAAGACATCAAGCTATTAGTCGAGATTCTGGAAATAAAAGAGTTTGTGATACTCGTCGAGCGAGCATGCAAAGCTGAAGAACTTGGGAATGAGAAAAGAAAAGCTGATTTTGAAGCTAGAGATTCGCGAAAAAGATCATCGAGTAATTCATTTCATTCGGCAACCAAAAAGTTACGAGATGACTTTAGTCGTTCAAAGGCTATTGCAGGTTATTTTAGACGTGATCGAGATAGACCACTTGTGAGTTTGAAAGCTACCTCAGTAGCTAGTGTTGGTAACATCAAGCCTAACCGACTCGAGTGCAAACATTATGGTAAATGACATCCCGGCGACTGTAGATTGAATGATCGGGCCTGTTTCAAATGTGGATTATTGGATCACTTCATTCGTGAATGCTCTGAGTTGGTTGAGCAAGAGATGGTGCAGAATACTAGGCCGAGTAACACGGTAGCTTGAGGTAGACCACCTAGAAAAATGAGTAATATGAGTAGTAGCCAGAGGGGAACTAAAGACACTACTTTTAGATCTGAGGCTCGTGCACCTGCTAGAGCCTATGCTATTCGCGCTCGCGAAGAAGCTTCATTTCTAGATGTTATTACCGGTACTTTCACTCTCTATGATACTACTGTAATTGCATTGATAGATCCATAATCGACTCATTCATATGTATGTGAAACTTTAGTATCCAGTAAGTCCTTGCCTGTAGAGTCTACTGAATTTGTAATCAGAGTATTGAACCCCTTAGGCAAGTGTGTGTTGGTTGATAAACTATGCAAGAACTGTCCATTGATGATACAGGTTTTTTGCTTTCCAGCTGATTTGATGTTGTTGCCCTTTGACGAGTTTGATATAATCCTCGGCATGGATTGGTTAACATTGCATGATGTGTGACACCCCTAAAGTGACCCTAGTCGGAAAGCGGTCTCGGGACCGCTAGACCGAGTCACCAAATTATTTGAATGTGATAATTATTGCCTAAAATATGTGAATATAAATGTGTGAAAGTTTTAAGCTTCGATTTAGTTAATTGCATGTGAATTTAGTTGATAGGACTTATGTGAGAAAATTTAGAAATGTGCTAGGCAAATGCAAGTGGCCTAATAGTGCATGTAATCAAAGGGGTGGACTTGCATGTCAATTTCCCCCCATTTAAGTACTAGTGGCCGGCCATGACAAGGGATGATGGGCAAAACATGTCATGAAACATGTTGTGTTAATGGAAAAATAAAATAAGAAGCATGGGCAATAAACTAATAAGAAATGGAAGGAAGAAAACAAAGAGAAAAAAATGTGTTCATCATTCTCATGCATGACCAAAAAAAAAAGAAGAAAAAGCTCTCATGTTGTTCTTGGCCGAATAGGAGAAAGAAAAAGAAGGAAAAAGAGCTTTGATGAAATCGGCTATGGTGGTTTGATAGACTAAGGTATGTTTGATGATGTTCCATGAGATGCATGCATGTTTTAGTAGTTAGCTTGAGTTCTAAATAGCCCATGGTTCAAATCTTTACTATGTCATGGAGATGATATTCGACCAAGGTGGATTGGTGTTGATATCATTTGCATGATAAAAGGTGGCCATATGACCTATCAAACTCCTTGTCATATTCGGCCATAAGCTAGCAAAATGAGACTTTAATGAGTTAAATTTGTTTGAATTAAGCTCAAGAGCAAAGGGGAACTAAATCCGATAAAGGGAAGGAAAAAGTGGTCAAATAGCCGTCGAAATCGTTCGACAACATCCGAGGTAAGTTTTAAGTGTTTAAACGTTGAGTAAATTCAATTATAATAGGACATGATGAGTTGATTTAATAAGATATGATGTGGCCATGATATGTTCTAAGCTCAAATGGTAAGTTCTTAAGTGTTTGAGCTTGGGAATTTAAGGGTAATTTGAAATAGTCTGCTTCGGACAGCAGCAGTAACGTGACTTTAGAAAATCACCATAAATTTATGGACTTGAATTAGAGGCTGAATGAGACATGAAATTAAAGCTTAATGAGTCTAGTTTCTTATAAAAGAAACCGTGTAAGCAAAGGAATTTCCGATAATGAGATATTTAAAGTTGTGTAAGACGGTGTCAGAATGACTCCGAAATCCCCTGTTCGGTTTTTAGAAAATCATTATAAATTGTACAACAATGGTTATAAGATAAAATTTATATGCTTAGACTCCTTAATGAGTCTAGTTTCAAATGAAATCAAATACAACACATTTTGAATTCTGTAAAATGAGAAATTTGATTCGTAGTGAAGAGTGGTCAGATTAGTCAAACAGTGAAACAGGGGAAATTTTAAGAAAAATCTGGTATTTATTGGCCAAACCTAAAATTCTGAAAATTTTACAGATGGAAGATATACGAGTCTATATTCAGGAAAAATTAACGGCAAGTGATTTGGAGTTTTGTAGCTCCGGTTAAAAATAATTTAGTGACCATTGCTCAGGAAAACAGCTCGTAGTGAATATGTGATTTTGTTGTAAACATGGATAAAACTTGTTTTAGTTGCTCATAAGCTATTGATTAAACCCATACTTGAATTCTAAATCGTGATATTGTAAGCTTATGAGTATTCGAATATGAAAGGATAGTATGGCGTAAAATTGAATTATTCATTGGAAAGTGATGGATGTAGATTCGGCCAAGACCAAGTCTGTACATGATAGTATATGTGGTATGTGAAGTATATTTGAATAAATGTGAAAGTGTATATATGTGATAAGGCCTAATGGCCAATGTGATGAATGTGAAAGTGTATATATATGTGATAAGGCCTAATGGCCAATGTGATGAATGTGAAAGTGTATATATGTGATAACGCCTAATGGCCAATGTGATGAATGTGAAAGTGTATATATATGTGATAAGGCCTAATGGCCAATGTGATGAATGTGAAAGTGTATATATATGTGATAAGGCCTAATGACCGATGTGATGAATGTGAAAGTGTATATATGTGATAAGGCCTAATGGCCGATGTGATGAATGTGAAAGTGTATATATATGTGATAAGGCCGAATGGCCAATGTGATGAATGTGAACATGTGTATGTGTGATAAGGCCGAATGGCAAATGTGATGAATGTGAACATGTGTATGTGAGATAAGGCCGAATGACCAATGTGATGAATGTGAACATGCATATATGAGATAAGGCCGAATGGCCAATGTGATGAATGTGAACATGCATATATGAGATAAGGCCGAATGGCCAATGTGATGAATGTGAAAGTGTATATATGTGATAAGGCCGAATGGCCAATGTGATGGATGTGGAAGTGTATAAATGTGATAAGTCCCGAAGGGCAATTGTGTCAGTACTATATCCGGGTTAAAACCCCGCAGGCTTTATGCGAGAATATTATCCTGATTAATGTCCGTAGGCTTCGTGCTCGTACTATATCCGAGCTTTAAAGACCCGACGGCTAAATGCTAGGATTCAAGTAAGACTTTGATATTGAGTATCTGCATTAAGTTACCACCAAATAAGTATTATGTATTCAAGATGTTCAGGTACGTATTACTTACTCATCGGTGGAGTGATTTCGAGGTGAATTATCAGTATCAAAGAGGTAGGTAAATGTGATTAATATTATAACTCCAAATGTGAGAATGATCTAATTGGTAATGGTATGTTTGTATAATAAAGTATGCGATGAAATATTCTTATGTATTAGTGCATATTCTGCCCAAAAGCCTTATGATCTGAGTATGGGTTGGGTTGAGCTAGATGTGCCAGTACAAGGTAAGGATTATGATTTGTAAGCTTACATATATGTGATAAGGAATATGTTGGTTCTTTATGTGCCTATGGTAATTTAGTACTTGTCATGTTGAAATACTTAAGTATGAATGTGATTATGAACAAGTGGAAAGGATTATTGAAAGTTGAAAATCGATGAAGAATGTGCTTTGGAAATATTTGACCATCTAGGTCATTATTATTCGAAAGTATATATGTGGCAGCCAAGTGTTGCGTTTAATGATATTATAGATCGAGATGAAGCTCTAGATTAACTTCATCGAACAGTTGAAATGAATGACCAATGATAGTGATTGAGAACACTTTGTTTTGCTTAAAACTTACTAAGCATTAAATGCTTACTCCGTTCTTTGAATCTCTGTTTTATAGATTTTGGTTCATCAGCTATCGGACTCGGGATTATTGAAGTCGAAGTCGCCACACTATCAAAACCCTTTTGGTACACTTTTGGTTGAACTCTGAAAATGGCATGTATAGGACTACCCTTTTGTTGTTGGTCATGTACCCTTCGGTTTTGTATAATGTTGGATAGCCATGCGAAAATGGCTTATATATGTTTGAGCATAATGTTATAATCATTTGGTATGGATATGGTTATTGAGAGGTGTGGATATGCTTAACAAGGATTGGCCATGGGAATGGTTAATCATTATCATAATTTGTGCTATTTATGCTAAAAGGGCTAGTTGAATCATGGAAACTATGAAATAGGTAAAGTCTACCTTAAAGGCAGATGCTGACAGCAGCAGTGATGTAGATTTGGAAAATCACTAAAAATAGTAGGAATGGAATTAAAAAGTGAATAAATTATTTAAATGAACCTTGATGAATCCACTTTCATATGGAAGAAACGAAACGGTCATATGAGTGGTATGTTAAGAGATAATTAGGTTTTCGTGAAACAGGGCCAGAATAGTTTCTGGATTCCCTGTTCCGACTTTGGAAATTCATTATAAATTAACCAAAGATAATTAGGAGTTATTCCATATATGTATAGATTCCTATCTGAGTCTAGTTTCTATAGAAACAAACGGCATCAGAATTGAAGCCCTGTACAGGGAGATATCCAAATTGTAATGCATGAAGGTCAGTGTAGTCGCACCCTGTAATAGGGGAGACTTTAACTAATAAACTGTACTAATTGGAAGGACCAAAAATTCTATAAAAAAATATGTATATGGACATATGAGTCTAGTTTCAGGGAAAAATTACGAAACTGATTTTCGAGTTGTGAAACGCAAGATATGATTTTTAAGGTGACAGTGACACAGTTAGCCAACTGCCTGGAAATTTTTAAAATGGACTGCGATAGTAAGCGAATTTAGTTTGTGAACCCCTCGTGTCCGACTCCGGCAACGGTCTCGGGTACGGGGTGTTACAATTTTATTGGTATCAGAGCTACGGTTTAGTCGATTCTAGGACTACCGTAATACGTTTGGGTCTAGCTATACATGCCATTATGTGAATATTTGATAGTGTGGTGATTTCTGACAATTGAAAATGTGTTTATTTATTGTAATGAATTCCGATCCCGATCGAGCTGTAGCAGATGGTATTGAGAGGACTGAGACATGCTTATGATGTGTCAATATTGAGAAGGGTATAACATAAGTAAGTTCTTGAGTAATAGAGCTTAAATTATGATTTGATTAGATCATGTTTTAAGCAAATCAAAATCATGCTCTTTGTGTGTGGCTATGGAGCCGAAATTGCAAGAGTGATAAGTGTCTTGTGTTTGAGTTTTGCTAATGAAAATGAAATACGAATGTGTCATGATTTATTGTTAAATGTGCATGGTTATTCGAATGATGTCCGGGCTAAGTCTCGAAGGCTTTGTGCTAAGTGACCATATCCGGACTAAGATCCGAAGGCATTTGTGCGAGTTACTAATTCTGGGCTAAGCCCGAAGGCATTGGTGCGAGTTACTAAATCCGGGTTAAGTCCCGAAGGCATTTGTGCGAGTTACTATAACCGGGCTAAGTCCCGAAGAGCATTCATGCTAGTGATGTATCCGGGCTAAGTTCCGAAGAGCATTCATGCTAGTGATGTATCCGGGCTAAGTCCCGAAGAGCATTCATGCTAGTGATGTATCCGGGCTAAGTTCCGAAGAGCATTCGTGCTAGTGATGTATCCGGGCTAAGTCCCGAAGAGCATTCATGCTAGTGATGTATCCGGGCTAAGTTCCGAAGAGCATTCGTGCTAGTGATATATCCGTGCTAAACCCCGAAGAGCATTCGTGCTGGTGTTATATCCGGGCTAGGTCCCGAAGAGCAATCATGCTGGTGACGTGTATTCGGGCCTTCGTGCCTAGTAGGCTTCGTGCCGGTAATTTGAGCAAAGTTTAAGTATTCATTACTATACGAATTCAAATTTAAATGAGATGATATGTTTAAAAGTGTACATACATGATGTTTATAGACTTGGTTAAGTCATTTCAATGTGTAATAACGAATGAATAAGAGCACTATGTGTGTGAATGATTAGAGGCACTGTGTGTGTGCGAATTCCTTTAATCGAGCACTATGAGAGCGAGATCGGTCAGTGGGCACTAAGTGTGTGAAGTGGAATTCATGTAAGACCTCGTCTGGGACGAAGGCATTGATTTGAGATAGTGTGTAAGACCATGTCTGGGACATGGCATCGGCTCGATATGTGAGCATATGTAAGACCATATCTAGGATATGGCATTGTAAGAGCTATATGTGCTTAATGAGTATCCGTAATGATTTCGAATGATTCAACGGGTATCGTTAACAGTGATTAAATGTGCTAAATGAATTCAATGTTCAGGTATGTGGAAGTTGATTTTCTTTTGGAAATGAGTTAAGTTGAATATTGAGATGTGATAAAGTTATAAAGGATATTTATCGGGATGTTTGAGTATATGTGTACTTTCGGTTAGGTTACAGCTTATACATGAATGAAAATGTGGGTTACAAATATGTGGGTTGATGATGTGAATTATACATGTTAATATGTGCTTAATATGTGTTTGAAATGCATTTGTGAATTAAATTAAGTGATTATTGCTTATGAAATCAAGAAAATGAGATATATGTGCATACTTGTAGAAATGTTTATGTATTTGTTTTAAGATAAGAAAATGATTTTATAGATCGATGAGAAATCAATAATGAATTACAATTGCTATCGATGAGCTAATGTTTATATGAATATAATTCAATAAGAGGACGTTATCCTAAACTATGCATCGGTAGAATTTTTCGGGGACGAAAATCCCTAAAGGGGGGAAGAGTTGTGACACCCCTAAAGTGACCCTAGTCGGAAAGCGGTCTCGGGACCGCTAGACCGAGTCACCAAATTATTTGAATGTGATAATTATTGCCTAAAATATGTGAATATAAATGTGTGAAAGTTTTAAGCTTCGATTTAGTTAATTGCATGTGAATTTAGTTGATAGGACTTATGTGAGAAAATTTAGAAATGTGCTAGGCAAATGCAAGTGGCCTAATAGTGCATGTAATCAAAGGGGTGGACTTGCATGTCAATTTCCCCCCATTTAAGCACTAGTGGCCGGCCATGACAAGGGATGATGGGCAAAACATGTCATGAAACATGTTGTGTTAATGGAAAAATAAAATAAGAAGCATGGGCAATAAACTAATAAGAAATGGAAGGAAGAAAACAAAGAGAAAAAAATGTGTTCATCATTCTCATGCATGACCAAAAAAAAAGAAGAAAAAGCTCTCATGTAACACCCCTATCCCGTGACCGTCGCCGGAATAGGTAAGGGGCATTACCGGGCTTGTAACTCATGTCAGAACCGTAAAATTTTGAACTTTTTCTTGAAATAAAGGTCATTCATTTAGATAAGTACTAAGCATGGCCAGGGATAAAATTTAAACTTCTCTAAGTAAACATTCAAAAGATGCCATTTTCGCATGGCTTATATACATTAACCAAAATATTCTTCCGCCACTAGTGTATTTTATACATGCCATAAGATAATCCAAAACATAGCAGTACCAAACAGTGGATAGTGATAGTGTGACTAGTTGCTGACGATACCCGAGCCTGTAGCTTTGCAATGAGATCTATAAAACAGAGGAAACAGAGTAAACGGAGTAAGCATTACAATGCTTAGTAAGTTTTAAGCAGTGTCAACAGATAACAATCAAATTATAACATAGTTGTTCGTATTTTTATTTCACTCTTCCTTCGGGCATACCATCCCTTTACCGAATATGCACATCTCATCAAATACAATAGGCAGATAAACTTTCACATAAAAGTGAGCTCATGTGACATAGATGTATCGTATGATTTCACATAACCTCTCACACTGATCCGATGTCACATAATCATAGGAATAGTCTAATAGATTGCTCTCGTATGCATCACATAACTACCTTATGATTTAGTGCAAATCAAGCTCACATATAAACTTGGAGTACATACCTGTTTAACCTTTCGCATTGAATATATTTATAAGCAATTCTTATTACGAAGTCTTACCCAGACATAATCTCCACACGAAGTTATCGGGTCTTACCCAGACAAAATCCCCACACATAGTCATCGGGTATTTGAGCTCGGATATAGTACGAGCACGAAGCTTACGGACATTAATCAGTGATAATATTCTCGCATAAAGCCTGCGGGGTTTTAACCCGGATATAGTACTGACACAAATGCCCTTCGGGACTTATCACATTTATACACTTTCACATCCATCACGTTGGCCACTCGGCCCTGTCACATATATACACTCTCACATTCATCACATCGGCCATTAGGCCTTATCACATATATACACTTTCACATTCATCACATCGGCCATTAGGCCTTATCACATATATACACTATCACATATATACATTTTCACATTCATCACATCGGCCATTAGGCCTTATCACATATATACACTTTCACATTCATCACATCGGTCATTACGCCATACTATCATTTCATATTCGAATACTCATAAACTTAGAATATCACGATTTAGAATTCAAGTATGGGTTTAATCAATAGCTTATGAGCAACCAAACAAGTTTATCAAGGTTCACAACATAATCTCAAATTTAGCACAAGCTGTTTTTCCTGAGCAATAGTCACTAAATTATTTATAACTGGAGCTACAAAACTCCAAATCACTTTCTGTTAATTTTTCCTGAATATAGACTCGTATTCTTCCATCCATAAAATTTCCAGAATTTTAGGTTTGGCCAATCATTACCAGATTTTTCTTAAAGTTTCCCCTGTTTCACTGTTTGACTAATCTGACCACTCTTCACTACGAATCAAATTTCTCATTTTACAGAATTCAAAATGTGTTGTATTTGTTTTCATTTGAAACTAGACTCATTAAGGAGTCTTAGCATATAAATTTTATCTTATAACCATTTTTGTACAATTTATAATGATTTTCTAAAAACAGAACAGGGGATTTCGGAGTCATTCTGACACCGTCTCACACAACTTTAAATATCTCATTATCGGAAATTCCTTTGCTTACACGGTTTCTTTTATAAGAAACTAGACTCATTACGCTTTAATTTCATGTCTCATTCAGCCTCTAATTCAAGTCCATAAATTTATGGTGATTTTCTAAAGTCACGTTACTGCTGCTGTCCGAAGCAGACTATTTCAAATTACCCTTAAATTCCCAAGCTCAAACACTTAAGAACTTACCATTTGAGCTTAGAACATATCATGGCCACATCATATCTTATTAAATCAACTCATCATGTCCTATTATAATTGAATTTACTCAACGTTTAAACACTTAAAACTTACCTCGGATGTGGTCGAACAATTTCGGCGGCTATTCGATCACTTTTTCCCTTCCCTTATCCAACTTTGGTCCTCTAAGCTCTTGAGCTTAATTTAACAGATAAATTGATTTAATCATTTGAGCATCAAAAGAGGAACTCAAGGTACTTAGCCCATATATACATACATTAGACATTAAAGTCACATACATATGAAATCATAAATCAATTCAACATATTAGCCCACACTCTCTTTTAGCCGATTGTCTAAGCCAAGATAAAAGCATCAATATGCTTGCCTCTAGCCGAATACATGCAACACCAATCTTCTTCCTATGGCCGAATATGCATATCTATGTTGAGGCCGATTATATGCTTAATACTTCCTACAAGTATAGTTACTTGTATTGCTTATATATCATTTTGTTTCAAGTTCAAAACTCGGCTAATACGCATATATACACCAGTAATCAAATACTAACATTTTGCACTTCACCTTACTACCATTTTACATCTACTTTCTACCATGGCTGAATGCATCAAGACACCATACCATTCAATTTTGGTCATGGGTTACACAAAGAACTTAATGTCTAACTCAAAAATGCCAAAAAGAAAATCCAAGAGTCATCAATCACCATCACATGTATCATTACAAAGCTTTACACTTAGCATGCAAATGACATCAACACAAATCCACCTTAGATGAAACCTAACTCATCTTCATGCCTCATCACCACAACATCAAACATCAACCAAGAAGACAACACCCATGGCCGAATATCATCTCCATCTCATAGCAAAGATTTAAACCATGGGCTAGGTAGAACTCAAACTAACAACTAAAAACATGCATGAATCTCAAGGACAACATCAAACATACCTTAGTCTAGCAAACCACCATAGCCGATTTTCTCAAGCTCTTCCCCTTCCTTTCTTTCCTCTATTCGGCCAAAGATGTTCAAGAATGAACACTTTTTTTTTGTTTTCTTTCTTCAATTCACGGCAAAGGGGGGGAAACATGGATGAGACAATTTTTTTCATCATCATTTACCTTTCCATTATTATTTTATTACCCATACTCCTTATTTTATTTTATTGTTTCCTCCCATGATGCACCAACACAACATGTCTATGACATGTTTTGCCCATCACCCTTTGTCCATCCTAATGTCATGGCCGGCCACTACTAGATGGGGGCGGGGGGAAATTGACATGCAAGTCCCCCTTTTTCAACATGCACTAATAGGTCCTTATGTTTTGATCTATCACATTTCAAAAATGTCACACATAAGTCCTATTGACTAAATTCACATGAAATTTACTAAATCGAAGCTTAAAATTTTCACACATTTATTTTAGACAATAAATATCATATTCAAATAATTTGGTGACTCGGTTTAGCGGTCCCGAAACCGCTTTCCGACTAGGGTCAAATTAGGGGTGTCACATCTCATGTTGTTCTTGGCCGAATAGGAGAAAGATAAAGAAGGAAAAAGAGCTTTGAGGAAATCGGCTATGGTGGTTTGATAGACTAAGGTATGTTTGATGATGTTCCATGAGATGCATGCATGTTTTAGTAGTTAGCTTGAGTTCTAAATAGCCCATGGTTCAAATCTTTACTATGTCATGGAGATAATATTCGGCCAAGGTGGATTGGTGTTGATATCATTTGCATGCTAAAAGGTGGCCATATGACCTATCAAACTCCTTGTCATATTCGGCCATAAGCTAGCAAAATGAGACTTTAATGAGTTAAATTTGTTTGAATTAAGCTCAAGAGCAAAGGGGAACTAAATCCGATAAAGGGAAGGAAAAAGTGGTCGAATAGCCGCCGAAATCGTTCGACAACATCCGAGGTAAGTTTTAAGTGTTTAAACGTTGAGTAAATTCAATTATAATAGGACATGATGAGTTGATTTAATAAGATATGATGTGGCCATGATATGTTCTAAGCTCAAATGGTAAGTTCTTAAGTGTTTGAGCTTGGGAATTTAAGGGTAATTTGAAATAGTCTGCTTCGGACAGCAGCAGTAACGTGACTTTAGAAAATCACCATAAATTTATGGACTTGAATTAGAGGCTGAATGAGACATGAAATTAAAGCATAATTAGTCTAGTTTCTTATAAAAGAAACCGTGTAAGCAAAGGAATTTCCGATAATGAGATATTTAAAGTTGTGTGAGACGGTGTCAGAATGACTCCGAAATCCCCTGTTCGGTTTTTAGAAAATCATTATAAATTTTACAAAATGGTTATAAGATAAAATTTATATGCTTAGACTCCTTAATGAGTCTAGTTTCAAATTAAATCAAATACAACACATTTTGAATTCTGTAAAATGAGAAATTTGATTCGTAGTGAAGAGTGGTCAGATTAGTCAAACAGTGAAACAGGGGAAACTTTAAGAAAAATCTGGTATTGATTGGTCAAACCTAAAATTCTGGAAATTTTATGGATGGAAGATATACGAGTCTATATTCAGGAAAAATTAACGGCAAGTGACTTGGAGTTTTGTAGCTCTGGTTATAAATAATTTAGTGACCATTGCTCAGGAAAACAGCTCGTAGTGAATATGTGATTTTGTTGTAAACATGGATAAAACTTGTTTTAGTTGCTCATAAGCTATTGATCAAACCCATACTTGAATTCTAAATCGTGATATTGTAAGCTTATGAGTATTCGAATATGAAATGATAGTATGGCGTAAAATTGAATTATTCATTGGAAAGTGATGGATGTAGATTCGGCCAAGACCAAGTCTGTACATGATAGTATATGTGGTATGTGAAGTATATTTGAATAAATGTGAAAGTGTATATATGTGATAAGGCCTAATGGCCAATGTGATGAATGTGAAAGTGTATATATATGTGATAAGGCCTAATGGCCAATGTGATGAATGTGAAAGTGTATATATGTGATAAGGCCTAATGGCCAATGTGATGAATGTGAAAGTGTATATATATGTGATAAGGCCTAATGGCCGATGTGATGAATGTGAAAGTGTATATATATGTGATAAGGCCTAATGGCCGATGTGATGAATGTGAAAGTGTATATATATGTGATAAGGCCTAATGGCCGATGTGATGAATGTGAAAGTGTATATATGTGATAAGGCCTAATGGCCGATGTGATGAATGTGAAAGTGTATATATATGTGATAAGGCCGAATGGCCAATGTGATGAATGTGAACATGTGTATGTGTGATAAGGCCGAATGGCCAATGTGATGAATGTGAACATGCAATTATGAGATAAGGCCGAATGGCCAATGTGATGAATGTGAACATGTGTATGTGTGATAAGGCCGAATGGCCAATGTGATGAATGTGAACATGCATATATGAGATAAGGCCGAATGGCCAATGTGATGAATGTGAAAGTGTATATATGTGATAATGCCAAATGGCCAATGTGATGGATGTGGAAGTGTATAAATGTGATAAGTCCCGAAGGGCAATTGTGTCAGTACTATATCCGGGTTAAAACCCCGCAGGCTTTATGCGAGAATATTATCCTGATTAATGTCCGTAGGCTTCGTGCTCGTACTATATCCGAGCTTTAAAGACCCGACGGCTAAATGCTAGGATTCAAGTAAGACTTTGATATTGAGTATCTGCATTAAGTTACCATCAAATAAGTATTATGTATTCAAGATGTTCAGGTACGTATTACTTACTCATCGGTGGAGTGATTTCGAGGTGAATTATTAGTATCAAAGAGGTAGGTAAATGTGATTAATATTATAACTCCAAATGTGAGAATGATCTAATTGGTAATGGTATGTTTGTATAATAAAGTATGCGATGAAATATTCTTATGTATTAGTGCATATTCTGCCCAAAAGCCTTATGATCTGAGTATGGGTTGGGTTGAGCTAGATGTGCCAGTACAAGGTAAGGATTATGATTTGTAAGCTTACATATATGTGATAAGGAATATGTTGGTTCTTTATGTGCCTATGGTAATTTAGTACTTGTCATGTTGAAATACTTAAAAGTATGAATGTGATTATGAACAAGTGGAAAGGATTATTGAAAGTTGAAAATCGATGAAGAATGTGCTTTGGAAATATTTGACCATCTAGGTCATTATTATTCGAAAGTATATATGTGGCAGCCAAGTGTTGCGTTTAATGATATTATAGATCGAGATGAAGCTCTAGATTAACTTCATCGAACAATTGAAATGAATGACCAATGATAGTGATTGAGAACACTTTGTTTTGCTTAAAACTTACTAAGCATTAAATGCTTACTCCGTTCTTTGAATCTCTGTTTTATAGATTTTGGTTCGTCAGCTATCGGACTCGGGATTATTAAAGTCGAAGTCGCCCACACTATCAAAACCCTTTTGGTACACTTTTGGTTGAACTCTGAAAATGGCATGTATAGGACTACCCTTTTGTTGTTGGTCATGTACCCTTCGGTTTTGTATAATGTTGGATAGCCATGCGAAAATGGCTTATATATGTTTGAGCATAATGTTATAATCATTTGGTATGGATATGGTTATTGAGAGGTGTGGATATGCTTAACAAGGATTGGTCATGGGAATGGTTAATCATTATCATAATTTGTGCTATTTATGCTAAAAGGGCTAGTTGAATCATGGAAACTATGAAATAGGTAAAGTCTACCTTAAAGGCAGATGCTGACAGCAGCAGTGATGTAGATTTGGAAAATCACTAAAAATAGTAGGAATGGAATTAAATAGTGAATAAATTATTTAAATGAACCTTGATGAATCCACTTTCATATGGAAGAAACGAAACAGTCATATGAGTGGTATGTTAAGAGATAATTAGGTTTTCGTGAAACAGGGCCAGAACAGTTTCTGGATTCCCTGTTCTGACTTTGGAAATTCATTATAAATTAACCAGTGATAATTAGGAGTCATGCCATATATGTATAGATTCCTCTCTGAGTCTAGTTTCTATAGAAACAAACGGCATCAGTATTGAAGTCCTGTATAGGGAGATATCCAAATTGTAATTCATGAAGGTCAGTGTAGTCGTACCCTGTAACAGGGGAGACTTTAACTAATAAACTGTGCTAATTGGCCTGACCAAAAATTCTAGAAAAAAATATGTAGATGAAAATAGGAGTCTAGTTTCAGGGAAAAATTACGAAACTGATTTTTGAGTTGTGAAACTCAAGATATGATTTTTAAGGTGACAGTGACGCAGTTAGCCAACTGCCTGGAAATTTTTAAAATGGACTGCGATAGTAAGTGAATTTAGTCTGTGAACCCCTCGTGTCCGACTCCGGCAACGGTCTCGGGTACGGGGTGTTACATGATGCTGTTGTAAACTACAAACATAAGATGATTGATTTGAGATGTCAAAATAATGAGATTATCCGGATCAAATTAGATGATTTGAATGGTTTACCGGCAGTGATTGCTACGATGTTAGCTAGGACTTATATGAGAAAGGGTTATGAAGTTTACTTTACTTCTATGCTCGACTCTAAAGTGACCAAAAAGAAGATTGAATTAGTACCAATTGTGTGTAAACATCCGGATGTGTTTCTTGAAGAATTACCAAGTTTTCCAAACAACTCCGATATCAATAGCTCCGTACAGAATGGCATTGACCGAATTGAAAGAGTTGAAAGCTCAGTTGCAAGAATTGACTGATAGAGGTTTCACACGACCGAGTTATTCTTCTTGGGGTGTACCAATTTTGTTTGTGAAAAAGAAAGACAGAACTATGAGAATGTGCATCGACTATCGATAGCTCAATGAAGTGACTATTAAGAATAAATATGCTCTGCCCATAATAGATGATTTGTTTAATTAGCTGAAAGAGGCTACGATATTTTTAAAGATAGATTTGAGATCAGGTTACTATCAATTGCGAGTTAAAGACTCTGATGTACCGAAAACTACTTTTTGAACGAGGTACGAACATCATGAGTTTTTAGTTATGCCTTTTAGAGTAACGAATGCACCTAGTATTTTTATGGATCTAATGAATTGGATCTTTAGACCGTATTTGGATAGATTTGTTGTTGTGTTTATAGATGACATCTTGATTTATTCCCGTGATGAATCCGAGCATGCTGAACATCTGAGAGTAGTGTTATAGACTTTGCGAGATAAGCAACTATTTGCAAAGTTTAGTAAATGTAAATTCTGGTTGCGCGAAGTCAGTTTTCTGGGGTATATTGTGTCAGCATCGGGTATTTGAGTAGATCCGAGTAAAATTTCAGCAATATTGGATTGGAAGACTCCAAGAAATGTATCCGAAGTCTAAAGTTTCCTGGTACTCGTCAATTATTACCGACAGGTTGAAAAAGGTTTTTTGATGGTTGCGACTTCGTTGACGAGATTGCTTTAGAAAGATGTAAAGTTCGAATGGTCCAAAAAATGTCAGAAAAGTTTTGATCCGCTGAAAACTCTTTTGACTGAAGCTCTAGTGTTAGTACAGCTAAAAGTGGGTAAAGAATTTTGAATCTATAGTGATGCATTGTTGAATGGTTTGGGTTGTGTTTTGATGCAGAAAGGTAAAGTCATAGCTTATGCCTCGCGACAGTTGAAGCTGCATGAAAATAATTACCCGACGCACGATTTGGAATTAGCAGCTATCGTGTTTGCGTTGAAAATTTGGCGCCACTATCTGTACGGTGAGAAATGTCATGTTTACTCTGATCACAAGAGCTTAAAATATCTGATGACTCAGAAAGATTTGAATTTGAGACAGCGGAGATGGTTAGAATTGCTAAAAGATTACGAACTAGTGATTGACTATCATCCAGGAAAAGAAACTATTGTTGCTGATGCTTTAAGCCAGAAATCTTTGTTCACTCTTCGTGCAATGAATACTCAATTGGCTCTATCTGATGGCGGCTTAATTGTAGCTGAGTTGAAAGTAAGATTGTTGCTTTTACAGCAGATTTGTAAAGCTCAAAAGACTGATAATGAAATGTTAGTTAAAAGAGCTCAGTGTAATTTAAACTCTGATTCAGAGTTTCAAGTTGAGTCAGATGAGTATTTAAGATTGAAAGGCCAAATATGTGTTCCGAGAAATTCAGAGTTAATTCAGATGATTTTGAATGAAGCACATAGTAGTCGTTTATCTGTTTATCTGGGAAGCACAAAAATGTATAATGACTTGAAATAGCTTTACTGGTGGTCTGGTATGAAGCGTGATATTTCAAAATTTGTTTCGAAATGTTTAATTTGTAAGCAAGTTAAAGCTGAGCATCAGGTACCGTCTAGTTTATTGCAGCCGATTATGATTCTTGAGTGGAAATGGGATAGAGTAACTATGAATTTTGTGTTAGGATTGCCTTTATCTTCGAGTAAGAAAGATGCGATATTGGTTATAGTTGACAGATTGATGAAATCATCCCACTTCATTCTGGTACGAAAAGATTATTCGCTTGATAAGTTAGCTGAGTTATATATCTCCAAGGTTATGAGATTACTCGGGGCACCAACTTCTATTGTTTTGGATAGATATCTGAGATTCACATCGGGTTTCTAGAAGAAATTGTAGAATGCACTAGGTATGAAATTACACTTTAGTACTACTGTTCATCTGCAAATAGATGGCCAATTCGAGTAGATTATTTAGATACTCGAGGATATGTTAAGATTTTGTATCCTTGAGTTCGAAGGTATGTGGGAAAAGTATTTGTCGTTGATTGAATTTTCCTATACAATACCTTTCAATCGAATATTAAAATGGAACCTTATGAAGCTTAATACGATCGAAAATGTCGAACACCGTTGTACTGGACTGAGCTAAGTGTGAATAAGATTCATAGAGTTGATCTGGTTAGAGAGATTGAAAAAAAAAGTGAAAGTGATCCGTGATAGTTTGAAAGCAGCATCGGATCAACAAAAATCTTACACAGACTTGAAATGTAAAGATATTGAATTTCAGATTGGGGATAAAGTATTTTTGAAAGTATCTCTGTGGAAGAAAATACTTCGATTAGGTCGTAAAGACAAATTGAGTCCAAGATTCATTGGGCCGTATGAGATTATCGAGCAAGTTGGACCAGTGGCATTTTGCTAGCTAGATTGAGGTATGTTCTTTGTTCAGTTTTTGATGATTTTTACGTTTTTGAGATCGTTACTTTGTATTCTAGCTAAACCATGCTTCAATTTTTGAAAGTGCTAGTGATTTTGAAAATGTCATTGATGAATTCATGATCTTTTTGTTAGATAATGATGAAAATGGAAGATAAATGGTAGATTATCAAGTTTTGTTAAGTGATTTTGAGTAAAAATGCCTAAATAGGATTACATTGAGAAAAGTGTAAATTGAGGGGTTAAATGTGTAAAAAATTGATAAATATGGGATGTTATGGAGTCTATAGAAATTCAGCTAGCATGTAATTGAAAGAAATTGTGTAATTTTGTGTATTTATGAAATAAGGACTAAATTGTAAGAAATGTGAAAGTTTAGGGCCAAAGTGCAAATTGGATAAATTATGTGTTTGTGGATGAAATTGTTTGAATTGGTGATTAAATAGATTAATTTTGAATATGTATAGATCCTGAAAGAAAGAAATCGGATCTAGATCGGGGAAAAACAAAAGTTGACTAATAATCGATTCCATCTGTCTATTTCGACTACGAGGTAAGTTCATATGCAAATAAATGTATTTGAATTGAATTATATATGTTTTATTATCATTAAATTGATACGATTGTCGAATGAGCAAATACAAACATGAATTGATGAAGTTACGACATCTGAAAGTCCCGTATGAACTCTAGGAATAGTATAGGATACATATGTCATGACATTCGGTTATCGAGATGTGATTACATGTAAGACCATGTCTGGGACATCGGCATTGTATTAAAATTATGTGTAAGGCCATGTCTGGGACATTGGCTATCGTTAATCGATTTCGTGTAAGACCCTGTCTGGGACAATGGCATCGACTTGTGTTAACATGTAAGACCATGTTTGGGATATGGCATTGTACGAGCTTTTGTGATTTCTGAGTATCCTTAACGATTCTGAACGGTTCAACGGGCAAAGTCAAGTTGAAAAAGAATATGTGAATGAGCTAAGTAGTTTAGGTATGTACGAAATTCATATGAGCTTTGACAAGAGAAAGTAATTTTTGAATTGGTATGTTTGAAAAGTATAAATTGATTGATAAAAAGGTTTGTGATCTTGAATGTGTATTTAATTGTGCTTATTCATATCTTGCTTAGTTGATAGTAATGATATTGATTCATAAAATGATTTATTTGTGTATGGCTTACTAAGCTTTTAAAGCTTACTTTGTGTGTTCTTTCAATGTTTTTATATATCATCAAGCTAGCTCAGACTTTAGAATCATTGAAAAATGTCATCGCACTATCGATCATCTCGTTGGTATTTTTGGAAGCTTTGTATATATGGTATATGGCATGTATAGGCTACTGTCAGTTTGATATGTTTTGAGTTATGATTATAGCCATGAGATTAGGCTTGGGAATGTTGATGTGTAGGGCCGTTTAAGTTGGTTTGAATTGTGTTTGGTAAGATATATATATGTGATGTATATAATGCCTTATGTTTTGGCATTGTTTGCTATGGTTGTTGATATGATTAAATGTTTGCTTATGTTGTTAGTTATTAATGCTTGAGGAAAGGTAGATTATGGCATCATTTATAGATGAGAAATTGATATGTTTTTTAGACATGAAATTGGTAATAAGTTTATGGATAAATGTATTGAAAAGTTATCCAAGTTTGATATTTTTGGCATAGTGAAATGGTATGTATTGGTTGTGGAATTGAGTAATTGATATGGTTGTGAATATATGGCATTAAACGTGTATGAATTGGCAGGTTTTTGGTTGCTTATATATTATTGAAATGATTCCATTTTAATGGCTAGTTGTGCATGAGAAAATGTGGCAAATTGCTTTGCAAATGACCTATTTTTGTCCTCACGGGCAGAGACACGAGCGTGTGTCTCAGCTGTGTGCGACACACGGTCATGTTACACGGCCGTGTGGCCCCTGGGGTACCCTTCGAATTAAAGTCAGTATACCTTCCAATTTTGATGTGGCCTAGACACACAAGCGTGTCCACTTGTCGTGTGTGGCACACGCGTTGGCACATGGGCATGTGCTGGCCATGTGACTCAAGTCTGTAACCCCCTTAGATTTCACACGGCCTAGCACACAGGCGTGTCCTTAGCCATGTGGTGCAAGTCAGTATGTATGCCCTCTTTTCACACGGCTTGTGACACGGGAGTGTTTGGTTCACACGACCCGTTCACCCGAGCATTTGACCTTGGAATTGAAGAAAATTTTCTAATTTTCCTAAAATTTGCAAATGTTATCGGTTTAGTCCCGAACCACTTCTAAGCATGTTTTAAGGTCTCGTAGAATCTTACAAGGGACAACGTGATTGACATGAATGAATTTTGATTATGAATGTATGAATGTATGTAAATGATGTGTGCTATTTGATAATGCTTCGTAACCCTATTCTGGCATTGGATACGGGGTAGGGGTGTTACTGCTGAAGAGTTTCGGGCTACAGTTGATGAAGATGCTGAAAGATCTGAGTTCTAGCTTGAGACCACGACCAGGGTATTTTATGAATTCTCTTGTTCTCTAGAGGAATGTATCAAATGTGTGGTATCTTTGCTAAGTGACAACGTATACCATTGGTGGAAAACCTTGATATCGGTAGTTCCAAAGGAATGTGTCACTTGGGAACTCTTTTAGACCGAGTTCCAAAAAAAGTATATAAGCTAGCAATTTCTTGATTAGAAACATAAAGAGTTTCTAGAGGTTAAACAAGGTAGAATGACTGTGACCAAGTACGAAAGAAAATTTATACGATTGAGCAAATATGCTCGGGAATATGTTTCTACTGAAGAGATTATGTGCAAGCGATTCATTGATGGGTTGAATGAAGACATAAAACTGTTACTTGGGATTCTGTAAATCAATTAATTTGTTGTGTTAGTTGAAAGGGCTTGTAAAACTGAAGATTTCAGCAAAGAAAAGAGAAAAGGTAATTATGAAGCAAGAGATTTGAGAAAAAGATCAACTAGTAAATCTTATTAATCTGGGTCGAAGAAATTTTGAGATTTGTTTAATCGTTCCAATGCATCTGAGGGGCATTTAAATAGAGATCGAGTGAGACAATAATCGAGCTTCAAAGCTCCAGCTACTTCGATTACTAATGCTTGCTGTGTGAGATCTAACCGACTTGAATGTAAACATTGTGGTAAAAGGCATCCCTGTGAATGTAGATTGAATGATCAAGCCTGTTTTAAATGTGGATCATTGGATCATTTTATTCGTGATTGTCCGGAGTTGATTGAACAAGATACAGTACAGAATTTGAGGCCTAGTAACACTTCAGCTAGAGGCAGACCACCTAGAAACACAGGAAATGTGAGTGGTAGCCAGAAAGTGACTAAAGACTCTACTGTGAGGTCAGAGACGAGAGCACTTGCACGAGCCTATGCTATTCGCACTCGCGAAGAAGTGCCATCTCTAGATGTTATTACTGGTACTGTTATTCTCTATGATACTAAAGTTATTGCATTGATAGACCCAGAATCAACTCATTCGTATATATGTGTGAATTTAGTATCCTGTAAGACTTTGCCTGTAGAGTCTACTAAATTTGTAATTAGAGTATCGAACCCCTTAGGCAAGTGTGTGTTAGTTGATAAAGTGTGTAAGAACTGTCCATTGATAATATAGGATAGTTACTTTTCGGCTGATTTGATGTTGTTACCCTTTGACAAGTTTGATATAATCCTGGGTATGGATTGGTTAACGTTACATGATGCTATTGTGAATTACAAACGAAAAATGATAAATTTGAGATGTTAGAATAATGAAATTATCAAGATTGAGTCAGATGATCTAAATGGTTTGCCAGCAGTGATTTCATCGATGTTAGCTCAGAAATATGTGAGAAAGGGTTCTGAAGCTTACTTGGCTTATGTGCTTGATACGAAAGTGACTGAAAAGAAGATTGAATCTGTGTCAATTGTGTGTGAGTATCTGGATGTATTTCCTAAAGAGTTATTGGGTTTACCACTGATACGAGAGGTTGAGTTTGGTATTAAGTTAATGTCAAGAACAACTTCTATATCGATAGCTCCATATAGAATGGATCTGATCGAGTTAAAATAATTAAAAGCTCAGTTGCAAGAATTAACTGATAGAGGTTTTGCAAAACCAAATTTCTCGCCTTTGGGAGCTCTTGTATTGTTTGTGAAAAAGAAAGATGGCACGATGAGAATGTGTATAGACTACCGACAGCTTAACAAAGTGACGATAAAGAATAAATATCCTCTACCTAGAATAGATGATTTGTTTGATCAATTGAAATGGGCTACAGTGTTTTCAAAGATAAATTTGAGATCGGGCTATTATCAGTTGCGAGTTAAAGACCCAGATGTGCCAAAAACTGCTTTTAGAACGAGGTACGAACATTACAGATTTTTAGTTACGCCTTTTGGACTAACAAATGCACCCGCTGTTTTTATGGACTTAATGAATTAGATTTTCAGACCATACCTAGATTGATTTGCTATTGTGTTCATAGATGATATTTTGATTTATTCGAGAGATGAAACTGAGCACGCCGAACATTTGAGAATTGTATTGCAAACTCTACGTGATAAACAATTATATGCAAAGTTTAGTAAATGTGAATTCTGGTTGTGTGAGGTTGGTTTTTTGGGGAATATTCTGTCAGCATCGGGTATTCAAGTCAATCCGAGCAAGATTCCTACGATTACGGATTAGAACCCTCCGAGAAATATATCTGAAGTCCACAGTTTTCTGGGACTAGCTGGCTATTACTGACGATTTGTAAAAGGTTTTTTAATGGTTACGACTCCGTTGACGAGATCGCTTCAGAATGATGTAAAGATTGAATGGTCCGAGAAATGTCAGAAAAGTTTTGATCAACTGAAAACTCTTTTGATGAGAAATGAGAGTTGAAGCCACATGAAAAGAATTACCCGGCACATGATTTAGAGTTACCAGCTATTGTGTTTGCATTCAAGATTTAGCGCCATTATTTGTTTGGTGAAAATGTCATGTTTATTCAGATCACAAGAGTTTGGAATATTTGATGACTCAGAAAGATTTGAATTTACGATAACGGAGATGGCTAGAATTGCTAAAAGATTATGAGTTAGTGATTGACTATCACCCGGGAAAAGCAGATGTTGTTGATGATGCTTTAAGCTAGAATTCTTTGTTTGCTCTACGTGCAATGAATGCTCAGTTGGCTATATTTGATGATAGCTCGATTGTAGTTTATTAAAAGCAGGACCTTTGTTTCTACAATAGATTTATGAAGTTCAGAAAGTTGATAATGAAATGTTAGCAAAATGAACTCTATGTAATTCAAATCCTGATTAGTTTCAAGTTCATTCAGATGACTTTTTAAGATTCAAAGGTCGAATATGTGTTTTGAGAAATTCAGAGTTGATTCAGATGATTTTGAACGAAGCACATAGTAGTCATTTTTTCATTCATCCGGGAAGCACGAAAATGTATAACGATTTGAAATAACTCTTTTGGTGGCATGGTATGAAACGTGACATTTCAGAGTACGTTTCTAAATGTTTGATTTTTTAGCAAGTTAAAGCTAAGCATCAAGTGTCGTCTGGTTTATTGCAGTCGATTATGATCCCTGAGTGGAAATGGGATAGAGTGACCATGGATTTTGTTTCGGGTTTGCCTCTATCTCCGAGTAAGCAAGATGCAATCTGGGTTGTTGTTGACCGGTTGACAAAATCAACTTATTTTATTTCGGTGCGTACAGATTATTCCCTTGACAAGCTTATTGAGTTATATATCTCCAAGGTTGTGAGATTACACAGAGTACCTATTTCTATTGTTTTGGATACAGGTCTGAGGTTTACATTGAGGTTTTAGAAGAAATTGCAAGATGCATTGGGTACAAAGTTACACTTTAGTAACGCATTTCACCCGTAGATGGATGGTCAATCGAGCGAGTTATTTAGATACTCGAGGATATGTCAAGATGTAGTATTCTTAAGTTCGAAGATACGTGGGAAAAATATTTTCCGTTGATTGAATTTACCTATAACGATAGCTTTCAATCAAGTATTAAAATGGCACCATCCGAAGCTTTATACGGTCGAAAATGTCGAACACCGTTGTACTAGACTGAGCTAAGTGAGAATAAGATTCACGAGGTTGATCTGATTAGAGAGACTTAAAAAAAATAAAAGTGATCCGTGATAGTTTGAAAGTAGTACCGGATCTACAAAAATCTTATGCAGACTTGAAACAGAAAGATATTGAGTTTCAGATAGGGGATAAAGTGTTTTTGAAAGTACCTCCGTGGAAAAAAATACTTCGATTCAGTCGTAAAGGCAAACTGAGTCTGAGATTCATTGGGCTGTATGAGATTATCGAGCGAGTTGGACCAGTTGCTTATCGGCTAACATTGCCATCTGAGTTAGAGAAGATTCAAAATATTTTTAATGTATTGATGCTTCGACGATATCAATCCGACCCTTCACATGTCATTTCCTCGACTGAGGTTAAGATTCAGCTGGATTTATCATATAATGAAGAACCAATTCGAATTCTAGCTCGTGACATAAAAGAGCTAAGAAATAAAAGAATAGCATTTGTAAAAGTATTATGGCACTGACATTGAGTTGAAGAAGCTACGTGGGAAACCAAAGATGCTATGAGAAAGCAATATCCAAACCTATTCACTGGTAAGATTTTTGGGGACGAAAATCCCTAAGGGGGAGAGTTGTAACAACCCGATTTTAATTAAATCGGAATAGTGGTTTCGTAACCAAAAATCTGAGGTCGCAAAATTATTTTAATATTATTTTTGGTGTTTATAGCATGTGAATATATGTGTGAAAATTTCATGATCTAATTTTATCGTTTAATAGCTTAATTTGAGAAAAATGAGTAAATCGCGTAAAATGCAAAAGTTGCATTTTATATGTTAAAAGTGTTTAATTGCTATGGCTTATTAAATGTGAGGTCCTTATGATGTAATTAGACCATTATAGTTGAATTTGACATAAATGGGCATTGAATGGATGTTAATTAATGGTTTAATGTTAAGGTTAATTTGGTAATTGTTAAATAAGTTAATTAAAATACACCAAAACATAAATTTTGTCCATTTCTTTCTTTTTGAACCGAAACTAGAGAAGAAGAAAGCCATTCTAAGGCTATTCATTCGGTTAGACTAATTCAAGCAACTAAGGTATGTTTCAAGCTTGGTTTTTAATGATTTTTACGTTTTTGTGATCGTTGCTTCATGTACTAGCTAGCTCGTACCCTAATCTCTGAAATTTTTGATGAATTTGTGAGTTGCCATTGATGAATGCTTGAGCTTTGTGATATATGATGATGAAAAATGAATAATCGTTGATAGTTTTACATGTTTTGTAAAGTGATTTTGAGTAAAAATGTCAATTAGGGATTAAATTGAGAAAAGTGTAAATTGAAGGTTTAAATGTATGAAATGTTGATAAATGTGTGCTGTTATAAAGCTATAGAGAATTCGGCTTGCATGAAATTAGAAAGAAATTGTGTAATTTAGTGTATTTATGAAATAAGGACTAAATTGTAAGAAATGTGAAAGTTTAGAGCCAAAGTGTAAAGTGGCTTAAATATGTGTTTGTAGATGAAATTGAATATGTTGAATGAATAAAGGAGTTAATTTTGAATGTATATAGATCAAGAACAAAAGAAATTGGATTTAGATCAGGGGAAAATGAAAGTTATTGAATAGTTAACCCCGTCCGTTTATTCCGACTATGAGGTAAGTTCATATGCAAATAACATCTTTACATTGAATTATATATGTTTTATTAAGATTTTATTCTAATCAATGTTGAACGAGCAATTACGAGCAAGAATCAACAGAGTTACCATATTTGAAAATCTCGTACGAACATTAGGAATAGTATAGGATACGAATTTCATGACATTAGTTTACGAGATGTGATTACATGTAAGACCATGTCTGGGACATTGGCATTGTATTGAGATTACGTGTAAGACCATGTCTGGGACATTGGCATCATTAATCGATTTTGTGTAAGACCCTGTCCGGGACAGTGGCATCGATATATGATAACATGTAAGACCATATCTGGGATATGTCATTGTATGAGCCTATTCTAAGTATTCTTAATAATTCTGAATGGTTCAACAGGCAAAGTAAAGTCGAGAAAGAATGCGTGAATGAGCTAAGTGACTTTGGTACATACGAGATTCATATGAGTATTGAAAAGAGAAGTAATTGATGAATTCAATTGTGAAATTTGAACATGTGTACCATGAGAAAAGTTTGTGATCATATATGTGATTAACTATGCTTAACATATTTGAATTGATATGCAAATGTTCATATGATGGTATATTTGTATTTGGCTTACTAAGCTTTTAAAGCTTACTTTTTGTGTTCTTTATTTGTTTAATAGACTTTTGAAGCTAGCTCGGACATTGGGGATCATCAGGAACCATCATCACACTATCGACTACTTGTTGGTACTTTTGGATCTTTGTATATATGGTATATGGCATGTGTAGGCTAGTGAATTAATGATATGTTTAGAGTTGTAATTTTAGCCACGAGATTTGGCTTACTTTTGGTTAAAATGTTGGTATGTATTTGGTCATTTAAGTTGGTCTAAGTGATGTGGTTGAAAAGTGATATATGTAATGTATATAATGCATTATGTTTTGGCATTGTTTGCTAGGGTTGTTGATATGATTAAATGGTTGCTCATTTGGTTAGTTATTAATGCTTGAGGAAAGGTAGTTTATGGTATGATTTATAGATGAGAATTTGATATGTTTTTGAGACATGAAATAGGTGATAACTGGATGGATAAATGCATTGAAATGTTTTGCAAGTTTGATAATTCTAGCATAGTGAAATGTGTAATGGTTGTGAATAGATGGCATTAAATGTGTATGAATTGGCAGGTTTTTGGTTGCTTATATATGTGTTGAAATGATACCATTTTAATGGCTAGGTGTGCATGAGAAAAGGGTGGCAAATTGGCTTTGCAAATGGCCTATTTTTGTCCACACGAGCAGAGACATGGGTGTTTGTCTTAGCCTTGTGCTACATACAGTCATGTTACACGGCCGTGTGTCCCTGGGGTACCCTTCGAATTAAAGTCAATATACCCTACATTTTTTACATAGCCTAGACACACAGGCGTGTCTACTGGTCGTGTGTGGCACACGGCCTGGCACATGGGTGTATGGTCGACCGTGTGACCCAAATCAGTAACCCCTTTAGATTTCACACGGCCTGGCACACGGGCGTCTCCTCGGCCATGTGGTGCAAGTCAGTATGTATGCCCTGTTTTCATAGGACCTATGACACGGGCATGTTTGGTAGCCTTGTGAGGCACACGGCCTGTTCACACGGGCGTGTGACCTATGATTTCATGAAAATTTTCTAAGTGTTCTTAAATTTTTATATATGAACGGTTTAGTCTCGAACTACTCTAAAGCATGTTTTAAGGTCTCGTAGACCTATTTAACGGACTTTGTATATGTGAATGAATGATATGCGATATTGTACGTTTGATAAATGTTATATTTTTTGGTAGTACCTTGTAACCCTATTCTGGCGATGGATACGAATTAGGGGTGTTACACCTCTACTTGAGTATCGATACTCGGGGTTTAAGTATTGTTATTGCATAACATGTACTGATAGTTTTTGAGTTTTGGGTTTTTAATAGAGAAACAGAAAGCAAGTTGGGCATCATTTTTTCAGGTTGTATCAATACCACTTAGAGAAAATATTGATACCCTAGTGCCAGTACTGATACCGATGGACATGCTTTGAAAATTTTGCTAAATGGACCTTAAGCATGTTTTAAATTATTTATAAGACTAATTATTGTGAGATTTGCATGAAACATTGATAACTTGCAAGTTGAGTGGTTTAAAACCTTCGCGATTAATGGAATGATCAATGATTTTTTTGAATGAGCTTTTGCTTATTGTATTTGACATGAGACAGTGGTGTGACATCCCATATTTGGGCTTGGCAACCAGGCTGGTATAGGGTGTTACAATAGTTCTTCCACTTAAATTTTGTTTTGTCGTCCTTTAAATTCCAAAGCTCCTTTCATTTAGTTTTGATTGCCAAACTTCAATCCTATTAGTTCTACCATCATCCTAGCATTAAACCTCTAAAAATTCCATAAAAACCATAAAAAAAAACACTATTGATTTTGTTATTGCTCAATTTTTGGGATTTTTAGATTTTCAATTAAACGATCATTCCTCATTTAAGGTTTGGCAGAAAGGATAAGTTAAGTCCAAGATATATTGGACCTTATGAAGTTGTTGAGAGGGCTGGCTCGATAGCTTATCGTCTTAAGATGCTTTAGAACTTGAACAAATTCATGATGTTTTTCATGTGTCGATATTAATGAAGTATCATTTACATCCATCTAATACAATGTCAGTTGAGGAAACTAAAGTTCGAGATGATCTTACCTATGAAGAAGAACCAATTGAAATTCTAGCTAGTAAGGAGAAGGTCTTCTGTAATAAGAAAGTCCCGTTGGTTAAGGTATTGTGGCACAACGAGAAGACTGAACGGGCTACTTGGGAAGCCAAAGAGGCGATGAAGCAATAATATCCTTATCTATTTTGTTCAAGTAATTTCGAGGACAGAATTCTTTTTAGAGGGGAAGAATTGTAACACCCTAAAATAGGGCCTAGGAGTTTTAGGGAAATTTTAGGAATTTTAGCTCTAGAGTGCTCAAAATTTCATAGCATGGTAAACCGGAGTTATATTCGACTATTGCATTATAACTATTAAATCAATTTTTTAAAAAGTTTTCTAGAAACCCTTAATTTTAGAAAAAGATTGAATTGCAATATAGTCAAAATAGTAAGCATTTATGTTGCAGCTTTACAGTTTTTAAAATTCAACTTAAAAACCCCATTCCCAGGTTTGTTTTCATGTTAGGTTTTCTCCAAACACCAAGCTTGTCATCCATTGCTTTTTCCTTACTATTTCAATTGATTTTTATTTCCAAACCATAATACTTTGATTTAAAAATCTCACCAATTTCATCATCTTCTCCTAACTTGGGTTTTCCGTATTTGCATTAAAATCCTTTAATCTTCATCAAAGGTAATGTTTCAAATTCTTATGAGTTTTTCATGATATCTAGTCCTTAAAACTGATTTGTTAGCCCTCAAATCGCATGTTTTAGATAAAAGCCAAAAATTGGGTTGTTAATGGTGGATTTTGGATATTCGTGTAAAAATGTGATTTCAAAGTCTTTTTCTATTAGTTTCAATGTAATTAAGACTTTTTTAAACTTACATTGAAGTTTCATGAATGATTCATTTTTAATGAATTTTGTGAAAATTGTCGAAAAGTGTTGATACCATGAACTAAGCATTTTAGTGTAGTTTAAAGGTTAAGGATTAGGCACAAATGACTAATTAAATGAACGGAATTCAGTTTAGGCAAAAAGGTTAAGCATAGATTGAGTTATGAGCATTTTAAGATTGTTATGTTAAAGGTTAAGGTTACATGAGAACTTAGAATAGGTTGATGTTTTAATTGGTTTGAGTCCTTGGCTACTATCTGATTGTGAATTTTATATGGTTATTATTTGTAAAGCCTCAGATTCACTGGATCCTTCTACTAATTAAAGAAAGATCTACTTTAAGCTTTCGACTTTTCGGTGAAAGCATAGTGTGAGTGTTTGGAATCACTGCTCGTAGAAACAAGTCATGTGTTATTTTGGGAATTTAGTAGTAGCTTAAATCCTTACTCTATATTTATCTTGTGGTTTTATGCTTATAAGAATATGAAATTCTGCATAGTAATGAGAAGTTCATATATGTGACATGTTGATATAGTAACGGTTGTCAAAAGTGACAATGTATACACGATATATTTGTTAGATGACAGTGATAGTGTTTTGCAAAAGATACTAACATGCAGTCATAATGCACGGATAACCAATAAATGATATGTGATTGCTTTTGGATATTTTGTCCTTGTGATCTTGAAACCGTTGGATATAGTTAGCACGCCATGGGATTATGAGTACTCACTTATATGTATAGTGATTTTGGGCGTTGAGGCCATAGGTTATTTTGGAGGGATAAGGGAATGAGAGCTAAACTCCATTCAATAGGACATGTGAGGTGAAATAAGGAGAGTGCTAACTATATGCTTCAATTATGAGACATGTTTGAATCTATGAGTCTATGTGGTATGTTGGAGATCCGTGTATCCGATGAGTGATGATAGAGCTCACTTTATGCTTCATACCTCAAGTGCCAATTTATAGTTTTATGTGACTTGTGTGAAATGTGATATATGCTTGAATGAATATGTGTTTCAAGATGAATGTTTGTATGAGTACGTAAACACTGTGTAAATGAATTAATAGATAATGCATGTAAAGGTACTATATACCACTAGACGTAAGACTTCTGGAATCGTACTTATACATGGTTGTATTGTCAATGCATGATGACACTTTTGCGATGTGGTTATTCTAATCATTCACTGAGCTTATTAAGCTCACCTACTCCCTTCTTTACCTATTGTAGATAAGTTGTGTATCGGTGTAAGCAGTGTGGTTTTTCAAGAGGTGATCCAAGCCATTTCCGTGTTACTCCGTAGGTGTTCTTTATTTACATTTTGGGAAAAAAGGCAATGTGATAGACTTGTTTAATACCGAGATGTGTTTGGACTATTTATAGATTTTGCTTGTGTTTTCTTAGAGGTTCATGAGTATATATATTTGCTTCAATTTATGAACACTGAAAATGGCATGATGATACTTGCTCAGACACCTTCTTGGTAATTTGAGCTATTGATTAAGTCATTTGGATGGTTATTTGTTTTAGTAGTTGATGCATGATGATTAGAAACATATTTGGAATGAATTTATTGTATGTGTGATGTATTTTTCAAGTCTGGAGCAGAGGTATCAATAATCAAGTTTTAAAAATCGATACATCTATGCTTGAAACATGCAGAATGTCAAAATAGAGATTTGGTATTGATACATTTGCTCAAGTATTAACACTCGGGGTTAAAGTATCGATATTTCCATAACAAGTATGATAGCTTTCGAGTTTTGGGTTTCTAATCGAGAAATAAAATTCAAGTTGGATATTGTTGTTTAGGTGGTATCGATACCACTTAGAGAAAATATTGATACCCTAGTGCCAATGCCGATACCTTGTTTTGAAAATTTTGGTAAATAGACCCTAAGCATGTTTTAAATTATTTATAAGACTAATTATTGTGAGATTTGCATGAAACAATGATAACTATTAAGTTGAGTGGTTTAAAACCATGGCGATTAATGGAATCATCGATGATTTGTTTGAATAAATTTTTGCTTGTTGTATATGACATAAGACGGTGGTATGACACATGTATTCGGGCTTGGCGACCAGGCTAGGTTAGAGTGTTACAATAGTTCTTCTGCTTAAATTTTGTTTTGTCGTCCCTTACATTCCCAAGCTCCATTTGTTCAATTTTGACTTCTAAACTTCAATCATATTATTTCTACCATCATCCTAGCATTAAACCTCCATAAAATTCCATAAAACCCATAAAAAAACACCAATGATTTTGTTATTGCTCAACTTTTGGGATTTTCAAATTTTCAATTAAACGATCGTTCCTCCTTTAGCTAAGGTAATGTCTCGATTTCTTATTAGTTTTTAATGTTATCTAGCCTTTAAAATTGAGATTTGATCCATTGAATCAAGGTTTTTGAATAAATGCTGAAAATTGGGTCGTCAATGGTGAAATTCAGGATTTTGTATGAAATTGATGTTTCAATGTGATTTTCAACTTTTTTTTTATGTAATTAGAGGTTTCTAAACTTTCCCTAATGTTTCGTCAAGAGATTCTAAGGTTTTAATGAGTTTTCATGGAAAATGCCTATCAAAATTTCGGAACCACGAATCTGTGTAATTTTCTGTAGTTTGAAGGTTAAGAACCATGTGTAAATGAATAATTAGATTATAGGAATCAATTTTAGGCAAAGGGAATGAGTAGAGATTGAGATATTTGAATTTCAAGTTTGTAAGTCGGAAGTTTCAATTCCAAAAGGGAAAAACCTTAGACTTGCATTTTTTATAGTTTAAGTGAGTTTCTAGCTGTACATTAATCATGTTTGTTGTGTGGTTAGTTATGATAAAGATACGAAACCGTTGGAGCCTTAGATGAGCAAGGAGAAAGCCAAGGAAAAGCTGGTATAGACTTTCGGCGACTAGGTACATTGAAAACGTCTTTAAAAATAATCTTCCAAAAACTATCAAAATAAATATTTACATTTCCCACTACTTCAATTGCCACAATTGTTCTATTTTTTGGTCCGCAACGACAAACTCTTATCTTTAAGATATTTTGTCTCTTTGAACCCCTATAGAGATACACAAACATGATTAATGGTTCCCGATTTAATGACCCAGTGGTTTATTAAATCTTCCACTAAACAAGCTTTTACCATAAAGAGTTTCATTCATTTACCTTTGGTGGCTAGATATTCCTTCCACTCTATATAGTTTTCCTTGAAGTTCCCTTTCATATTGTAGAAGAAGCATTGAGACTTAGATAAGTCTTTTGGCTTTTTTGTTCTCTTCCTTTCCACTTGTAGTGGCTCAGATACCTTAGCATTGTATTTCTTAGCGCGCTTTTCATTCCATTTTGAGGAAGAAGTGACAGTTATATTTTCTTTTGCTCTTCGGATCGGCTGACTCCCATTCAACATTAACTCATAGCATTGTCACTCATTCATTAGTTATGTGAGAATCAGATTCTTGTTGGAAGGTTATATGCGATCTAAAAGCCAGCAAAGTCCTTGGATAAGCTTGTAAACACCATCTCAATTTAAGTGTTCTAGTCCAAATTGACCTAATTGTCTGTAGCCTCAACAAAGTATCCTATAAGAGTTATCATATGGTCTTTAACTGAAGTATCAGGCTTTTGCTGGTAGTTTATCAAGCTAGTTATAGCAGACTATCAAGCCAAGGTAATTTGACCTCTGAACATGTCTTCTATCTTATCTAAAATCATTTTGGCATCTTACAACTCTCTAGTTGGTTATAAATGATGCTGATCAAGCTTGCTAGCATATAACAATGAGTTATCTTATCAAACTCCTACCAACGTTTTCTAGCCTCAGCTTGAGTGGCAAAGGGAACTTATTATCGATAACTATTTCAAGTTTCTCACAGCTCAAGACAATTATTAGGTTCCTTTTCCATTCCTTATAGTTATTTTCATATAGTTTGTTTTCAGTGAGTATGTTTAATAAGGGATTTGGTGTCATTTTCAAACTGAAAATAAAACATTCATATATTAACATCATTATATTAAGCAAATGTTAGAAAAAGTTTTGCAAAATTATGATATGCATTTGGAGATGCATGTGTATTTTCAAAGTTTTAGAATAGGTATCGATACCCTTGATAAGTATGGATACCATTTTTAGTTTTAATGTTCAAAAAAATCAACTTAAATCAAAAGGTATCAATACTAAGCTTACAGATCGATACTTACCTCTCAGTATTGATATCGATACCTTGGTATCAATACCATTTTAAGGTTTGATGTTTTGCCAAAAATTAATAAAAACCAATCATATCGATACCTTTGTAAAGTATCAATACTCTAATACAAAGTATTGATACTTTAGTTCGGTATCAATCCCATTTTTAGATTTTGTTTCTTGAATAATTGCTTGAAAAAAGATAAGTATCAATACCTCGGAAAAGTTAAGTTAGAAAATGATAAGATCAATTCAATTTAATTAACATATGCAATTCATGTTAACAATTTCATCATCTATATCATATGATTATATCCTCACATTAAAAAGGTTTAAGTTTGGAGTTATCTCATTAGCAGTCAAAATTTCGAATTGAATCACTGGATTCTTTGACGGTCATAACAATATTCCAAGCTTATAGTTAGGTTCACATAATATTTCACAATATTAATTCATTTAAATATCATTTGCACGTTTTTATTTTAAGTCCCTATTAACCTGACTTAGACTCAAACAGGTAGACAGATCCAACCAACAGACTAGTTCGGCACCCAGTGCCTCATCAGACAATTTCGAAGTAAATAAGTTGCGCCCTGAGCTGATTAGTATAATCGAAGTAAAAAATGTAACCAACACGCATCAATCCATAGTTGAAGTAACTCATACTCGATCGATCCTATGGCATGCCAATTATATTCGACTCTACCCGAACAGTTAATAGGTTAATAGCCATTCAATTTTCAATTATAGTTAATTCATAAATTTATCATATGCAATTCATTTAATCAAATATCCATTTCATTCCTATAATAGCATGAATCAGTCAAATTCCAATTCAATTTCATATTTTCACCAATTTACACTATTTTCACTTTTGTTCATTTTGAAAATCAAGATTTCCATGCCAATACGTCAACTAGTGAACTCGAACTCACCCTAATATCTTACCGTGTTATACTATGAATTATGCCACAATATAAACAATTCAAATTATAGAAATACAAACTAAAAACTCAAAGCTATTTGTCAACTGCTTTAGCTTTTTCCTTCCTTCTCGAGAAATTTGAGTAGACATTAGCTACAGATTAACATAAACATACAATACCATCAATAATCAACCAAATTCACAATCAATTACCAATTTATAAAAATTTTGTATTTTATTCAATTTAGTCTTTATAACCGGGACTGACATAACTTTCAATTTAAGACTCCAAATTGCAATCTAGTTTCACTATACTCCATTAAGGACATCTTATTTCTAAATTCTACATCCAATTGTACATTCAATTGGGTCTCTAATGTATGAAACTATCAAATAACTTCACAATTTATTCTTTTTTCACATCTAAGCTTAAATTCTATCAATTTAACACCTAAAACTTCAAGAAATCAACAATAGTAACTTTCTAAAACTAACAGTTGATACGTGATATTCACGACAGGTTTTAAAAATTTATAATTAATCATTCTTGAAACTAACTATTATCACGATGAAGGCAAGTGTACCTATCAAACAGTAGTATAGCTTTAGTAAGACCGGATTGTCGAACCCAAAGGGACCAAGAGTACTAGTAGTTACTTTCTTTTTTTTATCTAGCCTAAAAATTAAGGGATTTATTTATCTAAACTAATTAACTAAACTAAGAGTGCACAGAGAGAAATTGGGGAAAAGCTTTTGGGAAAATTTGATTGATTAAGACAATACCTAAGGAAAAATCCATCTAGACTTCACTTGTTATTTGACTCTGAATCAGACGATTTATTCATTTGACTTGACCCGTAGAAATCCCTAAGTTATATTATTATCTTTTTCAAGACTAATAACGTCTAACCCTAGGTTGATTAATTGAAATCTCTTTCTAATTAACGCCCTAGTGTTGCATTAAATCGATCTATGGATCCACTTATTAGGTTTCACCCTAATCTGGCAAAATCTTGTCACCCTATCTCTAGGCGTGCAATCAACTCCGCTTAATTACGACAAATTTACTCTTAGATAGGGTCTATTCCTCCTCTAAATAAGAGCATTAACTTGAATCAATATCCTGGAATATTAAAACAAGAATTAAGAACACATAATTAAGAATAAGTCAAACATTTATCATACAATTCAGATAATAATAACAAGATCTGTCTTAGGTTTCATTCCCTTTACGTATTTAGGGGGTTTAGTTCATACTTATGAAAGAAAACATCTCACAAGAATAAATATAACAAAACATAAAGAAAACCCAAACCCCTGAATGGAAATTGAAGGGAGATCTTCAGTTTTGACGATGAATCTAGCTTCTGAGATGGACCAATCGGCTTCTCTTGAGTAATTCCTTGCCTTCTACTCCGCGTGTCTATTCTAAGTGCCTCCTTCAGTGTTTAAATAGGCTTTAGAATGCCTAAGAGCCCTCAAAAGTGGCCTTTTCTGAATAGGGCTATGCTTGGGCTCAGCAGGGACACGCCCGTGTGACACGCCCGTGTCAAGGCTGTTGAATAGGCACGGGTGTGTAGTCTACCCATGTAAGTCGTGCTTCAATCCTGCCAAATGGACATAGCCATGTGACACACCTATGTGAGAAAGTCCAGACCGTGTTGATTTCCTATGTGGGTCCATTTTATCCGTTTTCGGCCCGTTTCTCTCTCTTTGTACTCTCCTATGCTTACCTAAGTATAAAACATAAAATTAAAAGATTAGAGCATCGAATTCACCAAATCTAAGGAGAAACCATCCATAAATGTGCTAAGCATGGGATAAAAATATGTATAAATTACGGTTTATCAAATACCCCCACACTTTATAATCCTCAAGCAAAATCCTCAACTCACAATCAAAATAAATACTTCTCAATTTATAATCCCTATCAATAATAGCTCAAAATAATCCATAAGTAACCATACATTGAAAATTCAACTAAAAGTACTTCAAAGTTTCAAACATTCCAAGTTGAGCATTTTATCATGAAAACATAGGTGTCCCCCATCATCTAAGTAATCACCTTTGATCAAAATATCACAGAGTTTAACATCCTCACTAAAGATTCATTGAAATCACTCGAGGTGTTTAAGGACAGCAAATAAAGTACTCATTAGTCAATATGAAAAGTTATTACCATAGGCTTGCATGAAAATCAAATCTCCACCACTATATATTGAGATGATACATCAATCAAAAAGGTCTTTAGAGGGTTGTAACGTGGCTTTGGTTAGGGGGTGTGGTCACAAGCTGAAAGCAAAAGGTTAGGATCGAGTTTGAATTGAAGAAATCACCTAACTAGAAAAATAATTAATTATCAGTTGAATACAAGTGAGCTTCTTCTCAGAATATAGAATTAACACACAAGCTCAAAAATGATGAATTACTACTAATTTGTATGTAAGTATTTTTTTTAAGAACAAGTCAAATAACATAGAACTTAATTGTTGCAACGAAGAATAAAACATAGCTAAGCAATTAGTTCAAATCAAATCTAGAAAAAAAAATAGGGATCAAATTTGGGGATTTTAACAATAATGGGTTATGGGTAAATCAATTGATGGCTTGTTAGGCTCAAAAGGGTTCACTAAGGGTTAATTATGAAGGTAGGCTTTTGTGAAGTGAGTGGGTTAAACCTAAGTGCCTTTATCATCTCGACATATCAAATCAAATGGTATGGTCTTGACATGCATAATCAAGCAAGTTCTAGAATAAAAAATCAATAATGACGCACTCATAATAAAAGTTAGCATGAAAGAAATAAAATATGCTCTAAAGGCTCAAGTCTCACAAAAATTATGGCTTTTTGATATTTAAACTTGTGAATTTCAACTCAAGGTAATACCTAAACTTAGGGAAGCAACCTAAAAGTTTTTAATTCTTCAAAAATCAACTTATCATGCTTGATTCCCTAATGTCTCAAAGTTTAAACAATCAATGCATAAATGCCTATGTTTTAATTCAAGACATATCAATAAAAATCATAAATTAATTAAAATTCATTCTAATAGTGATATGAGTGATTCACGTGAGAGTAAGAAAAAATTCAGGGATTTCTAATGATGATATAAAAGACCCCCTACACTTAAGATGTACATTTACCTCAATGTACAAAGATGGATATATTGAAAAATATAGATATATAATCATAAGATAGGGAGAGAGGTGAAACTTCCTGAACGATGAATGAACTCCTTGAATTTTAGTTATGGAGAATAATAGGCCAAGGCAATGATGAGAGTGGAGGAGGATACTCTGGTGGTGATAGAGGTTCATTAGTCCATAAGTCCTGCGCTAAAAGAGTATTATGTCTAGTAGTAGCTATGGTCGTGGTCGAGTAGGACATGGCAGTCTTAGAGATCCTTTGCCAGTGGAGTTTTTAGTTCCTATTTGATGATGAACTTTGGAGCTCTTTATGACTATGATAAAATCAGGAACTCTTTAGGAAATATAAGGAAGCATAATTACTCGTAATGAAATAGCCACAAATAAAAATGGTAAAAACTAAAATTAAAATAATATTAAAGGGAAATGAAATAAAAAGTACTTAAAGAAGATAAATAAAGATAAAAGTGAAAATAAAATTAATAAATAAAAAGTTCTTAAACATCGTCATCATCAGATGGTTCACGTGGTAGTGGTAGCGATGGGATGTGAAGGTGCTAATAAATCTAATGAAGAGTAGCATCAATGTGATCAAAACGCTAAAAACACTGCTGCTCAAATCGAGTAAGGTGCTCATAGATGTCAAAGTATGAAGCCGCCACATGAACTGGACGATGTATGGGTGGTGGCTGAGACTGTGGGTCCTCATGACATGGAGGGACATCATCAGTAATGTCCTCTGGGTCCTCCTCCTCGGTGGACTCGATGGGCGGAACTGAGGAGGGTGGGTGCCACGTCGTTTCTCGACCATCCTCATATGTAGCATGCTCGAGATACCCTGTGGGGATATCTGGCCGATGAGAGTGAGGGAGGATGATTGTGCCACTATGTTGAGAAGCCCAAGGTACCGAGCGAATCGAGTCATATAGGGCTCGATAGAGATGACTCCTCTCCTATGTCACTCTATCTGATGGCGGATGGCGAGGGAAATGAAGTAGGCAAGGTTGAAGACATACCTATTCGCCATGCTCCACAAGAAGTAGGCATCGTGAGTGTTGATGACACCGATGCTCTCTCGTTGTCCTATCAGAGTGTGGGCCAAAATGGCATGTAGGTTTCACAAGGATAGGGCGAGGGCCGACACCTTAGAGTGGCTATGATCATAGGTGGCCAGGACAGGGACGAGGTCCTTCTAGCACTTTGAGGGAGAGTAGTGGATGTGGCGATGGAGGTTGTCGAGTTCGTTTTCGTCCATGAATTCCTCAGTGTACAACCCTAGTGCAATATAAAACTCCGGTACGCTTAATTTACGCAGTAGACCACCAAGGCGAAACTAGACCATTCCAGGATCATCGAAGTTTGTCATGATGATTTGAAGATGGAAGGTGAAGCAGAGTTCCATCGTGAGCTCAAGGTATGTCAGCTCGATGATGTCAAAGAGGAGCCCCCACGGGTCAGTCGTCAAGTGGGCTCAGACTGCGTCAGCCAGTTGGATTTGTTCAAGTGCAGCCTAGTCACTGCAGTGGCCCGCACGTAGGGGTCGGGCCCGTAGCATTTAAAAAAGTTCCTCTTGTGGTCCCGGTGGGAATTAGAGGAATGGGTGCCTGATTTCCGCGGTAGGACCCTAAGAAGATGCTAGTCCTTTCCTTTTCTTTGAGGCGGGGACGACAATTTTTTACCATGATTCGACATGATATCTGTAATGAAAACATAAAGAAGATAACATGAACTAGCGAATTCAAAAATCAATTATGAATATAGTTAAACTAACTAATCCAGCCAACTGAACAATACTCAGTCAAAATTAGTTCAATCTAAATGAAAAGAGTCCATAACAAATGTCATAAGAAAAGCATGATTAATTTTCAACATGGAATGAATGAATTAGATGCTATGGAAACACAAGAAAGAATGAATGTTCCAGAAAACTTTGAATAAAATGGCAAAACATAAGTATGAATATAGTGAGAACTATGAACATTAATCAGAAATAAGCCGAAGAAAACTAGAAAATCATAAAAGAGATGAATAAAATAGAGAGAAAAGAGTAAACAACTGCAGTATGTTGATGGAGGGAGGAGTTGGAGTGTCTGGGGTGGAGTTGGGGTCGGCGCATGTGCGTGGTAGAGATGGCATGTGACAGGAGACCGGCAGTTAGGGTTAGGTTTTGGGAAAGGGGTTGATGAATAGTGAGGGTTTTATATAGATTTTGGGGCACACGGCCGTGGGGCACGCCCGTGTGCCCTAATTTTTTCCCATGTGTTTCGTAATTTTTTTAAATTTTGGCACGTTTGAGACTCACACACGCTCGTGCTCTTTGGGCATGTTGGTGCCTACGACTGTGTCGCACGACTGTGTCCTACTTCGTTCGCTTCTCCCACGCTCGTGTTCCAATGCAACGCCCGTGTTGTTTTATCAGTCTTGAGCATGGGTGGTGGGCACGGGCGTGTCACACGCCCTTGCTAAATCCTTAGTTTCAACCATGATTTCTCGACACGGGCGTGGTGCATGCCCATGTTATTTTGATAGACCCGCCCATGACCACGTCGCACGGCCGTGGTGACTTGGCGCATCTCGTATTTAAGGAAATTTTTGGCCTATTTTCATATGGCCGAACCGTACGGCCTCGTGTTCTCTCATGGTGTGGGCATAGCTTAAGGCACGTCCGTGTGCCCTACCGTGTGGATTAGAGAACCTGTGTTTCAATGACTCAGTTAGTGATTAGATGTTAAAACTAAAATTTTTAAAAAAGTTAACATCGTTAGGGCTTGGGTTGCCTCTCGAGAAGTGCTTATTTATAGTCTAAGCTCGACTTACCTTTCTGGTGCATGGTTATGGTGGTGCGAAGAGTTTACACTCCTCATCCCTGCTATCAATTTTATCAACATAAGGTTTAAGAAGAGGGATTGCTCTGTTAGGTTCAGAAGTGGCAATGCGAGGGTCTGCTGCATCTAGTAGTACTTTGTCTCCAACCTTAAGTTGATTTGGTGGGACATTGAGCTCGTCATGGCGTGGTTTTGGTCTATCATGTGTCCTCGATTTATGTGTCCGTCATTCATCTAGTTCCTCAATTTGTAGCATTTGTTCTTCATAGATAGGTCCTTTGTTGTTACTTGAACATGGCTTATGTAGGTTCCTCGAACTTATTTCCTGCAAAGTAGGTTGCACCACATGGTCAGTTTTAGTAGAATGATTTATACAACCACCTTCAATCTTTGATGTGTTACTCGTATTATGAGCTTGAAGGGTGATTGTTTTGTCTCCCACACGAAGTGTGAGTTCACTTGTGCCAACATCAATAATTGTTTTAGCGGTTGCTAAAAAGGGCCTCCCTAAAATTAAAGGAACGTTACTATCCTCTTCTATGTCTAGAACAACAAAATCAACTGGGAATATAAATTTGACAATTTTAACGAGTACATCTTCAATAATCCCCTAGAAAATCTGATTGTTTTATCGGCTAATTGAATACTTATCCTAGTTTGTTTGGGTTTCCCAGGACCTAGTTGCTTAAACATTTTGTAAGGCATAACATTTATACTAGCCCCTAAATCAGCCAAAGCATTATCAACATCTAGGCTACCAATTAGACAGGGAATCAGAAAACTCCCTGGATCTTTTAATTTGTTGGCCAGCTTATTCTCTAGTATGGCTGAGCAAACCGCATTTAGCTCTACATGCGACGCCTTATCCAACTTCCGCTTATTTGTTAAAAGCTCCTTTAAGAATTTGACTGTGTTTGACATCTCCGAAAGATTTTCAATAAACAGAAAGTTAATATGTAACTTCTTTAATAATTTAAGGAATTTACCGAATTGTTCGTCTGTACGGTTTTTCCTTATCGCATTGGGGTATGGTACACGAGGTTTGTACTCTTTACTTACCGATTTTTTGTCATTGTGGTCCACCTCACTTTTACATTTATTTACCACAGTTTCTTGCCTCGGTTCTAGTTTAGGTGTAACTAACCGTTCCTCAACTTGAATGGTAATTGCATTTAGTTGCTCCCTTGGGTTAGGTTCAGTGTTACTCGGTAGGCTACCTTGTGGTCATTCAGATATCAATTTAGCGAGTTGACCTATCTGAGTTTTGAGCCCTTGGATCGACGCTTGTTGATTTTTAAGTACTATCTCGGTATTCTGAAAACGAGTTTTTGACACCGAAATGAATTTTGTTAGCATCTCCTTAAGGTTCAGCTTTTTCTCTTGTTGGTAGGGTGGTTGTTGGAAGCTTGGACGTGGTGGTCTCTGATTCCCTTGGCCTCCCCATGAAAAATATGGGTGGTTCCTCCAACCTGCATTGTAAGTATTACTATAAGGATTATTTTGAGATTGAGGATTATTACCCATGTAATTTAACTCCTCGTTCTCTATGTTGTGGCCATAGGGTGGGTATTCTGAATTGCTTGATCCACCTCCACTTGCTTCGCACTGCATTACTAGGTGAACTTGTGAAGAACCAAGAAAACCGTCAATTTTTCTATTCAAAAGTTCTACCTGATTAGAGAGCATGATGACCGAATCAACGTTAAAAATGCCGGTTGTACTTGTTGGCTTTGTTCTCATGACTTGCCACTGATAACTATTTAGTGACATCTCTTCTATAAATTCATAAGCATCCTCAGGTGTCTTCTTATTGATAGTTCCACTAGCGGCTGCGTCGATCATCTGTCGAGTCGAAGGATCCAGGCCATTGTGAAACGTTTGAAACTGTAGCCAAAGTGGTAACCCATGGTGAGGGCACCTTCTCAACGATCCTTGTATCTCTCATATGCATCGTAGAGTGTTTCTAAATCCATCTGCACAACAGAGGAGATATCATTACGTAATTTGGCTGTTTTAGCCAGCGAAAAATATTTTAATAAAAACTTTTCGGTCATTTGTTCCCAAGTAGTGATTGAACCTCGTGGTAACAAGTTCTACCATTGTTTAGCCTTATTCCTTAACGAAAAGGGAAACAACCGAAGGTGAATGGCATCATCAGAAATGCCATTGATTTTAAAAGTGTCACAAAACTCTAAGAAATTTGCCAAGTGAGCGTTGGCATCCTCATCCTGCAAACCATCAAACTGAACAAACTGTTGGATCATTTGAATGGTGTTAGGTTTTAGTTTGAAATTATTTGCAGCAACAGCAGGCCTAACTATGCTCGATTTTGTTTCTATTAAAGAAGGTTTAGCATATTCATACATAGTACATGGAGTAGGATTCTGATTAGCAGCAATTGCAGGAGGTAGCGGATTTTCTTAGTTTTCAGCCATCTTGTAACACCCCTATCCCATAACCGTCATCGAAATACGACGAGGCATTACCAGAAATTAGGAATCGAATCAGAACAGTAAAACTTTGAACCTTTTCTTAAATAAAAGATCATTTATTTATATAACTAATAGACATAAACAAAGATCGAATTTAAAACTTATAAAAGTAAACTTCCATAAGATGCCATATTCGCATGGCTTATATACAATAATCAAAATATCATTCTATTTATAGTCTATCCTATACATGCCATAAGCTAAGTCCAAATCACATGATTACTACAATAGTATATAGTGGGACGAAGTGCTGATGATCCCCGAGCTAATAGTAAGAGTCAACGATCTACAAAAATAAACAGAGAAACATAACATTCAAAGTAAGCTTTCATAAGCTTAGTAAATCTTAAGCAATTTAAACAGTTGAACTTAAAAACAAACCAAATGCTCGAAATCACATAACACTTTCTGAGTACAATACTATTTGGCTGATTATGCACAAACACATATCATTTTACTTCGTTTATACTCAAACTCATATAAACATAGTATTTACAAGCTTCCGAATTAACTTTAATTCTTTCAAATTTCACTAGTGTATCATTTCTTACCCACACTTACTTTCAACATTCATAGTTAAATAGCATATCGAAAACTATCTTGTAACTTTGTATAATAACTGAATGCACACATATACAAATATACATATGAATTTACAACATCTTTTCATATGCTTCTCATTACACATTCTTAATTCCCGTCAGATCAATCTCACATATAATATATATATCACATACCTGAATCACTTAATATGTAATACGAGTTCAATTTATCATCTTAGCATAGGATCTCGTAGTCATATACTTTATCAAATTCACTAACACTTGGCCTGCGAGGTATAAAACCCAAACATAACACCAGCACGGAGCCTATGGGACTTTAAACTCAGATATAATACCAGCACTAGGCCTGCGGGATTTAACCCGGATAAAATACCAGCACGAAGCCTGCGGGATTTAACCCGGATATATTACCAGCACGAAGCCTGCGGGATTTAACCCGGATATAATTCCAGCATATAGCCTGTGGGTCTTTAAGCCCGGATACACATCAAATATCATGCATATTTAATCATATATTAACCCATCTCATTCAACATATCACATTAGTAGTCATTTGCTACATTCGAATATAAGTTCCATATGAACACCATCATTTACATTTCGGTTCAAAATTCATACATAAATATCACATATCCATTTCACCATTCAAACTTAACCCATAGTGACCATTCAACTATAAGTCATATACATAAATTATTTATCGCACAACTTAATTCAAGTAGAACCAAAAGGTCACAATTCACCTAATATATACATATTGCTCATCGATTCGCACACAACCTTTCAAATTAGCAATTATAAGTTGGTTCTGCAGATAGCCTATCCTTATCAATAATTTACGATGGTTTTACCCTTACTCACATATATGACATAGGCATTTTTACCTATGCTTCTCAATTCACATTCATGATTCAATTCCAATCGATTTAACATGCATAAGTACATATCGCATACCTGACCAACTTAATGTATTGAACGAAATCGATTGTCGATTTAACACAAGGTCTCATAGTTGAACATAAACATGAAACCATTTCTTATATGTTCGATTCACATCAATCATCAAATTCATTTAATTCACATATACTTAATTAGGTTATTCGTACCTGAATAATTTACTTTACGGAACGAAGCCACATATCGTATTAGCCCATAGTCTTAAAGCACCACACTTTTAATAGTTTACCTCATCAAAGTTCACATTTAATCACTTTAGTGCCAAGCCATATTTGGCTACCACAAAGGACTAATAATAATAATTTTATACACATCATGGTTTCCTTTAGATATTTAATAATCACAAATCGTGATATCTCTACCAACACATATACGACATAGTTTACTCATTGTAACACTCATTTAGTGCATCAAATTTCCAAATCCAATTCAACTTAAGCATAATAGCCATAATCGTGTTATAGCCTTAAATCATTACATATTCGACACATTAACTAAATAAAATTTACATTCTCTTTGCCATATTAATTTAACTCTTAGGCATATAAAAAGGAATCAAGCTTAAACACTTAAGAACTTACCTCGAATGTTACCGAATGATTACAACGGCTATTCAATTACTTTCTCTTTTCCCTTATCCGAATTTGTTCCTCTATGCTATTGAGCTTAAATTCAAAGATTTTAAACTAGTCATTATTCGACTATTCAAGCATCACTTTATAAATATAATATATATATTCGACTTTAACACTTACTGATCATAGTAAGCATATAAAAAATCAATAAGCAACTCATTAACGAATTTTTTGTCAATGTTTACCACATAATCATAATTTCACTGCAAGCTGTCTTCCTGAGCAACAGTCACTAAATCATTTATAACTGGAGCTACAAAACTTCAAATCAAGTGCTGTTAATTTTCCATTAAAATAGACTCATATATATTTTATCCATAAAATTTTCAGAATTTTTGGTTTGGCAAATCAATACCAGATTTTTCTTAAAGTTTCCCTTGTTTCACTATTTGACTAATCTGACCACTCTTCACTACGAATCAAAATTATCATTGTACAGAATTCAAAATATGTTTTTGTTTATTTCATTTTAAACTAGACTCATTAAGGAGTCTATGCTTATAAGCTTCATCTTATAACCATTTTTTTACAATTTATAATGATTTTATAAAAACAGAACAGGGGATCTAGAAATCATTTTGACCCTGTCCCACATCACTTCAAATATCTTATTATCGGAAATTCCTTTGCTCACATGGTTTCTTTTATAAGAAACTAGACTCATTAAGCTTTAATTACATAATTTATTCAGCTTCTAACTCAACTCCCACAATTTATGGTGATTTTCCAAAATCACTTTACTTCTGCTGTCCCAAACAGATTATTACCAATTCACTCTTTCACACATTCTTTGCATACATATTATTCAAACATGTATATCACCAATCAATTTCATCATATATATCTATAATTTCACTTAAGCATAATATCAATACAGCACATTGTGCTCAAATCATCATTCAAGTTCAAATCCGGCTAGCACACATATAAACACTAGTAACTAAATATTAACATTTGCATTTCACCATAATAACCAATTGCCATTAAGAAATTAAACCACAATTATTCAATTTTACCAAGCTTCAACTTAATTTAACTTATAATAGTTCATAACACATTTAAAGCACATACATTACTAAATTTTATCCAAGTCACAATCGGCCATAGTACACCCAACACATTAGCCGATTTCCTACTTAGCATCTAATGCACATATATGCTTAATTCACCACCTAAGCAACATGAAACTCCATTACAATCACAATTATTCATTCTTTAAAACTAACATTCAACTATCAATAATTTAGCAAAAACTTAGGTAAATGGCCGAATGCTATATCCTCAACCAAAACTAAAGTTTTTAACATGGGCTATGTAGGAAACTATGTGATTAACTAGATTTTCACAAGACTTTGAAGGGAGCACATGAAACATACCTTAATTTTGATGCTAACATAGCCGAAAGTTTGGTCTCTCCTATCCCCCCTCTTTCGGCAATGAAGAACAAAAGTTATCAACCTTGTTCTTTTCACCCACTTACTTATTTCATTATAATATAAAATTGTTATTACATATTATAATACATTTATATATATAAATACATATAAAATTTATACTTTTTCAATTACTCAACCACATGGCCGGCCACTATAAAAAAATGACAATTTGACATGCACATCCTTATGCTTTTTAAACCTTAGTAATAAGCCATCACATAAATACCTAGCACATTTCTTAAATTTTTCACACAAGTCCCTTTCAATAAATTTCACCTTAATTGGCAAAAATCAAAGCACCACAAATTCACATATGCATTTTCACACAAATTAAGCACAAAATTTATCATTCAATTATTTTCACGACTCGGTTTAGTGGTCCCGAAACCACTTCCCGACTGGGGTCAAATTAAGGCTGTCACAACTCTCCCCCCCAGGGATTTTCGTCCCCGAAAATCTTAGTAGCGACTAGGTTAGGATAACGTCCTCTTATTGAATTATGTCCATATAAACATTAGCTCATCAATAACAATTGTAATTCATTACTGCTTTCACATCGATCTATAAAATCACTTTCTTATCTTAAAACAAATACATAAACATTTCTACAAGTATACACATACATCTCATTTTCTTGATTTCATAAGCAATAATCACTTAATTGAATTTATACTTGCATTTCAAACACATATAAATCACATATTAACATGTATAATACATAACATCAACTCAAATATTCATAACCCACATTTTCATTCATGTATAAGCTGTAACCTGGCCGAAAGTATACATATTCTCAAACATCCCAATGAATATCCTTTATAACTTTATCGCATCTCAATATTCAACTTAACTCATTTCCAAAAGAAAAGTCAACTTCCACGTACCTGAACATTTAGTTCATTTAGCACATTCAATCATAGTTAACGTTACCCGTATACAGTCGAATAGGCATAAAGCCTAATATAATACATTGGCATGAGATTTATTCTAGCGCATAACTCGTATATCCAAAATTATCAGCATTCATCAAAAATTCTTTCAAACTTTCGAATGTCGAAACTTAATCAAAATAATTTCTTGAACAAGATTAACAAAATAGTGTCCATTCAGCAATAGCACATATAACTTCATATACCAAGAATCTCATAGACTAAATCCATAACACATTTTTAACTAAGCACTTAAGTGTACATATAACATAAATCCATTCCTTAACAACATATCCACCACATTTTTTTTCATGTATCCACTTATAAAAAAATTACAGCCGAAACAATAATCAATCGTCAATTTATATCTATTAATCCCCAATTCAAACTCAAATACCGAATATCAGTATCTAATTAAAATTCAACATCTAACTTCAATTCTACTTCCTAACATTTGTCAATTTAAAGAGCGTCGTACTTGTCTGAGTATGTCGTTTACTTAAAGCCATAGTCCAACTATGGTCTTACATGTTATCACATATCGAGTCGATGCCATGTCCTAGACATGGTCTTACACAACATCTCAAATTAATGCCTTCATCCCAGACGAGGTCTTACATGTGTAACACCCCGAACCCGAGGCCGTCGCCGGAGTCGAACACGAGGTGTTAACAGACTTCAAACCACTTAAAAAAAATTTCCCAGACAAGCTGCCAGTCTGCGTACTAGTCGCTTAAAAAAATCATATCTCGAGTTCTGAAACTCGAAATCCAGTTCCGTAAATTTTCCCTGAAACTAGACTCATATGCCCATCAACATATTTTTTTCTAGAATTTTTGGTCGGGCCAATTAGTACAGTTTATTAGTCAAAGTCTCCCATGTTACAGGGATTGACTACACTGACCTTTGTGCATTACGACTTGGATATCTCCCTGCACAGAGCTTCAATACTGATGCCATTTGTTTCTATAGAAACTAGACTTAGAGAGAAATCTATACATATATGGAATGACTCCTAATTATCTCTGGTTAATTTATAATGAATTTCCAAAGTCGGAACAGGGAATCCAGAAACCGTTCTGGCTCTGTCTCACGAGAACCTAAATATCTCTTAACATACTATCCATATGATCATTTCGTTACTTTCCTATGAAAATAGATTCATCAAGGTTCGTTTACATAATTTATTCATTATTTAATTCCAAACCTACTATTTTTAGTGATTTTCCCAAATCTACATCACTGCTGCTGCCAGCATCTGCCTTTAAGGTAGACTTTACCTATTTCATAGTTTCCATGATTCAACTAGCCCTTTTAGCATAAATAGCACAAATTATGATAGTGATTAACCATTCCATACCAAATTATTATAACATTATGCTCAAACATATATAAGCCATTTTCGCATGGCTATATACATTAACCAAAATATTCTTCCGCCACTAGTCTATTTTATACATGCCATAAGACAATCCGAAACGTAGCAGTACCAAATAGTGGATAGTGATAGTGTGACTAGTTGCTGACGATCCCCGAGCCTGTAGCTTCGCAATGAGATCTATAAAACAGAGGAAACAGAGTAAATGGAGTAAGCATTACAATGCTTAGTAAGTTTTAAGCAGTGTCAACAGATAACAATCAAATTATAACATAGTTGTTCGTATTTTTATTTCACTCTTCCTTCGGGCATACCATCCCTTTACCGAATATGCACATCTCATCATATACAATAAGCAGATAAACTTTCACATAAAAGTGAGTTCATGTGACATAGATATATCGTATGATTTCACATCACCTCTCACACTGATCCGATGTCACATAATCATAGGAATAGTCTCATAGATTGCTCTCGTATGCATCACATAACTACCTTATGATTTAGTGCAAATCAAGCTCACATATAAACTTGGAGTACATACCTGTTTAACCTTTCGCATTGAATATATTTATAAGCAATTCTTATTACGAAGTCTTACCCGGACATAATCTCCACACGAAGTTATCGGGTCTTACCCGGATAAAATCCCCACACGTAGTCATCGGGTCTTTAGAGCTCGGATATAGTACAAGCACGAAGCTTAAGGACATTAATCAGTGATAATATTCTCGCATAAAGCCTGCGGGGTTTTAACCTGGATATAGTACTGACACAAATGCCCTTCGGGACTTATCACATTTATGCACTTTCACATCCATCACGTTGGCCACTCGGCCCTGTCACATATATACACTTTCACATTCACACATCGGCCATTAGGCCTTATCACATATATACACTTTCACATTCATCACATCGGCCATTAGGCCTTATTACATATATACACTTTCACATTCATCACATCGGCTATTAGGCCTTATCACATATATACACTTTCACATTCATCACATCGGCTATTAGGCCTTATCACATATATACACTTTCACATTCATCACATCGGCTATTAGGCCTTATCACACATATACACTTTCACATTCATCACAGCGGCCATTTGGCCTTTTCACACATATACACTTTCACATTCATCACATCGACCATTTGGCCTTATCACACATATACACTTTCACATTCATCACATCGGCCATTAGGCCTTACTATCATTTCATATTCGAATACTCATAACTTACAATATCACGATTTAGAATTCAAGTATGGGTTTAATCAATAGCTTATGAGCAACTAAAACAAGTTTATCAAGGTTCACAACATAATCTCAAATTCAGCACAAGTTGTTTTTCCTGAGCAATAGTCACTAAATTATTTATAACTGGAGCTACAAAACTCCAAATCACTTTCCGTTAATTTTTCCTGAATATAGACTCGTATATCTTCCATCCATAAAATTTCCAGAATTTTAGGTTTGGCCAATCAATACCAGATTTTTCTTAAAGTTTCCCCTGTTTCACTGTTTGACTAATCTGACCACTCTTCACTAAGAATCAAATTTCTCATTTTACAGAATTCAAAATGTGTTGTATTTGATTTCATTTGAAACTAGACTCATTAAGGAGTCTAAGCATATAAATTTTATCTTATAACCATTTTTTTACAATTTATAATGATTTTCTAAAAACCGAACAGGGGATTTCAGAGTCATTCTGACACCGTCTCACACAACTTTAAATATCTCATTATCGGAAATTCCTTTGCTTACACGGTTTCTTTTATAGGAAACTAGACTCATTAAGCTTTAATTTCATGTCTCATTCAGCCTCTAATTCAAATCCATAAATTTATGGTGATTTTCTAAAGTCACGTTACTGCTGCTGTCCTAAGCAGACTATTTCAAATTACCCTTGAATTCCCAAGCTCAAACACTTAAGAACTTACCATTTGAGCTTAGAACATATCATGGCCACATCATATCTTATTAAATCAACTCATCATGTCCTATTATAATTGAATTTACTCAACGTTTAATCGCTTAAAACTTACCTCGGATGTGGTCGAACAATTTCGGCGGCTATTCGAAGACCTTCGATTTTCCCTTGTTGGACGCCTCTCCTTTAGAGTATTGAGCTTAAACAAATAAATTAACTCATTTAACAGCTTTGCTACATATATTGGTATCCACATTTTAATGATTTTATGACATACGAAACGACATGGTAAAATTTTCATCTTGCTACTTTATGTTCTTAGCTATTCGGCTAATAACCTCATGCAATTACCATACTATCAATAATCTAATCACACATGCATATGCATACTTGGACATTCGGTAATCACCTTTGCTAATTTTAAACTCAACATCACATAAGCTCCCAAGTGATGGCCGAATGCTTCATTTGTTACCCAACTAACCATTCAACAACCTCAACCTCATTACCACCCTTTTATGCCTAATTATCTAAGTCAAGATAAGATCATCAACATGCCTAACTATAGCCGAATGTGCAACATTAATCTATCATTTCCATTTCATTTAACACTTAACATTTACCACATATCGATTCACCAAACTCTCCATCTATTCATGCTCTCATATTCGGTCACCCATACCCATACTAACCATATAACTAATTAATCCTAGGGTTAAACACAAGTGCAATATTGAAGCACCATGGCCGAACCTTCATGAAGTTGCTAAGACCCCTCATTTCTACTCCTCACACACTCTCACATCCAAACCTTTTTATTAAACACTCAAGCTCAATCATCTTCATGCCTCATCACCACAACATCAAAACACCAACCAAGAAAGACAACACCCATGGCCGAATATCATCTCCATCACATAGCAAGATTTAGACCATGGGCTAGGTAGAACTCAAACTAACAACTAAAACATGCATGCATCTCATGGAACATCATCAAACATACCTTAGCCTAGTTACATGCATGGCCGAATCTCTTCAACCTTTCTTCTTCCTTCCTCCTTCAAATTTTCGGCCAAGGTGTTAAAGGATGAACACCCTTTCTTTTTTTTTCTTTTCTTTGTCTAGTTACGGCAAAATGGAAGGGGGGATGGATGAGACAACTTTGTTTTCATCACCCCTCCCTTTTCATTACTTAATTACTAACCCTTTATTTATTCTTTCTAACATAACACACTAAGCCAACATGTTCCCAACATGTTTCCACCCATAGCATGGCCGGCCACTAGCTCAAATTTTGGGTAATTTGACATGCAAACCCATCATTTTCATAACATGCATTAATAGGCCACTTCACATTTGCCTAGCACATTTCTAAATTTTCTCACATAAGTCCTATTTAATAAAATTCACTTACAATTAACAAAATTCAAACATGAAATTTTCACACATGCATATATACATATAATAAGCATCAAATATGACAGCTAATTATTTTTATGACTCGGTTTAGCGGTCCCGAAACCACTTCCCGACTAGGGTCAATTTTGGGCTGTCACAACATGAATCTCATTACACACACTTAGTGCCCACTGATCGATCTCGCACACATAGTGCTTGGTTGAAGAACTCGCACACACAGTGCCTCAATTACCAATTTCGCACACATTGTGCTCGGTTAAAGGAATTTGCACACACAGTGCCTCTAATCATTCGCACACATAATGCCCATATTCATTCGTTATTACATATTGAAATGACTTAACTAAGTCTATAAAACATCATATATGTACACTTTAAACGTATTCTTTCATTTAACTTTGAATTCATATAGTAATGAACACTTAAACCTTGCTTGAATCACCGGCATTAAGCCTGCTAGGCACGAAGACCCGAATATACATCACTAGCACGGAGCCTGCTAGGCACGAAGGCCCGAATATACATCACTAGCACGGAGCCTGCTAGGCACGAAGGCCTGAATACACATCACCGGCACGAAGCCTGCTAGGCACAAAGGCCCGAATACACATCACCGGCACGAAGCCTGCTAGGCACAAAGGCCCAAATACTCATCACCGGCACGAATCCTGCTAGGCAGAAAGGCCCGAATACACATCACCGGCACAAAGCCTGCTAGGCACAAAGGCCCGAATACACATCACCGAGTTTCATGCATATTTATTCACATTTTAATACATTTCATATAGCATATCATATTTATAATTCACTTACTTCGTTTCAATATATACATATCATATACACCTTGACATTATATCATAGATATCATTTACATGTAGGCTCATTCCAAATACATTATTTTCTCTTCAAAGTTCTCATTCACATATTTAAAACATAACATCATATATAACATTAACAAAGCATAAACTACACAGCAATTCCATCTCTAATAGATGACATATATATATGTATATATTTTTCCCATTTACATAAAATCCTGAACCAAAATATAACTTCTCATGCATACAATATACATCACTATTATCCTAATATACTTTTCCATATTTGTTTCATAACACATTCAGCAAAATTACTTTGCATTTCAGTACTTCAAATGTATATCATACTTCTATTCATACCTTTCTCAATTTTGACACATCATAAGCATGTTTCAATCCTCTCAATACCATCTGCTACAGCTTGATCGGGATCAGAATTCATTATATTACGAAAAACACATTTTAACTGTCAGAAATCATCACACTATCATTTTATCACTTTGTGGCATGTATAGCTAGACTCACATGTGCTACGTTAGTCCTAGAATCGACTAAACATAGCTCTGATACCAAAAAAAATGTAACACCCCTATCCCATAACCGTCACTGGAATAGGATGAGACATTACCAGAAATTAGGAATCGGATCAGAACAGTAAAACTTTGAACCTTTTCTTAAATAAAAGATCATTTATTTATATAACTAATAGACATAAACAAAGATCGAATTTAAAACTTATAAAAGTAAACTTCCATAAGATGCCATATTCGCATGGCTTATATACAATAATCAAAATATCATTCTATTTATAGTCTATCCTATACATGCCATAAGCTAAGTCCAAATCACATGATTACTCCAATAGTATATAGTGTGACGAAGTGCTGACGATCCCCGAGCTAATAGTAAGAGTCAACGATCTACAAAAATAAACAGAGAAACATAACATTCAAAGTAAGCTTTCATAAGCTTAGTAAGTCTTAAGCAATTTAAACAGTTGAACTTAAAAACAAACCAAATGCTCGAAATCACATAACACTTTCTGAGTACAATACTATTTGGCTGATTATGCACAAACACATATCATTTTACTTCGTTTATACTCAAACTCATATAAACATAGTATTTACAAGCTTCCGGATTAACTTTAATTCTTTCAAATTTCACTAGTGTATCATTTCTTACCCACACTTACTTTCAACATTCATAGTTAAATAGCATATCGAAAACTATCTTGTAACTTTGTATAATAACTGAATGCACACATATACAAATATACATATGAATTTACAACATCTTTTCATATGCTTCTCATTACACATTCTTAATTCCCGTCAGATCAATCTCACATATAATATATATATCACATACCTGAATCACTTAATGTGTAATACGAGTTCAATTTATCATCTTAGCATAGGATCTCGTAGTCATATACTTTATCAAATTCACTAACACTTGGCCTGCGAGGTATAAAACCCAAACATAACACCAGCACGGAGCCTATGGGACTTTAAACTCAGATATAATACCAGCACTAGGCCTGCGGGATTTAACCCGGATATAATACCAGCACGAAGCCTACGGAATTTAACCCGGATATATTACCAGCACGAAGCCTACGGGATTTAACCCGGATATAATTCCAACATATAGCCTGTGGGTCTTTAAGCTCGGATACACATCAAATATCATGCATATTTAATCATATGTTAACACATCTCATTCAACATATCACATTAGTGGTCATTTGCTACATTCGGATATAAGCTCCATATGAACACCATCATTTACATTTCGGTTCAAAAGTCATACATAAATATCACATATCCATTTCACCATTCAAACTTAACCCATAGTGACCATTCGACTATAAGTCATATACATAAATTATTTATCGCACAACTTAATTCAAGTAGAACCAAAAGGTCACAATTCACCTAATATATACATATTGCTCATCGATTCGCACACAACCTTTCAAATTAGCAATTATAAGTTGGTTCCGCACATAGCCCATCCTTATCAATAATTTACGATGGTTTTACCCTTACTCACATATATGACATAGGCATTTTTACCTATGCTTCTCAATTCACATTCATGATTCAATTCCAATCGATTTAACATGCATAAGTACATATCGCATACCTGACCAACTTAATGTATTGAACAAAATCGATTGTTGATTTAACACAAGGTCTCATAGTTGAACATAAACATGAAGCCATTTCTTATATGTTCGATTCACATCAATCATCAAATTCATTTAATTCACATATACTTAATTAGGTTATTCGTACCTGAATAATTTACTTTATGGAACGAATCCACATATCATATTAGCCCATAGTCTTAAAGCACCACACTTTTAATAGTTTACCTCATCAAAGTTCACATTTAATCACTTTAGTGCCAAGCCATATTTGGCTACCACAAAGGACTAATAATAATTTTATACACATCATGGTTTCCTTTAGATATTTAATAATCACAAATCGTGATATCTCTACCAACACATATACGACATAGTTTACTCATTGTAACACTCATTTAGTGCATCAAATTTCCAAATCCAATTCAACTTAAGCATAATAGCCATAATCGTGTTATAGCCTTAAATCATTACATATTCGGCACATTAACTAAATAAAATTTACATTCTCTTTGCCATATTAATTTAACTCTTAGGCATATAAAAAGGAATCAAGATTAAACACTTAAGAACTTACCTCGAATGTTACCGAATGATTACAACGTCTATTCGATTACTTTCTCTTTTCCCTTATCTGAATTTGTCCCTCTATGCTCTTGAGCTTAAATTCAAAGATTTTAAACTAGTCATTATTCGACTATTCAAGCATCACTTTATAAATATAATATATATATATTCGACTTTCACACTTACTGATCATAGTAAGCATATAAGAAATCAATAAGCAACTCATTAACGAATTTTTTGTCAATGTTTACCACATAATCATAATTTCACTGCAAGCTATCTTCCTGAGCAACAGTCACTAAATCATTTATAACTGGAGCTACAAAACTTCAAATCAAGTGCTGTTAATTTTCCCTGAAAATAGACTCATATATATTTTATCCATATGATGAATTGGTTGCAAAACGGGCTGAGTGTGTTCCGAACAAGGAATTAGAGTTTCAAATTGATGATGATGATTGTTTGAGGTTCAGAAGTCGTTTGTGTGTTCCAAGGAACTCGGAACTCATTTCGATGATTCTGAACGAAGCCCATTGTAGCTGAATGTCAATTCACCCGAGGAGTACGAAAATGTACAACGATTTGAAACGTCAATTTTGGTGGCATGGTATGAAACGAGACATCTCTGACTTTGTTTCGGGATGTTTAATATGTCAACAACTGAAAGCAGAACATCAAGTGCCTTCAGGATTACTTCAGCCGATCATGATACCCGAGTGGAAATGGGATCGAGTCACAATGGACTTTGTGTCCGGACTGCCATTGTCAGCAAGTAAGAAAGATGCGATTTGGGTTGTTGTCGATAGACTGACTAAGTCGGCTCACTTTATCCCCGTGCGTACGGATTTTTCATTAGATAAACTAGCTGAATTGTACGTTTCTCAAATTGTGAGATTACACGGGGTACCTATTTCTATCGTGTCGGATAGAGATCCGAGATTCACCTCACGATTTTGGAGGAAATTGCAATAAGCTTTGGGTACCAAGCTGCATTTTAGCACTGCTTTTCACCCCCAAACCGATGGTCAATCTGAATGGATAATTCAGATACTTGAGGATATGTTGAGATGTTGCATCCTCGAGTTCAGTAGTTCAAGGGAACGGTATTTACCTTTGATTGAATTCGCTTACAATAATAGTTTTCAATCAAGTATTAAGATGGCACCTTACGAGGCTTTGTACGGCCGTAAATGCCGTACACCATTGTTTTGGACCGAGCTCGGTGAAAGTAAAATTTTCGGAGTTGATTTGATTAAAGATGCCGAACAGAAAGTAAAGGTAATCCGTGAAAGTCTGAAGGCAGCCACAGATCGTCAAAAATCGTATGCGGATTTGAAACGAAAAGACATTGAATATCAGGTGAGAGATAAAGTGTTTCTTAAAGTTTCACCTTGGAAAAAGGTACTTAGATTTGGCCGTAAGGGCAAGTTGAGCCCGAGATTCATTGGGCCGTACAAAATCTCCGAACGAGTTGGTCCGGTTGCGTATAGATTGATTTTGCCCCCTGAACTTGAAAAGATTCACGATGTCTTTCATGTTTCGATGCTTCGACGTTATAGATCTGATCCGTCACATGTGATTAATCCCTCAGAAGTTGAAATTCAATCTGACTTGAGTTATGAAGAAGAACCGATTCGTATCCTAGCTCGTGAAGTGAAAGAGTTGCGAAACAAAAGGGTTCCGTTAGTTAAGGTGTTATGGCTCAAACACGGGATCGAGGAAGCTACTTGGGAAACCGAGAGCTGGATGAAAGAACGATACCCAAACCTATTTACCGGTAAGATTTTCGGGGACGAAAATTTCTTAAGTGGGGGAGAGTTGTGACAGCCCAAAATTGACCTTAGTCGGGAAGTGGTTTCGGGACCACTAAACCGAGTCATAAAAATAATTAACCGTCATAATTGATGCTCATTATATGTACATGTACATGTGTGAAAATTTCGTGTTTGAATTTTGTTGATTGTAAGTGAATTTTATCAAATAGGACTTATGTGAGAAAATTTTGAAATGTGCTAGGCAAATGCAAAGTGGCCTATTAATGCATATTGTGAAAATGATGGGTTTGCATGTCAATTTACCCAAATTAAGGCATAGTGGCCGGCCATGCTATGAGTGGAAACATGTCACAAACATGTTATGTTAGTGAGGTATGTTAGGAAAAATAAAATAAGGAGTATGGGTAATAAAGAAATGGAAACAAAAAAAAAGTGTGTGGTTGTTTCCCCCCCCATTGCCGTGAGTTAAAGAAAAGAAAAGAAAAATTTTGTTCATCCTTTTTCATCTTCTTTTGGCCGAAAATTCTAAGGAAGGAGGAAGGAGTTCTTGCTTCATGTTTGGTTTGGAAGAGGATTAGGAGGAGGTTTGGCCATACTTGTATCTAGATCAAGGTATGTTTGAGGTTGTGCCATGAGATTCATGCATGTTTTTAGTTGCTAGCTTGAGTTCTAATTAGCCCATGGTTCAAATCTTTGCTATGTCATGGGGATGATATTCGGCCTAGGTGGATTTTGTGTTAATGCCATTGCATGCTAAATATGAAGCTTGTTAATGATGCATGTGATGGTGGATTGATGATTCTTGAATCTTCTTTTTAGCATTTTTGAGTGAGCACATATGTGCATTGGTTGCTAGATGGAGAAGAATTGGCTAGCAAGTTGTGTGCTAAGGCCGAATATAATTTTTGTATATTAATGAGTAATGCATGTTAAATTGATGAAAAAGGGAGAGGATGCTTTACTAGTGTATATATGTGTGTATTAGCCAAGTTTTGAACTTGAAACAAAATGGTGTTTAGTCAATACAAGTAACCATACTTGTAGAATGTATTAAGTGTTGCAATCGGCCCCAACATAGACATGTATGTTCGGCCACATGAATAAGTACATAACCTATGTGTATGTTCGGCCATAGGTAGCCTATTGATGGCTTTAGCTTGACTTAGAAAATTCGGCTAAGGGGAAATATTGGCTAGTATGTTGAATTCGATTCGTGATTTCGTACACATGTGACTCTAATGTCTAATGTATATATGGGCTAAATACCTTGAGCTTCTCTTTTGATGTTCGAATGAATTGTATTAAATTGCTTGATGTGATTAAAAATGCGTATGACCATTGTGTATTTGAGCTAAAAGGGTGGCCATATGACCTATCAAACTCCTTGTCATATTCGGCCATAAGCTAGCAAAATGAGACTTTAATGAGTTAAATTTGTTTGAATTAGCTCAAGAGCTTAGAGGACCCTGGATAAGGGAAAGGAAAAAGTGGTCGAGTAGCCATCGGAATCGTTCGACAACATCCGAGGTAAGTTCTTGAGTAAAAGAGCTTAAATTATTATTTGATTAGATCATGTTTTAAGCAAATCAAAATCATGCTCTTTGTGTGGCTATTGAGCCGAAATTGCAAGAATGATAAGTGTCTTGTGTTTGAGTTTTGCTAACGAAAACGAAATACGAATGTGCCATGATTTATTGTTAAATGTGCATGGTTATTTGAATGATGTCCGGGCTAAGTCCCGAAGGCTTTGTGCTAAGTGACCATATCCGGACTAAGATCCGAAGGCATTTGTACGAGATACTAATTCCGGGCTAAGCCCGAAGGCATTTGTGCGAGTTACTAAATCCGGGTTAAGTCCCGAAGGCATTTGTGCGAGTTACTATAACCGGGCTATGTCCCGAAGGCATTTGAACGAGTAGCTATATCCGGTTAAATTCCAAAGGTACGTGATTTGGGAATGAATGATCTTGCTATAAAAATTTCAGTTAATACGCTTGAAACATCCCAACATTGAGGTATGTTTCGTATGTGCTTTGAATTAGTTGAGCCCTTACAAATAAGTATTCGCTCAGTTGATAAATGAGCTACCGGCCTTTGGCTAAGTTGATCTTTGTGTATGAATAAAAGGGTTGGTAATGTGAAGTAAGTATGATATTGAAAAATTGTGCATATGAAATTATCCGTTTAGCTACATGAATGCTATACTTTTGTTGTGCTGGAATCCCTTGCTCAAAACTTACTAAGCATAAATTGTTTACTCTGTCTCCTTGATTCTCTGTTTTATAGATTTTGGTTCTCCAGGTATCGGACTCGGGATTTTGAAGTCGAAGTCGCCCACACTATCAAAGCCCCCCCCCTTTTGGTACAATTTTGGTTGAACTTCGAAATGGCATGTATAGGACTACCCTTTTTGTTGGGGGTCATGGACCCTTTGGACTTGTATAATTTTGGATAGCCATGCGAAAATGGCTTATATATGTTTGAGTATAATGTTATAATCATTTGGTATGGATATGGTTATTGAGAGGTGTGGATATGCTTAACAAGGATTGGCCATGGGAATGGTTAATCACTATCATAATTTGTGCTATTTATGCTAAAAGGGCTAGTTGAATCATGAAAACTATGAAATAGGTAAAGTCTACCTTAAAGGCAGATGCTGACAGCAGCAGTGATGTAGATTTGGAAAATCACTAAAAATAGTAGGAAGGGAATTAAATAGTGAATAAATTATTTAAACGAACCTTGATGAATCTATTTTCATAGGAAAGTAACGAAACGATCATATGGACAGTATGTTAAGAGATATTCAGGTTCTCGTAAGACAGGGCCAGAACGGTTTCTGGATTCCCTGTTTCTACTTTGGAAATTCATTATAAATTAACCAGAGATAATTAGGAGTCATTCCATATATGTATAGATTCCTCTTTGAGTCTAGTTTCTATAGAAACAAACGAAATCAGTATTGAAGCCCTGTACAGGGAGATATCCAAGTCGTAATGCGCAAAGGCAGTGTAGTCAATCCCTGTAACATGGGAGACTTTGACTAATAAACTGTACTAATTGGCCCAACCAAAAATTCTAGAAAAAAATATATAGATGGGCATATGAGTCTAGTTTCAGGGAAAATTTACGGAACTGGATTCCGAGTTTCTGAACTCAAGATATGATTTTTTAAAGCGACTAGTACGCAGATTGGCAATGTCTGGGAAAATTTTTTATAAGTGGTTTAAAGTCTGTTAACACCTCGTGTTCGACTCCGGTGACGGTCTCGGGTTCGGGGTGTTACAGTCGGATTCCGGTGGTAGGACCCGAGGAGGATGCTGCTCCTTTGCGCTTCTTCGAGGCGGGGACGTCATTCTTCTTGCCTTGTGGATTTGACATGATATACCTGCAAGAAGAACTACTATTATATCTTAAGATAACATATACTAAAAATTTTGACAAGAAATTAACTATGAATTAAACTAACAAATTCAACCAAAAATTACTAACACTAACAAGACTCAACCAAAAGCAATCAAACTTGACGGCAGAGATGTTATGGCAAATGGCATAGTGATAGCATGACTAGATTCAACACGAAAGAGATTAAAGTAGCTAATAATGGTAAGAAAATGGTATAAAATACGTGAAATAAATCCTAAGAATGAGGATGATATGGTAAGCAATTAGTAGCAAAATGTAAATAATAGGGTAAAAATTAGTATTATCATGATAGTAAGCATCAAAAGAAAGGAAAAGAGATGAGAAAATAGTTAGTGGAGAACCAGTGGTCGGAAGAGCGACGGCGTGATTGTGGGGTGTGGTTGGGGTCAGCCACAGGCGTGGGTATTGAGGCCATGTGTTCTTGCAAAGGTGAGAAGAGGGGAAAAGGGAAAGAGAGGGGAGAAAATGAAAGAAGAGTGGAGAGTTTAGGGGTGGCCAGTCGGTGGGAGGGGAGAGATTTCTGCGACTAGGGTTAGGGTTTTGGGGAAGGGGATGATGAATAGTGGGGGTTTATATATATATTGGGGCACATGGCCGTGGGGCACGCCCATGTGCCCTTATTTCAGCCCGTGCATTTTGTTATTTTCAAATTTGGGCGCATCTGAAATTCGACCCACGCCTGTGTTCCTTAGGCGTGTTGGTGCACACGGCCATGTCGCACGGTCATGTCCTACTTCGTTCGCTTCTCCCACGCCCGTGTATATATGCGTACGCTCGTGTTATTTTGACAGTATCAACCACGGGTGGTGGGCACAGTCGTGTCGCACGCCCGTGTTAATTTGGCAGTTTTGACCACGGTTTATAGGCAAGGGTGTGTCGCACGCCCGTTTTGATTTGACAGAATTGCCCACAGCCACATCACACGACCATGGCAATGTATCAAATCCCGTGTTGGGGAAAAATTTTTCTCTGTTCTCCCACAGCCGTATCGCACGGCAGTGTCATCTTCTGTGTATGCCCACGGCCGAAGGTACGCCCGTGTGCCTTGCTATGTGGATTTGGAAAACCTACATTTCAGGACTCAGTTAATGATTTAGATGTTAAAAACAAAAATATAAAGAAATCAACATTGTTAGTGCTCGAGTTACCAATCAAGAAGTGCTTATTTAGAGTCTAAGCTTGACTTTATTCTCTTGTTGCATGGTCATGGTGGTGCGAGGAGTTTACACTCCTCCTTCATGCTATCAATCTCATCAAAATAAAGTTTTAGATAGTACTATTTACCTTAAAAGTATCGAATTTGGGATGAATTACCTCGACTGTACATATCGAAAAATGCTAAGTACTGTAAGAGGGATTCCTGCATTAGGTTCAGAAGTGGCAATACGAGGTTTTGCTGCATCTAAAAGTACTTTGTCTCCAACCTTAAGTTGATTTGGTGAAACATTGAGCCCGTCATGGTGTGGTTTTGGTTTATTGTGTGTTCTCGATTTCTGTGTCCGCCATTCATCTAGTTCCTCGATTTATAGCCTTCGTTCTTCATAGATGGGTCCTTTGTTGATACTTGAACAAGGTTCATGTATACTCTTCGAACGTGTTTCCTGCAAAGAATGTTGCACCACTTGATCAATATTAGTAAAATTTCAAGCTTGAAGAGTGATTGTTTCATCCCCCACACGAAGTGTGAGTTCACCTGTACCAACGCAATAATAGTTCTAGCAGTTGCTAAAAAAGGTCGTCCTAAAATCAAAGGTACGTCACTATCCTCTTCCATGTCTAGAACAACAAAATCAATTGGGAATATAAATTTATCAATTTTGACAAGTACATCTTCAATAATACCCCTAGGAAATCTAATGGTTTTATCGGCTAACTAAATGCTCATACTAGTTTGTTTGGGTTTCCCAAGACCTAGTTGTTTAAACATTTTATAGGGCATGACATTAATACTATCCCCTAAACCAGCCAATGCATTATTAACATCTAAGCTACCAATTAAACAAGGAATCGTAACACTCGCTGGATCTTTCAATTTGTTGGCTAGCTTATTCTGTAGAATGGCTGAGCAAACTGCATTCAACTTTACATGCGACGCCTCATCCAACTTCTGCTTATTTGCTAAAAGCTCCTTTAAAAATTTAACTGCGTTTGGCATCTGCGAAAGGGCTTCAATAAACAGTAAGTTAATATGTAATTTCTTTAATAATTTAAGGATTTACCAAATTGTTTGTCCGTGTGGTCTTTCCTTGTCACATTGGGGTATGGCACACGAGGTTTGTGCTATTTACTTATCGGTTTCCGCTCACTGTGGTTTACTTCACCTTTACCTTTACTTACTACAATTCTTTGCCTCGATTTTAGATCAAGTTTAACTAACCCTTCCTCTTCTAGACGGTAATCGCATTGAGCTGTTCCCTTAGGTTAGATTCAGTGTTACTCAATAGGCTACCTTGTGGTTGTTCAGAAATCAATTTGGTAAGCTGTCCTATCTAATTTTCGAGCCCTTGGATCGACGCTTGTTGATTCTTAAGTGCTATTTTAGTATTCTAAAAACAAGTTTTCAACACTGAGATAAACTTTGTGAGCATCTCCTCAAGGTTCAGCTTCTTTTCCTGTTGGTAAGATGGTTGTTGAAAACCTGGGGGATGTTGTGGCCTTTGATTTCCTTGACACCTCATGAAAAATTGGGATGGTTCCTCCTACCTGCATTATATGTGTTACTACACGGGTTATTTTAAGGTCTAGAATTATTATTACCCATATATTGAACTTGTTCCTCCTTGATGCTAGAGTTGAAGGATTGATATTATGTGTGTACTCCTCCTCCATTTGAACCACACCTCATCACTGGATGTACCTGTGTAGAACCATATAAACCGTCAATATTTTTATTTAAAAGTTCTACCTGATTAGATAACATAGTAACCGTGTCGAGGTTGAAAACACCAGCTGCTTTTGTTGGCTTTGTTCTCATGACTTGCCACTGATAGTTATTCAGCAACATCTTTTCAATAAATTCATAAGCCTCTTCAGGTGTTTTGTTGTTTAAAGTTCCACAGGCGGCTGCGTCGATAAGTTGTCTTGTTGAAGGGTTCACACCATTGTAAAAAGTCTGAACCTGTAACCATAAAGGTAGCCCATGGTGAGGGCACCTTCTCAATAGATCCATGTATCTCTCCCATGCATTATAGAGTTTTTCTAGATCCATTTGCACAGAAGAAGAGATATCATTCCTCAACTTATCCGTTTTAGCCGACGGAAATTGTAACACCCTGAATTTGGGCCTTGAGCATGGGAGCGGTTGAAGGCAGCTTATAATATTCTGTTGTGCATGCAAATTTCGTTAATGAAGGCTTGTTTTAGTGGTTAAGTGTGTTGAGAAGTGTTGGAGAAGTCCTGGGTTCAAACCTAGACTCTAGCAAAAATTTTGGTTTAAGGTGAATCAAACCCTGGGTGTAGTAGGTAGGCCTTAAGAATATTGTTGGAGAAATTGTGACACAAAAAGCCTTTTGGCTTAGTGGCAAGTAGAATGTGGAGCATTTAAGGGGAGGCATGGATTCGAATCCCATGGCAAGCAAAGAGCATTTATTTTGCTAACAGGGGGCGACAAGAGTTGGTGTTGAATTTAAACTTTGATGATGGAGGGATCCCACATCGGGAAGCTAACATAAGAGTGGATGGGAAGCTGGCTTTAAATAGAGAGAACCATGAGGAGAGTAAATGTACCTTTCTTGGCTGATCCCTTTCGCTTTATGGCGTGCTCGTTTCGGTTGGGCGTTGGCTAAGAGTGCTCGGAGCGTGGATTAACTCCAGTCTCCAATCAGGTGTGTATTTATCACTACTCTTGTTGTTGGATGGCTACTTCGGGGCGCGATGGGCCGAAAGGGGCCTTGTGGGCCCAATGGGCCTACGGGCCCAATTGGATAAGTTGTTTGATTGTGTAGTAAATATTGGACTAGGCTAGGTGAATCGAATATCTGTGGCTAGGTTTGGGCTAAAAGGGCCACACGAGCGTGTGGGCCCATTTGGGCCGAGAATAGGCTTTAGGCCCATTCGTATTGTTATCCATGTTTAGAATACTTTAGTTTACCAATTACTGAAATGCCCTCGACTTGTAAAATTACCAAAGTACTCCTGATTTATAGAATTACCGTTTTACCCTCAGTTTACAGAATTACTATTTTACCCTCGATTTACAGAATTATCGTTTTACCCTCACTTTACAGAATTACCGTTTTACCCTCGATTTACAGAATTACCGTTTTACCCTCAGTTTACAGAATTACTGTTTTACCCTCGATTTACAAAATTACCGTTTTACCCTCAGTTTATAGAATTACCGTTTTACCCTCGATTTACAGAATTACGTTTTACCCTCAGTTTACAGAATTGCTGTTTTACCCTCGATTCACAGAATTACCGTTTTACCTTCAGTTTACAGAATTACCGTTTTACCCTCAGTTTACAGAATTACTATTTTACCCTCGATTTACAGAATTACAGTTTTACCCTCGATTTGTAAAATTATCGTTTTACCCTTGATTTACAGAATTACTAGTTTACCCCCAGTTTACAAAATTATCGTTTTACGCTCGATTTATAGAATTACCGTTTTACCCTTGATTGTGAAATTACTGAAATACCCCTGTAGGGTAGAATTTTCGAAATACCCCTATAGGGTAGAATTACTGAAATACCCTTATAGGACAGAATTACCAAAATACCCCTATAGGGTAGAATTATTGAAATACCCTTGTAGGGTAGAAATACCGAAATACCACTGTAGGGTAGAATTACAGAGATACCCTTGTGGGGTAAAATTACCATTTTGCCCCTAGGGTGTTAAATGACTGTTTTGCCCTTGTGGGCAAGTGACTGACTTGGACTGTGTGTTTGATGGATTTGATTGTGAATATATGTTGGTGATATGAATGACTTGACTGTGATTGTTTGATTCAAATATGGCCATGACATTCTGCATACATGACATGTTGCATGGGTTGGGATTTTGTACGGAGGAAGCATTCTGGCGGCTATGCCACAAATATCTGTTCTGGTGGCTCTGCCACAATATCTGTATTTGGTGACTCTGTCACAATATCTGTTGACCGATCGATGGCTAAGTGCCGATCACGCTACTGAAGGCTGTGTACCGTTGTTGTGGTCTTCGTGCCGATTATAGACCCGTTATTAATGGCTCTGTGCCAACCTAAATATGGCTTTGTGCCATCTTGACTATGGCTTCGTGCCAAATGTATTTACCTGTAGCTATGTGCCTAACATATTTGTTGACGACTCTGTGTCGATCATATTTACCAAAGGCTATGCTCCAGTTATATTACCGTCACTGATGGCTATGTGCCACGTATTCTGTTAGGTGGGTTTGCCACATTATCTGATTCTGGTGGCTCTACCACAATATCTGTATCTGGTGACTCTGTCACGATATCTGTTCTGGCAGCCATGCTGCAAATTCTGTGGTGTGTAGCGGATGGGTGGGTCGAGTTGTCTCCCCACATGGTGTAAGGTTGGTACGGGGGTGTATACGGCTGGATTGGGTTGGGATTGCATTCACATTCTGATTCTGATTCTATCACGTAATTCTGATTCTGATTCTGATTCTGTTACTAATACTGATTCTGATTCTGATTCTGATTCTGTCACCTAATTCTGATTCTGATTCTGATTCTGTTACTGATTCTGATTCTGATTCTCATTTTGGTTCCAATTCTGATAATGTTTCTTATTCTGTAATGGGCTAAGGTCCATCTGGTACTGTCTCTTGTAATGGGCTAAGACCCGATTGGTACTGAAATTGTAAGTAAGGCTGGGGCCAGACTTTTAATTCTTTTAGATGACTGACTGTTCCTTTTTATAGTAGGGGATTTCACACTGAGTTTTCGTAAACTCACCCCGTTTATTAACCTTTCAGGTAATTTCTAGCCTTAGATGGATCGGGGTTGCTAGGGGCTCGGAGGAAGCCACACACACTGTTTATGTTACAGTTTTGATTATTACCTTTAAATTATTTTATGTGGGTTGTAGTAAAGCCGTTGTAATTTTCTGGATTTCAAATTTGGAATTTTATTTATTGTTCTTATAATTGCTAGTATTAGAACACGATTTTCCAAAGCAACTACTGTTATTCAAAACATCACGTAACCGCAATTGTTTTTAAAGTAAGTTTCCGCAACTACCAAGATTTTTACAAAGTTGTTAAGAATGTTATTCAGCTGAGGTTTTCTAACAAGGTTTAAAAAGGGTATAAGTTTTTAATTATTAAGAAGGGTTTTTAATGGAAACATGGTTTTCGAAAAACACTTCAATGTGACACGCCAAGTTTGAGCCAAACTTCCAGGCCGGGTTTGGGGTGTTACAGAAATTATTTAAGTAAGAAGTTTTTGGTCATTTTTCCCAAGTAGTGATTGACCTCGTGGTAATGAGTTCAACCACTGTCTAGCCTCATTCCTTAATGAAAAGGGAAATAACCGAAGGCAAATGGCATCATCAGAAACGCCATTGATTTTAAATGTGTCGCAAAACTCCAAAAAAATCACCAAATGAGTATTTGGATCCTCATCCTGGAAACCATCAAACTGAACAAACTGCTATATCATTTGAATTGTGTTAGGTTTCAGTTCAAAATTATTTGCAGCAATAACAGGCCTAACTATACTCGACTCAGTTTCTGTTAAATTACGTTTAGCATAATCATACATAGTGCATGGAGCAGGATTCTGATTTATTGGATTTGCAGCAACCACATGAGGAAGCTGATTATTCTGATTTTCAGCCATCCCTTCGGTTGTATTATGGATATCTTCCTCTTGTCCTTCCAATATGTTTCTTAGGTTTTGCCCTATTTCTCTTCGGTTTCTGTGAGCTGTGCTTTCAATCTTACTATCAAAAAGTAATGGTCCTGACAGGTTTCTTCTAGTCATAAACTATAAAAACCTGTCAGAAGAAAACAAAAGAAAATTTAGTAAAATAATAAAATAAAACTTAAATTGTAATAAAATAAATGACTAAAGTAATAAAAATTAAGCTTTCCTATATTTTAGTTCCCCGGCAACAGCGCCAAAAACTTGATGTGAACAAATCGCACTAAGTTTTAAATTTTGTGATTAATCATACTTGAAAACTAACTATTATCAAGATAAAGGCAAGCGCAACTATCGAACAGTAGTATAGTTTATAGAAAAATCAAAATGTCGAACCCACAGGAACTAAAAGTACTAGTATTAACTCTCTTTTTATTATCCAGCCTAAAAATAAAGGGGTTTGTTTTATCTAAATTAATTAACTAAACTAAGAATGCACAAGAATAAAATTGGGGAAATACTTTTTGTGAAAAACTGATTGATTTGGACAATGCCCAAGGAAAAATCCACCTCGACTTCACTTGTTATTTGACTCTGAATCAGGGGATTTAATCACTTGACTTGATCCGTAGAAATCCCTAATTTATATTATTATCTCTCTTGAAACTAACAACATCTAACCCTAGGTTGATTAATTGAAATATCTTTCTAATTAAAACCCCTAGTGTTGCATTAACTCGATTTATGGATTCCCTTATTAGGTTTCACCCTAATCCGGAAAATAATGTTGCCCTATGTCTAGGGGTGTAATAAACTCTGCTTAATTATGCTAGATCTACTCTTAGACAGGGACTTTTTCTCCTCTGAATAAGCACATCAATACTTGAATCCATATCCTGGAATATTAAAGTAAGAATTAAGACCACATAATTAAGAACAAATCAAGTATTTATCATATGATTCAGAAAATAATAACAAGATCCGTCTTAGGTTTCATTCCCCTTAGGTATTTGGGGAATTTAGTTCATATGTGTAAAAGAAAACATCTCAAAAGAATAATGACAACAAAACATAAAGAAACCCAAAAATCTCGAAGGAAATTGAAGGGAGATCTTCAATCTTGAAGGGGAATCCAGCTTCTGAGATGCATCAATCGGCTTTCTTCGAGTAATTCTTTGCCTCCTACTCTGTGTGCCCTCTCTAGGTACCTCCTAGGGTGTTTATATAGGCTTTAGAATGCTTCAAGACCCTCAAGAGTGGCCTTTTCCGAATAGCACTAGACTTGGGCTCGACAGGGACACGCCCATATGAGGTGGCTTAGGCCTTGTTACAATCTGTTAAATAGACACGGGCATGTGAACTACCCGTGTCAGGAAGTCCAGGCTATGTTGATTTCTCACGTTGACCCATTTTCTTCGTTTTTGGCCCGTTTCTCGATCTTTTTACTCTCCTATGCTCATCTAAGTATAAAACATGAAATTAAAGGATTAGGAGCATCAAATTCCACAAATATGATGATAATTCATCCAAAAATATGCTAATCATGGGATAAAAATATGTATAAATTATGACTTGTCAAGCTAGACACACGAGCGTGCGTCATGGCCGTGTGCCCCTAAATGTATGCTGACGTCATAAATAGAGAGTTACGCAGGCTAAGGGCACGGGCGTGTCCCAAGCCACACGGGCGTGTGCGACCACACAGCCCCACCCACACGGGCGTGTAACTCACTAAAGCAAGCAAATTTAACAAGTTGCCCAAAGTTTACCAAATGTTCTCAGTTTTGTACCGAACTGCCCTTATGTATGTTTTAATCCTTGAAGGCTTGTATAAGGGACGATATGCATGTGATGAAAAGTTTTAAATTTTGGGTGAAATTCGATAACCCGGTTTAGTGTGTTTGTCAATGTGTAAGCCCGATAACACCTCGAACCCTATCCTAGTGTTGGATATGGGTAAGGGGTGTTACAAAATTTGAGTATTTTGGGCTAAATTTTGAAAATAAGAAATTGAAGAACTAAAATGTAAAATAAATGAAATACGTGGGCTTGTATGAGCTAAAGGAATATTCGGCCAAGCATATGTCTAAAGAAATTTTGTGTATTTTGTGATTTTATGAATTAGGGACTAAATTGTTAAAATGTGTAAATGTGAGGGATAATTTATAAAATGCCCTAAATATGTGTATAAGGATTTATTTGAGTGAATGTGAGATTGAATAAGTCAAATTTGAATGTTTTTAGATCAAGAACCAATGGAAACAGAATTAGATCGGAGAAAGTCGAAAGTCGTTGAATAGCCATTTGTTTCCGTTCATTTCCGCATGAGGTAAGTCGATATACAAATAAATGTGTTTGAATTGATTTATTCATGTTTATATGATATTGGATTGTGATGAATGGTTATAAAAGCTGAATATGTGAAATTGAGAAAGTTTTGATAATGTAACGACGTCCGAAAGCACCGTACGAACCATAGGAATAGTTAGGATACAAATGTCATGACATAGGATTCTGGTATGTGATTACATGTAAGACCACGCCTGGGACATTGGCATCGATTTGAAATTTACATGTAAGACCATTTTTGGGACATCGACATCGTATTTGATTTCGTGTAAGACCCTGTCTGGGACAGTGGCATCGATATTTGATTACATGTAAGACCACATCTGAGACATTGGCATTGTACTAGTTTTTTGAGCTATCCGTGTATCCTATTTGATTCTGTATGGTTCAATAGGTATTTCAAGAAACGAATAACTATGTGAATGTGTATCTGATTCAAGTACATTTGAAATGTATATCATAGTTGAGAATGAAAAGTAAGTATATGTGCAAGTGATGAAATATGATATAAGTATGAGAAATTATGCTATATGTACAATGAATTGGGTATATGTGTAATGTATATGAACTATGTGGTTTATGATAGTATTTGGCTATGGAGTATTTGTATTTTATGATGCTTATATGCTTAAAATGATAAGTTTATTTGTATATGGCTTACTAAGCTTTTGAAAGCTTACTTCATGTGCATTTGCATTATGTTTTAGATATCAAAGCTATTGGAGGCTTGGGGATTGTTGAGGATCATCACCACACTATCAAACTTATAATTGGTATTTTTTTTTAAAGTGTAAATATTTAAGTATGGCATGTGTAGTCTAGATAAATTGAGATTTGTTTTGAATTATGAATATTTAGCCATGTGATGTGGCTTAGTTTTGGTTGTGCTTATGAATAAATTTTGGGTAGGCTATGTGATGACATAATGTCAATATGATGTGTTTATGGATGACCAAGAGAAATGATCAATTTGGTAAGATTTTGGTATGTGTTTTTTTGAAAAATTGGTAAGATTACGGCATGAGATTGAATGTAGCAAATTGAGGTTATGAAAATATGTTTTGGTATGATTTTGGCTTATGAATTGACATGATTTTGGTATAGAAATAAACATGAAATTGGTTGTTAATGATATGGCATGAATGGTGTATGTTTTGGTTATGCATTGGTTGAAAATTTGGTATGAAATGATTTGGTTTTGATCTTGTAGGGAGGACTCAAAAATAGGGTGGCAAGTTGGCCTTGTAAATGGCCTATTTTTACCCACACGGGCAGGGACACGGACGTGTGTCACTGCCGTGTTGCTCGAGGGCCATTTCGAAATGAGCCTGGGTAGACCACATGGTCACACACACGGGTGTGTGTCAAGTGGTCAAGTCAATTTCTAGCACGGGCTAGACATGACTTGCCGTGTAACCCAAGTTAGTAGCCTCCCTAACTTTCACATGGCCAGCACACGGGCATGTCTTGTGGCCGTGTTCAAAAGTCAATACGTATGCTCTGTTTCGCCATGGCCTAGGCACACGGGCGTGTCTAATGAGGTGTGAGGCACATGGTCTATCTACACGGGCGTGCAACCGCTGTAACTTAGAAAAATTGTTTAGTTTCGAAGAAATTTGTATGTGTTCGGTTTAGTCCCGACCTCTTTCTAATGCATGTTTAAGGTCTCATTAACCTAAGAAAGGGACTTATTGTTGATATTTGAATATGATATGATCATGTATGACTGTTGACTGTGAAATGTTTCGATATGTCTAGTAATGCCTCTTAACCATAATCCAGTGATGGATGCGGGTCAGGGGTGTTACATTTGGTTGGTATCAAGGCTATAGTTTAGTCAATTCTAGGACTAATGTAGCGTATGTGGATCTAACTATACATGCCATATTTGTAAACTGTGATAGTGTGATGATTCCTGACAATAAAATGTGTTTTTATATAGTAAATGAATCCCAAACGAGCCGTAGGTGATGATATTGAAAGTAATGTGCCTGCTCCTACTTAAGGGGCAGCGCCATCTGATTCTAGAGCTGTGACTAGTAACCACGAAGGAGAGGCTAAGCAAGCCTTTTACCAAATGATGAATGATTGGTTCACTCAGTATATTAGAACCAATCCAGCAGTGCCACAACCTTTACCCCCGTTAAATCCTTCACAAGTTTTAGTTGTGCCACAACCTGTAGATCCGATTCGTCTGAATAAGCCTTCAGTTGATAAGATTAGAAAATATGGGGCTGAAGAGTTTCAAGCTACTACTGATGATGATGCTAAGAGAGCTGAGTTTTGGCTCAAGAATACAATACGGGTGTTTGATGAAATGTCATGTACTCTCTAGGAATGTCTAAAATGTGCCGTTTCACTTCTGAAAGATATGGCGTATCATTGGTCGAAGATATTGATAGTAGTGGTTCCGAGAATACGAGTCACCTGAGATTTCTTTCAAGCTAAATTTCGAAAGAAATACATCAGTCAGAGATTCATCAATCAGAAAAGCAAAGAGTTTCTTCAGCTAAAACAAGGCCATATGTCTATTACAGAATACGAGCGAGAATTTGTGAGATTGAGCTAGTATGCACAGGAATGTGTCTCGACTGAAGCAATAATATGCAAGAGATTTAAAGATGGCTTGAATGAAGACATCAAGTTGTTAGTCCGGATTCTAGAAATAAAAGAATTTGTAGTACTTTTGAACGAGCATGTAAAGGTGAAGAGCTTGGGAAAAAAAAGAAAAGCCGATTCAGAAGCTAGAGAAATGCGAAAAAGATCATCGACCAAGTCATTTCATTCAGCATCAAAGAAATTCTGGGATGATTTTAGCTTTTCAAAGGCTAATGTGGGACGTTCGAGTAGAGATCGTAATAGATCGCATTCAAGTTTCAGAGCTCCAGCTACTTCTATTGCAAGTGCTGGAAATGTTCGATCTGATCAGCCGGAGTGTAGACATTGTGGTAAAAGACATTCGGGAAGTTGTAGATTAAATGACTGAGCTTGCTTTAGATGTGGATCCTTAGATCACTTTATCCGTGAATTTACTAAGTTTGTAGAGTAAGAGATTGTACAAAATCCAAGGCTAAGTGGCAATACAACTCGAGGTAGACTGCCCAAAAATATGGGTAATATGAGTGGCAGCCAGAGGAGAACTAAAGATATGATTGTTATATCTGAGGCTCGCGCACCTACTAGAGCCTACGCCATTCGAGCTCGTGAGGAAGCTTCGTCCCCGGATGTTATAACTGGTACTTTGACACTTTACGATACTTCTGTGATTGCATTGATAGGTCCAGGATCAACACATTTTTATATATGCATAACCTTAGTGAGCAGTAAGACTTTACCTGTAGAGTCTATTGAATTTGTAATTAGAGTATCGAACCCTTAAGGTAGTGTGTTCTAGTTGGCAAAGTGTGTAAGAATTGTCCGTTGATGATTCGAGATTCATGTTTTTCGGTTGGTTTGATGTTATTACCATTCGACGAATTTGATATAATTCTGGGTATGGATTGGTTAACTTTACACGATGCTGTTGTAAACTGCAAACAGAAGACAATTGATTTGAGATGTCAGAATGATGAGATTATTCAGATTGAGTCTAATGATCTAAATGGTTTACCTGTAGTGATTTCTTTGATGTTAGCTTAGAAATATGTGAAAAAGGGTTGTGAATCCTACTTTGCTTATGTGATTGATTCAAAAGTGACAGAAAAGAAAATTGAATCAGTACCTGCTGTCTGTGAATTCCCCTAATTGTTTCCTGAAGAACTTCCAAGATTATCTTCGATTTGAGAAGTTAAGTTTGGCATTGAATTAGTGCCAGGGACTACTCCGATTTTGATAGCTCCCTATAGAATGGCTTCGACCAAGTTAAAAAAATTGAAGTCTCAGTTGTAAGTGTTGACTGATAAAGGATTCACAAGAACAAGTTTCTCACCTTAGGGTGCTCCTGTTCTATTTGTAAAAAAGAAATATGGTACGATGAGAATGTGAATTGATTATCGTCAATTAAACAAAGTGACTATCAAGAATAAATATCCTCTGCCCAGAATTGGTTTTATCAGTTGAAAGGAGCTACTGTGTTTTCAAAGAAAGATCTCAAATTGAGTTATTATCAATTGAGAGTAAAAGATTCAGACATCCTGAAAACTATTTTTCGAACGAGGTATGGACACTATGAGTTTTTAGTTATGCCTTTCAGATTAACGAATGCACCTATTGCTTTTACGGATTTGATGAACATAATTTTTAGACCGTATTTATATCAATTTGTTGTCGTATTCATTGATGACATATTGATATTTCTCGTAATGAATCTGAGTAGGCTGAACATCTGAGAATAGTGCTACAGACTTTGCGTGATAAGCAGTTATATGCAAAGTTTAGCAAATGTGAATTCTGGTTACGAGAAGCTGGCTTTCTGGGACGTGTTGTGTCAGTATCTCGTATCCGAGTTGATCCGAGCATAATTTTAGCTATATTAGATTGGAAGCCTCTGAGAAATATTTCTGAATTCTGTAGTTTTCTAGGACTTCCCGGTTATTATAGACGATTTGTGAAAAGCTTTTCCATGATTTCTACTTCGTTGACAAAATTGCTTTAGAAAGATGTGAAATTTGAATGGTCTAAAAAGTGTTAGAAAAGCTTTGATCAGTTGAAAACCCTATTGACAGAAGCTTCGGTGTTAGTACAACTAGAATCGGGTAAAGAATTTGTAATATATAGTGATGCTTCGTTGAATGGTCTGGGATACGTTTTGATGCAAGAAGGTAAAGTTATAGCTTATGCTCCGAGACAGTTAAAACTGCACAAAAAGAATTATCCAACACACGATCTGGAATTGGCAGCTATTGTATTTGCTTTGAAGATTTGGTGTTGCTATCTGTTTGGTGAGAAATGTCATGTTTATTCTGATCATAAAAGTTTGAAATATCTGATGACTCGGAAAGATTTGAACCTGTGACAGAGAAGATGGCTAGAACCGCTAAAAGATTATGAGCTTGTTATCCATTATCATCTGGGAAAAGCAAATGTTGTTGCTGATGCTTTAAGTCAGAAATCATTGTTTGCATTATGTGTGAGGAATACTCATTTAGTTTTGTCCGATGATGGTTCGATCTTAGCCGAATTGAAAATGAGACTGTTTTTCTTACAACAGATTATTGATGCTCAGAAAGTTGATAATAAGGTAATAGCAAAATGAGCTCAGTGTGATTTAGATTCTGATTCTGAATATCGAATTGATAATGATGACTATTTGAGATTCCGAGGTCAGATTTGTGTTCCGAGAAATTCAGAGTTAATTCAGGTGATTTTGAATGAAGCTCACAACAGTCATTTATCTGTACATCTGGGTAGTACTAAAATGAATAATGATTTGATTTAGCATTACTGGTGGCCCAGAATAAAAAGAGACATCCCTGGCTTTGTTTTGAAATGTTTGATTTGTTAGCAAATTAAAACTTAACATCAAGTGCCATCTGGTTTGTTACAACCAATTATGATTCTAGAGTGGAAATGGGATAGAATAACAATGAATTTTGTTTCCGGTTTGCCTTTATTTCTGAGAAAGAAATATGCAATTTTGGTTGTAGTTGACCGATTAACGAAATCAACTCATTTTATTCTGGTGCGATTTGATTACTTGCTTGGTAAATTAGCTGAGTTATACATTTTTGATATTGTAAGACTGCATGGGGTGCCATTGTCTATTGTGTCAGATAGAGATCTAAGATTTGCTTCGCGGTTTTGGAAGAAACTACAAGAGGCCTTAGGTACAAAATTACACTTCAATACTTCTTTTCACTCGTAGACGGATGGTCAATCTGAGCGGATTATTTAGATTCTCGAGGATATGTTGAGATGTTGCATTCTTTAGTTTGAAGGCATGTGGGAACAGTATTTTCCATTGATTGAATTTGCTTATAATAATAATTTTCAATTGAGCATTAAAATGGCACCATACGAAGCCTTATATGGTAGAAAATGCTATACACCATTGTATTGGTCAGAGCTCAGTGAGAATAAGATTCATGGGGTTGATTTGATAAAAGAGAACAGAAAGTAAAAACAATCCGAGATAGTCTAAAAGCAGCTTCCGATCGTCAGAAATCTTATGCAGATTTGAAACGAAAAGATATTGAATTTGAGATCGGCAACAAAGTATTTTTGAAACTGTCTCCGTGGAAGAAAGTACTTCAGTTCAACCGTAAAGGCAAATCGAGTCCGTGGTTCATTGGGCCGTATGAGATTATTTAACATATCAGACCGGTTGCATATAGATTGTTATTGCCACCTAAGTTAGAAAAGATTCACAATGTGTTTCATGTATCGATGCTTCGATGATATAGATCAGATCCTTCGCATGTGATTTCTCCATCTGAGATAGAAATTCAGTCTGATATGACCTATGAAGAAGAACCGATCCGTATCTTGGCACGTGAGATTAAAGAATTGAGAAATAAGTAAATTTCGTTAGTAAAAGTAATGTGGCATTGAACGGTAATATCCGAATCTGTTGAAGAGGCTACGTGGGAGCCTGAAAATGCTATGAGACAGCAATATCCGAATCTGTTGAACGGTAAGATTTTCAGGGACGAAAATCCCTAAGGGGGAGAGTTGTAATAGCCCGATTTAGACCCTAGTCAGAATAGTGGTTTTGGGACCATAAATCCGAGTTAGAAAAATATTTTAATATTATTTTCCATGCTTATAATATGTGAATTGATATCTGTGAGAATTTCGTATGAAAATTTTATCGTTTGCGTGTCTGATTTGTGAAAAAGGACTTAATCGCATAAAGTGTAAAATTCGCTTTCTATATTGTTAAGGTGTCTATTTGTCATGAGTTTCTAAAGCAAAGTTCCTTATGTTGCTATTAACCCATCGGTAATGTTAGTGGACATTAATGGTCATCCATTAATTGATTTTATATGTTTACAAATAAGGTTAAAATTGTAAATAGGTTATTAAGTCATATTAAATAAGAAAAGCTAAAAATCATTTTATTTCTTCCATCCATGACCGAATATTAAGAGAAAAAAGAAGAAGAAAAGTTTGTTCTAGGGTTCGGCTATGTTCAAGTTTGATTAAGGTATGAGTTTTGTTCAGTTTTTCATAATTTCTACGTTTTTGTGATCATTGCTTTGTATTCTATCAAGCCCATGTCTCAATTTCTGAATTTGATGATGATTTTAAATTATGCCATTGATGCTTTTATGAGCTTTGTGATGATAGTTGATGAAAAATGAAAGATATGTGTTAGATTACTATTTTTTGTATTGAGATTTTTGATGAATTTGAGTATTTTAGGCTAAATTGTGAAAATAAGAAATTGAAGGACTAAAATGTAAAATAGATGAAATATGTGGGCTTGTAAGAGCTAATGGAATATTCGACCAAGCATATGTCTAAAGAAATTTTGTGTATTTTGTGATTTTATAAATTAGGGACTAAATTGTTAAAATGTGAAAATGTGAGGGCTAATTTATAAAATGCCCTAAATAAGTGTATATGGATTTATTGAATAAATGTGAGATTGAATAAGTTAAATTTGAATGTATTTAGATCAAGAACCAAAGAAAACAAAATTAGATCGGGGAAAGTTGAAAGTTGTTGAATAGCCATTTATTTCCGTTCAGTTCCGCATGAGGTAAGTCAATATACAAATAAATGTGTTTGAATTGATTTATTCATGTTTATATGATATTAAATTGTGATGAATGGTTATAGAAGCTGAATATGTGAAATTGACAAAATTTTTGATAATGTATCGACATCCGAAAGCACCGTACAAATCATAGGAATAGTTAGGATACATATGTCATGACATAGGATTCCGATATGTGATTTCGTGTAAGACCACATCTGGGACATTGGCATCGATTTGAGATTTACATGTAAGATCATGTCTGGGACATTAGCATCATATTTGATTTTGTATAAGACCCTGTCTGGGACAATGTCATCGATATTTGATTACATGTAAGGCCACGTCTGGGACGTTGGCATTGTACGAGTTTTCCGAGCTATTCGTGTATCCTATTTGATTCCATACGGTTCAATAGGCATTCCGAGAAATGAATAAATATGTGAATGTGTATCCGATTCAGGTATGTTTGAAATGTATATCATAGTTGAGAATGAAAAGTAAGTATATGTGTAAGTGATGAAATGTGATATAAGTATGAGAAATTATGCTATATGTACAATGAATTGGGTATGTGTGTAATGTATATGAACTATGTGGTTTATGATAGTATTTGGCTGTGGAGTACTTGTATTTTATGATGATTAGATGCTTAAATTGATAAGTTTATTTGTATATGGCTTACTAAGCTTTTGAAAGCTTACTTTGTGTGCGTTTGCAGTGTGTTTTAGATATCGAAGCTACTGGAGGCTTGGGGATTGTTGAGGATCATCACCACACTATCAAACTTTTCTTTGGTATTTTTTTTAAAGTGTAAATATTTAAGTATGGCATGTACAGTCTAGATAAATTGAGATATGTTTTGAATTATGAATATTTAGCCATGTGATGTGGCTTAGTTTTGGTTGTGCTTACGAATGAATTTTTGGTAAACTATGTAATGAAATATTGTCAATATGATGTGTTTATGGATGGCCAAGAGAATTGATCAATTTGGTAAGATTTTGGTATGTGCTTATTTGAGAAATTGGTAAGATTGCAGCATAAGATTGAATGTAGTAAATTAAGGTTATGAAACATATGTTTTGGTATGATTTTGGCTTATGATTTGGCATGATTTGTGTATGGATATAAACATGAAATTGGTTGTTAATGATATGACATGAATGGTGTATGTTTTGTTATGCATTGGTTGAAAATTTAGTATGAAATGATTTGGTTTGGATCTTGTAGGGAGGACCCAAAATTAGGGTGGCAAGTTGGCCTTGTAAATGGCCTATTTTTGCCCACACGGGCAGAGACACGGGCTGATAAGCCGTAATTTATACATATTTTTACCCTATGCTTAACACATTTTATGGATGATTTTTCCTTAGAATTGGTGAATTCGATGCTCCTAATGCCTTAATTTCATGTTTTATACTTAGGCGAGCATAGAAGAGTGAAAGGAACGAGAAACGGGCCAAAATGGAGAAAATGGGCCAACTTACGAAATCAACACGGTCTGGACTTCCTCACACGGGCAGACCACACGACCGTGTCAATTTGGCAGAATCGAAGCACGACTCACACGGGTAGAACACACGCCTGTGCCATTCTAACAGGCTCGAGCACGGCCTGAAGTAATCGCACACGGGCGTGTCCCTGCCGAGCCCAAGTTGAGTCCAATTCGGAAAAGGCTAATTTTGAGGGCTTCCAGGCATTCTAAAGCCTATAAATGCACCCTAAAGGAAGAGGAAAAGGGAGACACAGAGGAGGAAGCAGGGAACTTCTCAAGTAAAGCCAATTGATCCATTTCAGACGTTGGATTCATCATCAAGACTGAAGATCTCCCCTCAATTTCCCTTTAGGAGTTTTGGTTTTTTCTTTATGTTTTGTATTCATTATTCTTCTAAGATGTTTACCTTTTTAGTTATGAACTAAATCTCCTAAATAGCTAAGGAGAATGAAACCTAAGGCGAATCTTGCTGTTATTTTCTGAATTGTATGATAAATATTTGACTTGTTCTTAATTATGTGTTCTTAATTCTTGTTTTGGTATTCCAAGATATTGATTCAAGTTAAGCTCTTATTCAGAGGAGGAATAGACCCTGTCTAAGAGTACAATTGTCATTATTAAGTGGAGTTGATTGCGCGCCTAAAGATAAGGTGACAAGATTTTGCCGGATTAGGGTGAAACCTAATAATGGGATCCATAGATCGAGTTAATGCAACCCTAGGGTGTTAATTGGACAAAAGTCTCAATTATTCAATCTAGGGATTAGACGCTATTAGTCTTGAATAGGGATAATAACATAACTTAGGGATCTCTACGGAACAAGTTAAATGAATAAATAGTCCGATTCGGAGTCAGAATAACAAGTGAAGTCTAGGTGGATTCTTCCTTAGGTATTGTCTTAATTCAATCGTTTTCTAAAAGTAATCCCCCAATTCTATTTTCTGTGAGTTCTTAGTTTAGTTAATTAGTTAGTTAAAGCAAAACCCCTTATTCTTAGGCTAGATAAAAAAAAGACAGTCATTACTAGTACTTTTAGTTCCTTTGGGTTCGACAATCCGGTCTTGCTAAAACTATACTACTGTTCGATAGGTATACTTGGCTACATCGTGATAATAGTTATTTTCAAGAACGATTCATTATTAATTTCTAAAACTTATCACACAAAATCACGATCAAGTTTTTAGCGCCGTTGCCGGGGAACTAAGATATTAGGAACACTTAATTTTTATTACTTTAGCCATTTATTTTTCTTGCAAGTTAATTTTATTTTATTATTATTATTTATTAATTTACTTTTTCTTTCTCTTGGCAGGTTTTTATAGTTTATGACTAGAAGAAACCCGTCAGGACCACTACTTTTTGACGAAGAAATTGATCGCGCAGCTCGTAGAAACCAAAGAGAAATAAGGCGAACCTTACGTTGCACAGAAGAGCAAGAGGAAGATACTCCAACCACCATTGAGGAGATGGCTGAAAACCAAGAAAATCTGCTACCTTCTACGATTGCTATTAACCAAAATCCTGCTCCGCGCACTATGTATGATTATGCTAAACCTACTTTAACAGGAACTGAGTCAAGTATAGTTAGACCTGCTATTGCTGCAAATAATTTTGAACTAAAACCTAGCACTATTCAAATGATATAGTAATTTGTTCAGTTTGATGGTTTGTTGGATGAGGATCCAAACACTCACTTGGCAAATTTCCTGGAATTTTGCGATACATTTAAAATTAATGGCATTTCTGACGATACCATTCGTCTTCGGTTATTCCCTTTTTCATTGAGGAACAAAGCTAAGCAGTGGTTGAATTTGTTACCATGAGGGTTAATTACTACTTGGGAACAAATGACCGAAAAATTTTTATTAAAATATTTTTTGCCAACTAAAACAACAAAATTACGTAATGATATCTCTTCGTTTGAGCAGATAGACTTAGAAACTCTTTACGATGCAAGGGAGAGATACAAGGACCTACTGTGAAGGTGTCCTCACCATGGATTACCTCTATGGTTGCAAGTTCAAACATTCTACAATGGTGCGAACCCCTCGACAAGACAGATGATTGATGCAGCAGCCGGGGGAACTATCAATAACAAAACACCTGAAGAGGCTTACAAATTTATTGAAGAGATGTCATTGAATAACTATCAATGGCAAGTCATGAGGACTAAGCCAACTAAAACAGTAGGCGTTTATAACGTCAATTTGGTTACTATGCCGTCAAACTAGGTAGAACTTCTAAATAAAAAGATTGATGGTTTACTTGGTTCTTCGCAAGTTCATCCAATAATGCACTGTGAAGTTAGTAGAGGTGGATCAAGCAATTTAGAATATCAATCCTATGGCCACAGCATGGAGAATGAACAATTAAATTACATGGCTAATAATCCTTGATCTCAAAATAATCCTTATAGCAATACTTACAATGTAGGTTGTTACCAATATGAGCATATTGGCGATTACTAGCTCCTATGACTCGAATACATATCAATTCTCGGGCCCCGCTGTTATCTGTTACGTTCAAATGGGTCTGAGGTTGAATCATTTTTGAAATCTCTTTTTTCAATGTAACAAAGGACGAAGAAAAAAAGAAATATTGTTTGTCAAAAAAAAAGGAAACTCGCAATGTTTTTTTATTCCCAAGACAAGACTTCTTTCCTTTGGTTCTATATTCCTATCCTGAAATAATGAATTGAGTTTTTATAGGCATTTTTGACGCCGCTATTGAAATAGCCTTTCTGGCTATATTTTCAGCTACTCCGCTCATTTCATAAAGTATTCTGCCCGGTTTAACGACAGCTACGAACCACCCAAATTTCTCCTAGGGTGGTTAAGGGAATCAAAGACCACAGAATCCTCTGGGTTTTCAACAACCACCCTATCAACAGGAAAAGAAACCGAACCATGAAGAGATGCTATCTAAATTTATCTTGGTGTCAGAAACTCATTTCTAGAATTTCGAGACAGCACTTAAAAATCAACAAGCGTCGACCCAAGGGCTCGAAACTCAGGTAGGCCAGCTATCCAAACTAATCTCCGAATGACCACAAGGTAGCTTGCCAAGTAATACTGAACCCAACCCAAGGGAACAACTCAATGCAATTAATGTTCAAGATGAAGAAGGATTCGTTGAGCCTAAGCCAGAACCGGGGCAAGAAACTGTGGTGAGCAGAAGTCAAGGTGAGGTAGGTCATAATAAAAACAAATCAGTGAATGTCGAATATAAACCTCGTGTGTCATACCCCAACGCGATAAGGAAAGACCACTTAGATGAATAATTTGATAAATTCCTTAAACTCTTAAAAAAATTACACATTAACTTCCCGTTTACTGAAGCTTTATCACAAATGCCAAACGCAATGAAATTTTTAAAGGAGCTTTTAGCAAATAAGTGGAAGTTGGACGAGGCGTTGCATGTGGAGCTAAACCCAGTTTGCTCAGCTATTCTGTAGAATAAGCTACCCAACAAATTAAAAGATCTAGGGAGTTTCACAATTCCTTACTTAATTGGTAGTTTAGATGTTAATAATGCATTAGCTGATTTAGGGGCTAGTATTAACGTCATGCCCTACAAAATGTTCAAATAATTAGGTCTTGGGAAACCCAAACAGACTAAGATGAGCATTCAATTAGCAGATAAAACTATAAGATTTCCTAGGGGTATTATTGAAGATGTGCTAGTTAAAATCAATAAATTTATATTTCCCGTTGACTTCATTGTTCTAAACATAGAGGAGGATAGCAACACTCCTTTGATTTTATGAAGGCCCTTTTTAGCAACTGCTAAAATGATTATTGATGTTGGCACAAGTGAGCTCACACTTCGTGTGGGAGACGAAACAATCACTCAAGCTCATAATTCAGGCAACACATCGGAAATTGAAGGTGATCATCTAAACCATTCTACTAAAACTGACAATATGGTGCAACCTATTTTGCAAGAAATGAGTTTGAAGGAAATACATGATCCATTCTCAAGCAATAGTAGAGGACCTATTCATGAAGAACGAAGGCTACAAATCGAGAAGCTAGATGAATGGTGGACGCCTAAACTGAGAACACACGATAAACCAAAACTACGCCAGAATGAGCTCAATACCTTTCCAAATCAACTTCAGGTTGGAGATAAAGTTTTATTAGATACCGCAGATCCTCACATTGTCACTACCAAACCGAATGAAGAAGTCCCTCTTACGATACTTAGAATTTTCCCATTACAGTCGAGGTAAGTCATCCCAAGTTCGACACTTTTATGGTAAACATCACCCGTCTAAAACCTTGTTTTGATAAGATCGATAGCAGGAATGAGGAGTATAAACTCCTCGAACCACCATGACCAATCAATGGAGAGGTAAGTTGGGCTTAGACTCTAAATAAGTGCTTCTTGAGGGGCAACCTGAGCACTAACAATATTAATTTCTTTAAATTTTAGTATTTAACACCTAACTTACTAACGGAGATCTTGAATACAGGTTTTCCACACAAACACAGCCAAGCACACGGATGTGCTTAGGACCGTGTAGAAACAGGGCAAAGATTTCCCCAAACAGGGGCTACGATAAATCACCACGGCCGTGCGGCATGGCCACGGGCGAACCTGCCAAAACAACACGGGCGTTTGACACGCCCATGTTGCAAAACCGTTGTTGAACCTGAGAAAACGGCACGGGTATGAGACACGCCCATGTCTAGCACTTGTGGTCGAACTTGTTAAATTAACACGGGCGTAGGCCTACATACATGGGCATTGGAGAAGCAAACGAAGACAGGCATGACCGTGCGACATGGCCGTGTGCACGCTAACACGCCCAAGGTACACGGGTGTGGGGAAATTGTCAGACGTGCCCAAATTCAAAATTCGTGAATCACACGGGCAAAAATTGGGGAACACGGGCGTGTTCCCTGGCCGTGTGTCCCAAAATCTATAAATACCCTGCACTACTCATTGTCTTCTTCACTCAAAATCCCTAACCGTAGCCGCTACAAGTCCACGCGGCCTCCCTGTCACGCCCATGTGCCACTCCCCACTCCATTTTTGACACCCAATCTCTCTTCCTTAGCATTTGTTTACTCTTTTCACTTCTATTTTACTTATTTCTAATGCTTATTATCAAAAGAATCTTCATTTTTCCAATACTATTTTCACTCTGTTCATTATTCTATCATTTTAATTTTCATTCTTAGGTTATTTATCATACATTTCATGTTGAATTGAGTTGTTAGGAAAGCCTCATTCTATTGTCATACCCAGGCCATTACTATGCTCATTACCATGCTATTACCATGCTAATATCACGAAAATATGCTATCAAATTGATTATTTTGGCTGAGTTTGGTTAGTATTAGTAGTTTTGGCTGAAATTGTTAGTTCAAACTCATGGGTTTTTCCTTTTCAAATTTGTTTACCTACTATTATTCTTTTTTATATTGCAGGTATACAATGTCGTCTTCACATTGTAAAAAGGCCGTCGTCCCTACTTCAAAGAAAAGGAAGGGAGCGTTATCTTCCTCCGGTCCTACCGCAAAAATTCGTCACCCTTTTCTACAGTTACCCATTAGGCCCTAGGAAGAACTTTTCCAAATACTCTGGGCTCGACCTTTAATTTTGGGCCGCTGCATCGACTGGGCTACAGTAGAACAAGTTCAGTTGGCTGATGTGATTCGGGCCCTCCTAACCACGGACCCTTGGGAGATTTTCTTTGGGATCATCGAGCCGACGTATCTCAAGCTCACAATGGAATTATGCTCAACATTTCATCTTTAGACTGTGATGACCCGTTTTGATGATCCGGGGACAGTCCAATTTCACCTCGACAATTTAATTTGCCAGTTGAGTGTCCCAGAATTCGGTACCACACTGGGCCTTTACACGGAAGAGTTCCTGGAAAAGAATGAACTCCACGCTCTCAATCACCACATCGATCATACTCCCTCAAAGTTCTGGCACGCTTTGGCCCCAGGCGCTGTCTCCTATAATCCTAGCCGCTCCAAGGCATCGGGCCTACTTTCTATGGTGTATGTCGCACGGGCACGTCATCAACCTTGCTTATTCCGTTGCCCTAGCCATTCAACACCAGACGGAACGACATAGGAAGGGGGTAATCTCTATTGGGCCCTATGTGACATGACTGGCACGACACTTCGGGCTCCTCGACACCGCGGCCCAAGAATCATCCTTGACCCTCATTGGCCGGATGTCTCCACAAGGCATCTTGAGCATGCTAAGCATGAGAATGATCGAAAAGCACCGAGGAACCTACCCTCCTCAATATCGTCTCGCCAATCTGCTGAGGAGGAGGACCCTGATGACATTACTGATGATGTCCCTCCACAGCACGAGGACCCGCCGTCTCAGCCACCACCACCGTCTCGTCCAGTTCATGCGGCGGCTTCATATGCTGACATCTCTGAGTGCCTCATTCGATTCAAGCAGTAGTGTTTTCAATGATTTGACAACATTGATGCTACTCTACAGCAGATTTGTTAGCACCTCCACATCTCATCGCCATTCCCACCTCGCGAACCATCCAGCGATGAAGATGTTTAAAAACATTTATTAGTTATTTTATGTTTTTAATTTTTGTTAAAACTACCTTTTATTTTTATTAGATTTTAGAATTTTATTTTATAATTATCAATTTCGGTTATTTCATTAATAGTAATTATTCTTATTTATAACCCCTAAAAAGTTCCTGATTCTATCACAGTTATAAAGAGCTACAAAGCTCACCGTTACTTAGAAACTTGAAACTCCACTGGGAAAGGTTCTCCACGACTGTCATGTCCTGCTCGACCACGACCATAGCTACCACCAGATATAATATTCTTTTGGCGCAGGACTTATGGACTAATGAACCTCTACCACCACCAGAGTATCCTCCTCCACCCTCACACCGATTATTCTCCAAATCTCCAGTTCAAGGAAATTCATTAATCACTCAAGAAGTATCACTTCTCTCCCTATCTTATTTTTATATTCTTTTCTATATATCGATCTTTGTACATTGAGGTCAATGTACATCTTAAGTGTGGGGGGTATTCATTTCACTATCAGAAAAATCCCTGAATAATTGCCTTGTTCTCTTGAAAAGCTCTCATATCATGTTTAGGATAAATTTTGATTGATTTATGATTTTTATTGATATATCTTAAATGAAAACATAGGCATTCATGCATTGATTATTTAAACTTTAAGACATTAGAGAATTACGCATGATAAGTTGATTTTTAAGAATTCAAAATTTTAGGTTGTTTCCCCAAGTCTAAGTATTATCTTTAATTGGAATTCACAAGTTTAAACATCAAAAAGCCATAATTTTTGTGAGATCTTGAGCCTTCAAGAGCATCTATTAATTCTTTCATGCTCACTTTCATTATGAGTGCGTCAATATTGAACTGTTATTCTAGAACTTGCTTGATTATGCATGTCAAGACCACACTATTTGATTTAATATTTCAAGATGATAGAGGCACTTAGGATTAACCCACTCATGCCATGAAAAGCCTACCTCCACGATTAACCCTTAGTAAACCCCATTGAGCTAACAAGCCATTTCTTGTATTACTCTTAATATTAACCCTTAACCCATTATTGTTGAAATCCCCTCAATTACTTTGATCCCTATTTTTGTTGAGATTTGAGTTGAATAAATTTCTTAGTTATGTCTTGTCTTAATAGCTAGTCTATGTTATTTGACTTGTTCTTAAAAAAAAAGTGTATATATATTAGTAGTAATCTTTTGTTTTTGAGCTTAGGTACTTAAATTCCATATTCTAAGAAAAAGCTCTGTTGTATGCAAGTAATTATTAAAAAAAATTTCTAGTTAAGTAATTTTTCAATTCAATCTCGATTCTAACTTTTTCTTTTAGCTTGTTACCACACCCCTTAACCAAGCCTCGTTACAACCCTCTAAAGACCTTTTAATTGATGTATCATCTCAATTTATAGTGGTGGAGATTTGATTTTCATGCAAGCCTATGGTAATAACTTTTCATATTGACTGATGAGTGCTACTTTCATTGTCCTTAAACACTTTGAGTGATTTGAGTGAATCTTTAGTAAGGATGCTAAACTTCGTAAGATTTCGAATCGAGGTAACCACTTAGATAAGGGGAGATGCCTAAGTTTTGCATGATTAAATACTCAACTTGGAATGTTGAAGCTCTAATGTTCTTTTAGTTGAATTCTCAATGTACGACTACTCATGAATTAGTTTGAGATATTTTCAATAAAGATTATAAGTTGAGAAGAATTTAATTTGATTATGAGTTGAGGATTTTGCTTGAGGATAAGCAAATGCTTAAGTGTGGGTGTATTTGATAAACCGTAATTTATACATATTTTTACCCCATGCTTAACACATTTTATGGATGATTTTTCTTTAGAGTTGGTGAATTTGATGCTCCTAATGCCTTAATTTCATGTTTTACATAGAAGAGTGAAAGGAACAAGAAACAGGCCAAAAATGGAGAAAATGGGCCAACTTACGAAATGAACATGGCTTGGACTTCCTAAGAATCGAAGCATGACTCCCACGGGTAGAACACATGCCCGTGCCATTCTAACAGGCTCGAGCACAGCCTGAAGTAAACACACACGGGGGTGTTAAACGGGCGTGTCCCTGCCGAGCCCAAGTTGAGTCCAATTTGAAAAAGGCTAGTTTTGAGGGCTTCTAGGCATTCTAAAGCCTATAAATGCACCCTAAAGGAAGAGGAAAAGGGAGACACAGAGGAGGAAGCAGGGAACTGTTCAAGTAAAGCTGATTGATCCATCTCAAAAGCCAGATTCATCATCAAGACTGAATATCTCCCCTCAATTTTCCTTCAGGAGTTTTAGGTTTTTCTTTATGTTTTGTATTCATTTTTATTCTGAGATGTTTACCTTTTTAGTTATGAACTAAATCTCCTTAGTACCTAAGGAGAATGAAACCTAAGACGATTCTTGTTGTTATTTTCTGAATTGTGTGATAAATATTTGACTTGTTCTTAATTCTTGTTTTGATATTCCAGGATATTGATTCAAGTTAAGCTCTTATTCAGAGGAGGAATAGACCCTGTCTAAGAGTACAATTATCATAATTAAGCGGAGTTGATTGCACCCTAAAGATAGGGTGACAAGATTTTGCCAGATTAGGGTGAAACCTAATAAGGGGATCCATAGATCGAGTTAATGCAACCCTAGGGTGTTAATTAGACAAAAGTCTCAATTATTCAATCAAGGGATTAGACGTTATTAGTCTTGAATAGGGATAATAATGTATCTTAGGAATCTCTACGGAACAAGTTAAATGAATAAATCGTCCGATTCGGAGTCAGAATAACAAGTGAAGTCTAGGTGGATTCTTCCTTAGGTATTGTCTTAACTCAATCATTTTCCAAAAGTAATCCCCCAATTCTATTTTCTGTGAGTTCTTAGTTTAGTTAATTAGTTAGTTAAAACAAAGCCCCTTATTGTTAGGCTACATAATAAAAAGACAGTCATTACTAGTACTTTTAGTTCCTTTGGGTTCGACAATCCGATCTTTCTAAAACTATACTACTGTTTGATAGGTACACTTCGCTACATCGTGATAATAGTTAGTTTCAAGAACGATTCATTATAAATTTATAAAACTTATCACACAAAATCACGATCACGGGCGTGTGTCACTGCCGTGTTACTCGAGGGCCATTTCGAAATGAGCCTGGGTAGACCACATAGTCACACACACGGGTGTGTGTCAAGTGGTCAAGTTAGTTTTGAGCACGGGCTAGACATGACTTTCCATGTAACCCAAGTTAGTAGCCTCTTTAATTTTCACATGGCTGGCACACGGGCGTGTCTTGTGGCCTTGTTGACAAGTTAGTACGTATGCTCTGTTTCACCACGGCCTAGGCACACGGGCGTGTCTAACGCCATGTGAGGCACACGGTCTGTTCACACGGGCGTATGACCTCTGTAACTTAGAAAAATTGTTTAGTTTTGAAGAAATTTGTATGTGATCAGTTTAGTCCGAACCTCTTTCTAATGCATGTTTAAGGTCTCGTTGACCTAAGAAAGGGACTTATTGTTGATATTTGAATATTATATGATCATGTATGACTGTTGACTGTGAAATGTTTCGATATGTCCGGTAATGCCTCTTGACCATAATCTGGCGACGGATATGGGTTAGGGGTGTTACAAAATCTTTGATTCATTTTTTAATTAAAAAACTATAGCAATTGAATTTTTACCACTTTTAATTTTTAGTCATTATACCTTAATTAATCACTAATTTGACAAAATTACCTATCCAGAATTCAATTCACCTATATAATAAACTCCGTAAATATTTCATAAAAACTATTTATGGGCTTGATTTATAGAAACGGGGTCTCAAAACTACATTTTCAAAAACCACTGACTTTCGGGTAATTACAATGCTATCACAAAAAAACATAAAATTAAATACCTATGACTAGTGAAAGTTTCCACGATTCCATACTAGAATGTAAAAAATAAAAAATAAAATTATTACCCAAAGGATATTTTGGGTCTTCTGGGTGAAAGCCAAATATCTTAATTTCTAAGATTTTTCCCCAAAATCACAAATGATTGGAAAAACACCAATGGGATTTGTTGATGAACTTTTATCGCTACTATGTACTTCTGTAACTGCCAAGGTTGACATTGCTATTGTCATCATAGGGTCGTTGTAAACCACTGTTGAGTCATCGTCGACCATCTTTGTCAACAACCATTGACCATAGCTGGCCACCACTGACATCCACCACCCTCATATCACCGGTAGCCTCCACAGTTGGACCACCATCGGTTTTTTTTCCAGTTGGTTGGGTCAGGTTTGCATTCTTTTGATCAGTCTTGGATGTATTTTGGTTCTCTGGGATTTTTCAAAAAATTCGATTACATAATACCTATGTTTATTTCCAACTCACATGATTATTCTAAAATAAATAAATAAAATAATTCATATGTGGAGATCATAGTCCACAATTTAATTACATATCCTAGAAAAATATTAAAATAATAATTGCAACTACTTTAATTTCTAAGAATCACAACTTTAAAAAAGGAACTTTATCGTATAAATAATAAAATAGTAAAATACATTCATTCACATGCATAATAAAAAAAAACCTACTAATAATTATAAGAATATCACAGCTTATAAAAAAATTACCAAACATGAAGAAAAGAGAAATTTCGATATCAGTTTATACTATAAGCATAGCACAACCTAGCTATGATACCAATTATTTGAAAAAAAATAGTTTAAAATAGTTTTCTATTAGTTTGTGATATTTATAGCAATAAATTATTCCCAAAAAGTACATGTTCTTTATGTGAGATGGATCCTAGATATTCTTGGCTTTCAACCAACAATCTTCTCCGCTATTCTCATACCACGAATCGCATCAATTGAAGGCTCGAACAATCATGAATCAAACACAAAATCAGAAATAATTTTCTTACTTTAAAAATGAAAGTAATTCTCTCTCTATAGAAATCGGTAAAATTGTTATTCCCAGAAAATTAGATCTATACTTAGAAAATAAATTATAAATATAGGATTTGATCAAGTCAAAAATCATATTTTTTTATCAACCCAAAAATAATGTTACAAATTTCAACTCAACCCCTTGTCTTACTTTTTGTTCCAATTTAGCCCTATTTTGCTTGATTTTGAACTTTGGCACTTCAATTACGTCCCTGATAAAATTTAAGCAAGAAATCACAAGTTTAGTAGCATTCTTTTAAAAAATTTACCAAAAATAGGTATATTAAACATACGAAATTAGCTTGTTATCACCTAGGTAAATCTATTTGTGAGTGGACATTATATTAGGTGATCGTAATAATAGTTGTCTATGTTCTACTGTTTAATCAAAATCCCTATATAATTTGTTGAAGGATTAATATATTTGATGATCTTTTTGTTTATGTACTTTTTAACATACTGAACTGAGGTGTTTGAGGTTGATAGTGGTAACTCATTTACATATCATGCTAGAATTATGTGTATTTACGATTACTCCTATTTGCTTCACTCCAAAACTAATATTTGTATCATACTTGCTCAAGGGTCATCATTTACTTATTTTTTTTATCTTCATGCTTTTTTTAAGGACAAACAATGACTTAAGTGTAGGGGAGTTTTATCAATCGCAATTCATTGTAGCAGATTAAACTATTTTCGTACTTAATGAACTTGTAGGACAAAAAATTAGTTATACTTTTGTTTAGTTTGCATCTTTAGTATAAAGATAATAAAAAGAGCAATTTGAGTTATTTATATGACCTTAGGGGCCAATGTAGGCCTAAAGGAAGACTAACATGTTGAATGAGTGTGCAGGACACCATTTGAAGGAACAAAGATAGTGGACTATCCATGATATTGCAATACGGAGCTTGGATGTTGCAACACAGTGAACAAAGTACCTAAAAGGAGCAGTCTGTCTTCGGTGTCATGACACAGCCAGAGGGTGTCGTGACACAGCCCTAAAATAAAGCCCCACCTAGCAAACTACCCTCAGTGTTGTGATATAGGCTAAAAGGTGTCGCAACACCAACCTGACATGGTCAATTAATGAGCCAAGGGTGTTTTCATCGCTTAATGATATTTAACAAAAAAAGGTCAGTTGAATTAGGTTAAGGAACAACGGCCAACCGTAAACCTATAAATAGAATTGTTCTGAACACTTTATAAATAGTTTTTACTTAGCTTTTTAATCAATTAAAATTTTCTTTCCAACTGTAATTTAAATTTATCTTTCCTTTTAGTTTTTTATTTCGTTCTTCATGGGGATCAGATTGTAGATCACTCAACTCTCGATGGGTTACAATTCTTACTTTATTATTATATCAAAATTTCTCTCATCTATGCTTTTGATTTATTCATAATGTTTATCTGTTCTATCAATTACTTTGCATATGTTAAATTCATGGGGAACTAACCTGGTAAGGGAGATTAACTAGTGGATGTGGGATTAATTAATCTCCATGTAGGGTTTCTTAGTGGATCACCTAGTTGGAATAGGAAGAACTTAAAACCCTAGCCTTGATGACCCTAAGAAGTCATATAGGTGGGAATAAACCCGAAATCGGTATTGCCTATCTGTGAAACCCTTACCCTAATTTGGTATGGACTATAATATTAAGAGATAAGTAATTCTTGCTGACTCATAAGTTTAGTGGATGGCTGAGAGGCCCTACTAGGTTAATGACTAGTTGATTGAGTAGAACTCGAAATAGGAGTTAATTATGAAAACGGAAGCGACTTAGTCTTCCATCATTAAAACAAATAGAATCTGTAATTTATCTCCATAATAGCTTTTTATTCTTTTTATGAAATAGAATTTCTCATCACTTTAGGATTAATTGTACTATAATTTAATTAAATTACTATCTAGACCTATTAGTGTAAAAGTCAATCTTAGTTTAGTCTTGCCTCTATTGGGTACAATCCTTAGAGTACTTCCATACTTTGTTGTAAAAACCATATTACAACCCAATTTGTATACTTGAAAACACCGCCTTCATTCACATCTTTAGTTGCATTATTCTTACTTCTAACATTGGTACGTTGGGAGGTGGTCAATGGAAATGTTAGGTAAGTGATTTTTGGACTCAGAGACTAAATTGCAAAACTAGACTAAATTTAATAGACTTAAAACTTAGGATTGACGCCCTCAAGGGAAATCAAGATAAGTAAGACTAAGAGGAGATCTTATTGGCCACCAATTTGATAAGTCTCGGGTTAGTTGTTAAGTTCGAGAGATAAAGAAGTCTAATTTGTCTAATTTGGTAAAGTTAAGGTCGAGAAGTAAAATAAAGCCAATTTAGGAGTAATCACAATTTAGATCCCTAATTCGAAAGTCAACCAACCACATTGAAGTCAACAAACCACTCTCTGTTATCATATTTAGTCATATTTGATAGTTGCTTAGTTTACTTTCTTGACAATTTAGTCATTTTCTGTTTTTAAGTAATTAATTAGTTTTCATCAACTTTGATTATGGTTTGTTGTACTATAGCATTTAGCAAGTACTTGTTTAAACTCTTTAATTGCATGTTTATAGCTAGAATTCACTTAATGACCAACTTATTTGGGTTTGATCCTTGGAATCCTCTAGTGTTCAATTGTAACACTACAAATATTACAATTGATTTGTCACACTTGTGGATACCGCACATGGTAATTCTTATATGATTGTCATTTTACTGTTGATTCTCAATCTTGGTGCACACATGTCAAGGCATGTAGTCAAAGACCTGCAAACAATCAACAAAATATGAGAATCCATCATAGTGAGAGAGTTTCTAAGAAATCAAACTTTTTCATCTATAATGGTAGTATTTATAATATGGAAGCCACTTATGAGGATAATGATCCACTTACGAAGAGGCTATACAGGATGTTGATTCCAAGCTCTAGGAATAGGTCATAGATGCCAAGATGGATTCTCTGAAATCCAATACGATGTGGGAACTTGTAGACTTATTGGTTAAGATTAAACCCATAGGGTGTAAGTGGATCTACAAAAAAAAAAAGGAGAAATGCAAAAGAAAAAGTAGAAACACATAAAGCCAAACTTGTAGGAAAAGGTTACATACAGAGAGAAGGTATCGATTATGATGAGACCTTCTCTCCAGTAGCCATGCTCAATTCTATCCTCATACTCTTATCCATTGCGGCCTTTCTCGATTATGAGATCTGAAAAATGGATGTCAATACAACATTCTTAAATAACTATCTTGATAAGATCGTTTACATGGCTCAACCCACTAGCGATGTTGTCAAGGGAAAAGAGCAAAAAGTTTGCAAAGTACTAAGATCCATATATGGGCTTAAACAGGTGTCCCACTCATAGAATAAAAGATTTGATCAAATGATCAAGACTTTTAGGTTTGAGAAAAAGATTGATGAATCTTGTGTTTATAAGCATATAAAGGAAAATAGGTGGTCTTCCTCATTCTATATGTCAATGATATTTTACTTATCAAAAATGATGTAAGAGAATTGTCATCGATTAAACTAGTGTTAATTCAATAGTTTAGCATGAAGGACATGGGTGAAGCTAGTTATATTCCTGGAATTTGAATCCTTAGGGATCGAAAGAATAAAATGATATCTTTATTACAAGCTTCGTACATTGATAAGGTACTAGAACAGTTTACAATGATCGATGTGAAGCTAGATACTCAACTGACTGCATTGGGCTTTCATCTTTCTTTAGATGATTATCCTAAGACAGTGGAAGAAAGAGAGCATATAATAAGTTTTCATACGCTTCAGCAGTTGGATGTCTTATGTATGCAATTTTCTACACACGTCCAGATATCTGTTTTGAAGTGGGAACGGTTAGTCGATATTAGGTGAATCCTGTTCTTAGGCATTGACAGGCTGTAAAGCATATATAAAGGTATCTTGAAAGAACCAGGATTATATACTTGTTTATTCTGGGTAGAACCTTACTCCTACTAGATACACTGACTCGGACTTCCAAACCTATAACGATCTGAGGAAATTGACATCAGGAAGTGTATTCGTCCTAAGCAATAGAGCCATAGTATAGAGAAGTGTAAAACAAACTTGCACTAATGACTTTACTATGGAGGCCGAGTATGTGGTTGCCTCTAAGACAATGAAAGAAGTGAAATGGCTTTGAAAGTTCTTAATTGATCTTAAAGACATTCCTGGTATGGAAAAAGCTACAACACTGTAAGTCACAAAAGGACCAAACACATTGATCGAAAGTATCACTTGATACGAGAGGTAGTAGCTGGAGGAATAGTAGATATGATGAAATAAATTCTGGAAATAACCTTACGATTCGGTTTACTAAGACTCTTGTAACTAGGAGTTTGTAACTCCCTGAATTTTGGGCCTAGAATTATTGGGCCTTATGCATGGGAGCGGTTAGGAGACTGCTCATAAATACTTTAGTTAAGTGAGAAAGTGACACAAATTATATGTTTTCTGTGATGGCTAAGTGACTTGGGTGCGTTTGGTAGTATTGGATAAGCTTGAGTTCAAGTCTAGGCTTTTGCAAAAATTTTAGATTTTCCCCTTAAGTGAACCTTGACTTTAGCTGGTAGGCCTTAAAAATATTTGTGGGTAAAATGTGTCACAAAATGAACTGGTGGTACAGTGGTAAGTGGCGTGTGGAGTTCTCTTGAGGTCTAAGGTTCAAGTCATGGCAAGGTAAGAAGAGTATTTATTTTGCTCTCTTGCCATGTGGGAAGCAGAAGCCGACTGAAACTCTGCAAGGTAGAATTTGAATTGGTCTAAGAGAGAAGGGTGGAGTAAATCAAGGAGGAGATAATGAAGGATTTTTAGAGAGAGATTTTAGGGGGGAAAGTGGGATTTGAATGGAGTGGAAGAGTTGTGCCGAATTTGAACTTTAGGTACTCAAAAATTCAGCTAAAGGCTAGTGATTCATTTCTACTCACTTTTGATTATTGACTCTAGCATTTTCGTTCTTTTCTTTCATTCGTTGGTGTCGAAATACTGTTTCCTTCGGGTTTTTGCTTGTTTTGGTCTATTCCTGAATTGGTTTTTTTTCTCTAAAATTCTTTTGGTTTTCCTTTTTGACTGAAAGACCTGGCTTACTACCTCTCAGTTCTTTTGACAACTTCTTACTCTATTACAAATTGCTCTTATCTTCTCTTCACTTATTTCCCTCTCTTCTTTTCACATGACCGATTATGCCATCTCCCCTTTCAATTCTTGAGTTCATCAAAGTTCATTCCTGTTCATCTGGCTATTGAGACCGATTACACTATCCCTTTTTTGTTACGGTTGGTGTTGTTTTATTAACAAGACGGTAAGTACTCTGTCACTACTTAAGAGCCGAATGTTTATTCTCATCTTGCCAATTCCTATCCTCTTTTCTCCTAGGCGTGGGTTTCTTTTGGGTTCTAGAGTCTCTTGAAGAGTGAAGGTGATGCTTGTGAGAATTGGGCAGTCGAACCTCTTCCACTTTACTTGATCAAGGTAATCCTACTCACTGTTGTGGTGTTCAACAAGTGCATGACTGGTTTGGGGAGGGGTTGGCCGATTGTCTATTTCCTCTTCTCCTTGGATTGAGTTTCAATAAGCCATATCTTAGTCTCATGTCATGTATATTTATTAATGAGTTTTATGGTCAGTGCAGCTATTCGGTTAGAAGAGTGAACCCATCTTTCGCCAACGGTTCTAAGCAGGGTTATTCACTCTTGTGTTTAAGACAGGTATCAAATGTAATCTTTAACTGGGAATTTTAGAATTAACCCTAGTTCTTATCAACTAATGGGTTATCGCGATGGAATGTAGGTTTGGGAAACTCTTGGGCTAGGCGCACATTTTGTAGCAAGTGTGTAATCACTCCCCTTTTTACTGTAAAATAGTAAAAGCTGAAAAGCCGGAAAGCTCAAGTGCCAAAATTTTTGCATTTGGTGCAACATGGGCATTAGATCGCACGTGTGGTAAATCAAGCCCACAAATCATGGGTGATAGACTGTAAAGGCAACCAAGAGTGTTTTCGTGGACTTGTGCTGTTATGGTTCACGATAGGCCGAAATGGGCCGTGTGGGCCCAATGGGCTTGTGGGTCTCACATAGAATAAATCCACAGTAAGTGATAAATATTGGAATTGGCTATGTAGGTCACAAAGCCGTAACTGAATTTGGGCTAAATGGGCCACACGAATGTGTGGGCCCACTTAGATCGAGTAATAGGCCTTGGGCCCATATACACCGTTATGATCATTTAGGCTATTTGTGTTGCTCGAAGCGACTGTAGACCTTCGCAGAGGTCATTATCTGAACTGGAACCCCAAAATAGGTAAAATGATCATCATGCCCCGAAGGGAAAAATGACTAAAATGCCCCTACATGTTATATGATTGTTATTGTATGCCATTTATGATATGTTTGCATTCATGTGATATTATGCTGCATGGGGGATGGGATCATTGATTTGGAGGAAGTATATGATTTGTTAGGGTCGCATGGTCGCTTGACGACTATGGATCCTCCGGCGGCTTAAAGCCATTATGTGATTGGCAGCTCTGCTGCAAAATTGGTTAATGTCGAACTGGTGCAACATCAGGAGTGTAGGGATTGGTGGGTCGATTAAATCCCACAGGAGTGTAGGGTTGGACAGGATATGGAGTGTAAGGTTGGTTGGGTATTTGTGCATTGCAAAATCTGATTTTGATTATGACATAGGCTCAAGCCCAACTGAGGCTACTATGGGCTAAGGCCCAAGTGCCACCATTAATGTAATGGGCTTAGGCCCAAATTGATGTGACGCATACTTTATGATCGATGAGGGTTGTGCACACTGAGTTTTTGTAAACTCACCCCCTCTCCTAAATTTTTCAAGTAATCCTCAATAGGCGGCTTGACGTATGGGAGGACTCGGAGGTGGCCACACTACAAACAACTTTAAATATTTGCATTTTCTTTTACATTACTTAAATTACTTTCTTTTTGGGTTTTTGATGTAATAAGACCTTTTCTCTAATTTTCTAGCTTTTAATTTGGGGGTTTTTAACTATTATGATTTATTTCTGTTAAAAGTAGAGTACGATTTTCCTAAATGATATCTGTTTTCATAACATAATGTTTTCGCAACATTGTTGAAATGCTTCTGCAACAAACATGTTTTTTAAAAGTAAGGCTAGTTCAAAAATGGTTAACAAATAATTAAGTTAACTTTAGAGTTACACAAAAGGGCTTCTCTTTCAAGCGAGATATATTAATAGGACAAAGTTTTTCGAAAAAGCATTTTAATGTGACACACCAGATTCGGTCATAACGTCTAGGCCAGGTTTGGGGTGTTACAGAGTTTTAACAAACACGTCTAGGATATGGAAATACGAAACATGACACATTATTTCAGTACGACAAGTGGGAGAATGTTGGGAAATGTGCCCATATTATGGTAAATATGTAACTATTTTCTATGTATTTGAACGATGAATAAAAGAATAAATTTAGTTTCATATTTCACTCTTATATCTTTTTTGTTTCTATCTTTCTACATACATATCAAATTTGTGACAAGCAAATATTAGCTCATTTATTGTCTAAGTTTTAATTGATGATAAGTGGCACTATAAGAACATTTACTGATAGCCTCCGGATGTACTAACATCAAGAGTGTGAATACTGCAACTAAAAATATAGATTTGAGGCGATGTTCGCAAGTATAAAGGTTAGTTTGTAATATAGTTTTACAATAAGGATCGTACCCAAGGGAGGTGAATACTAAATCAAAGTTAACCTAAACATAAATAGAATTAATTAGTAGTTTAAATAAATTATAATTTGATAAAACAAAAAAGAATGATTTTTGGGGTTTTTCAAAATAAAGAATTCAAAACTACATAAATAAAAAGGACTTCAGAAAACTAATTTCTAAACTCAATCAAATGAAGACATGGGTGATTAGCTTGCTTTGGTCATAATAACTAATTCCTATTTCAAGTTTCTATACAATAAACTAGTTGTTACCCTAGTAGGATCTCTCGATCTTCCACTAAACTAATGAGTCTGTAATAGCCCTAACCCGTATCTTTTGCCGAATTAGGGTTATAGAGAATTACCGATCAACCAAAAATCATACAACATCATAACATTTTATAGCTAATCATATTATAAACCATTCATTCATATACATTTTGTCCCTAAATTGAGCCTTCGAGGCGTTAAAAAAAACTTAGAAGCAATTCAGGACTAATTTGAAATAAAATAGAAAGTTTAAGAAAAACATGAAAAAATTGAAAATAGGGGCCACAAGGCTGTGCGGCTAGGTCATGTGACATGTAATACCCCTTACCCGAGTTCGAGGCTGGGACAGGGTACGAGGCATTACCAGACTTAAACGTACACAACTATGTAAAACCGGGCCATAAAAATTTCTTTCAAATTAAAAAGATTCATTCATATTCATAATGTCCCTTATATGGGCTCACAAGGCCCAAAACATACATCGGGGGTGGTTTGGGACTAAACAGAGAACTTACAAACTTTTTACAACACTTAGAAAATTTTCTAGTTTTGGAGAGTCATACGCCCGTGTGGGTTAGGCTGTGTGGTCACACATCCCCTTGTCACTTGGGACACGCCCCTGTCCTTAGCCCATGTAACCTTGGTTTATGACGTAAACAACGATATAGGGACACATGGCTAAGTCACACGCCCTTGTGCTAGACCATGTCCTCCACACGGATGAGACACAGGTCGTGTCTCTGCCTATGTGGCCACGGAAATGGCTATTTACCAAGCCACTTGGCACCTTCGTTAGCACTTACTTAAACATAAATTTAACTACACCTTTCGAGGCAATTTCATATCGATTTATTCATGCATAAGGCACCATACTTTACTTAGTTTAAACTTATCAACTTCATGCCACAATTATCGTTAAGACATTCTTACACTTCATACTTATGCCAAGGTCTATCCATAGACCAATTTAGTCACTTTTAAACCATCAAGTAATCTAGGGCACATTCACAATTCATCCATACCAGACACACATGACCACACCCTATGAAACCTTTTAGCACATGCATGCATATATGGATAGGTTTACAACCCAATAACCAATATGAGCCATATCAATTGGCCATATACAAAACAAATCATGTTTCTATTATGAGCCAATACATTTGGCCAAATTGAATGACACATATCGAATTAAATAAGTCCCTATACATGCCATAAACTTAAAGTTCGTTGATATCATTTATACCCTTCAATAGCTGGATAGTGTGACAGAATCTCCAACAATCTCCAACACGAGCTAGCATCTGTGACACTATGAGAGAAAGGAAAGGAAAGGGGTAAGCTATATAGCTTAGTGAGTCCATATGAAAATAATAAGTAATTTATTAACATGTCTTTAACAATTCTCACAGCATGTTCACAAGTTAATACAATCATAATTGCACAAAATTCTACTATTTACTCTTGCTCATCTCAAGCTGTCTACTCGAGTCACAATCACTAAATTATATATATCATGAGCTACGGAACTCTAAATTAAGATCCGCAAACTTTCCCTAAAACTAGACTCACATATCTTCTTACTATAAAATTTTTAGAATTTTTGGTCTAGCAAATAAGTACAGTTTATTCTTTAAAGTCTCCTGTAACAGTAAGGTTTTAACCCTAGTTGGAACAGTGGTTTCGAGACCACGTAACCGATTCTGGAAAATATTTTAATATTATTTTCTGTGTCTGTGATATGTGAATTTATATCTGTGAAGTTTCTGTGATTTAATTTGTTTGTTTCTGTGCTTAATTATAAAAAAAGATTTAATTGTGTAAATGATAAAATTTGCATGCCATTTATTCAATGTGTTTAATTGGCATGGCTTTGGATTATTATGGCCTTATGTGGCAATTACTCCATTAAATTTATGAGTGGTCATAAATGACTTTGTTTTATGAAATAGACAAGTTTATTAATGATGGATATAATAGTAATTCATGCTTTAACATGAATTAAAGAAAACAAATTTCATGCATGTGTTCATAAAACACATATGAGAACCAAAAATCAAAAAAAAAAATAAAGAGAAGAAAACCATTTTAGGTTTTGGCTAGCTTAATCCTTGATTAAGGTATGATTTTTTGTCTGTTTTTGGTAATTCCTACATTTCTGTGATCGTTGCTTCGTGTTCTTCAAAACCCATGTTTGAATTTCTATTTCTGTTGAAGATTATGAAATGTTCCATTGATGATTATATGAGCTTTGTAATGTTTTTATATGGATTATGAAAGATATATGTGAGATTATCATGTTTTGTTCTTGAATTTTTTATGGAATAGAGCTATTTGGGCTAATTTGTGAAAATCAGGTTTTGGAAGGCTAAATTGTGAATTAAATATGTTATTTGGGCTTGTATGGAAGCTATGTATATTCGGCCAAGCTATAGTCTTGGTGAATTTTGCATATTTGTGATTTTATGAAAAATGGACTAAATTGTCAAAGTGTGAAAATGTATGGGTTATAATACAAAGTGCTCTAAATATGTATATTCATGGATTATTTTGAATGAAATGAATGATTGAATGGTTGAATTTAATTGTAATAGATCAAGAACAAAGAAAATCAGACTTAGATCGAGGGAAGTCTAAAATAGTTGAATAGTCGACTCGTTTCCATTCGAAATTCGTACAAGGTAAGTCAAATTACAATACCATGTTAAATTGACTAAATTCTGCGCATACAAATTTTAATCTGTATTGGACGACCTTGAGAGCCTGATGAATAAATTTCGAGTAAACTCCGATATTTTGCTAGTATCTGAAATGCTCTATATGTTTCTAAAAGAAAGTTGACATTAATCTGAGATATCGTGTAAGACCCTCTCTGGGACATAGGCCTCGATTTGAGATTTACGTGTAAGACCATGTCTGGGACATAGGCATTGTATTTGATTTCGTGTAAGACCCTGTCTGGGACAGAGGCATCGATACTGAATTACATGTAAGACCACGTCTGGGATGTCGGCATTGTACCTGTTTATGAGTGTCTGTATCGTTTCTGAACCGTCTGATGATAGAATATGAGATATGGGAATGAAGATATGAAATGTATAATCTATACAGGTAAGTTTGTATCGTACTAAATTTCTGAATATGAAAGACTTTGTTTCTGTGAAATAATGAGTGCAAAGTATGTATGAAATCATGGAAATGAAATATGACATGTATACAAGCAAATGAGCATGGTTAGGCTCATGAACTATTCTGTGAAATGGTTATGAATTCTTGCTGTTGATTTGTACTTTATATGATTTAATAGTTAAACCAATTGTATTTGGCTTAGTAAGCTCTTTGTAGCTTACTCTATGTGATTCCTGTCTGTTTTATAGTTATCGTAGCTATTGAAGGCTCGGGGATAGTTGAGGATTGTCACCACACTATCGAACTCATTTTGGTACTTTTGAAAGTGTAAATATTTTAAGTATGACATGTATAGGCCGGAATGTCTATGTATTTAAGTTTTGATATGTATATATGTTATGCTATGAGAGTTGGCTAGCAAATGATATGTTTATGCTTAGTTTTGGTATGGATTCGAATAAGTTATTGAAAGATGATGATTTAGTTATAGTAAAGCATGTTTTGAGCATGGAATTGGCTGAAAATTTTGGTATAAATGTTGTTTAATGTTTCTTGTAGAAATGACCCAAAAATGGGTGGCAATTTGGCTTAAACCAAGCCTGCATTGTGCCACATGGCTAGGGCACACGGGTGCGCCTTGTGGCTATGTATGCAAATCAGTAACCCTCCTAAGATCACACAGTTAAGACACATGGGCATGTCATATGGCTGTGGGCTTAAGTCAGAAGCTAGCTAAGCATCAAACGGCCATAGCACACATGCGTGTCTATTGGCCGTGGGTGAAAGTCAGTATGTATGCCTTGTTTTTGCATGACTGGTTCACATGGGCATGTCTGGTGCCCGTGTGAGGCACACGTCCTGGTCACACGGGCCTGTGACCTCAACACAGTTGAAAAATTTTCTGAGTTGTAAAATTTATGAATGTGTTAGGTTTAGTCCCGACTGTCCTTAAAAATATGTTTTAGGTCTTGTAGACTTTCGTAAGAGATGGATTGTAGATGATTACCTATGTATTAATGTTATGTGATATTTCTGATTCTAAATTGATCTGAAATGTTCTGTCTGTCTTGTAATTCCCCGTAACCCTAATCCGATAATGGTTACAGGTTAGGGGTGTTGCATTTTATTGGTATAAGAGCTATGGTCTAGTCAGTTCTAGGACTACCATAGCGTATGTGAGTCTAGCTATACATGCCATATATCTGAAACTGCGATAGTGTGATGAATCTTGACATTGAAATGTGTTTTTATATAGCAAATGGATCCGGATAGAGCTGTAGTTGACGATGTTGAAAGCAATGCACCTACTCCTACGCAAGAGACGGTGAGCTATTTCTCGACCGGCTACAGGTAGCCGTAATGGCGAGGCTAAATAAGCCTTCTATCAGATGATGAATGATTGGTTCACCCAGTATATTAGAACCAATCCGGCTGTACAACAACCTCCACCCCCAGTTAATTTTTCTCAAACTCCTATTATGCCACCAGTGAATCCGGTACAAATAAGTAGACCACCGGTTGATAAGATTAAAAAATATGGGGCTAAAGCATTTCGAGCTACAACGAATGATGATGCTGAGAGAGCCGAATCCTGGTTGGAAAATACAATCGAGTGTTTGATGAAATGTCTCTAAATCCTAAAGAATGTGTAAAATGTGACGTTTCACTTCTGAGAGATACAGCGTACCATTGGTGGAAAACTTTAATACTTGTGGTTCCGAGTGAACGGGTTACTTGGGATTTCTTCCAAGCTTAATTTCGAAAGAAAAGTTTCTCAAGCTTAAAAAAGGTCGTATGTCTGTTACTGAATACGACTGTGAATTTGTGAGATTGAGCCAGTATGCTCGGGAATGTTGTATCAAATGAAGCAATAATGTGCAAAAGGTTTGAAGATGGACTAAACGAAGATATCCGTCTGTTAGTTGGGATTTTGGAGATTAAAGAAATGGTAGTGCTGGTTGAGTGAGCTTGTAAAGCTGAAGAATTAAGTAAAGAGAAAAGAAAAGCTGATTCTGAAGCTAGAGATGTTAGAAAGAGATCTTCAAGTAGATCATTTCAGTTTGTGTCAAAGAAATTCTGGGATGATTATAGCCGTTCAAAGGTTGATGTAGGACATTCGAATCGAGATCGAGCTAGATCGTATTCGAATTTCAGAGCTCCTGCTACTTCTGTTGTAAGTGTTGGAAATGTCTGATTTGAAAAAGCTAAATGTAAACATTATGGTAAAAGACACCCAGTAAATTGTAGATTGAATGACCAAGCCTGTTTTCGATGTAGATCTCTAGACCATTTTGTAAGAGATTGTTTTGAACTTGCTGAGCAAGAGAATGTATAGAATCCAAGACCGAGCAACACTACAGCTAGAGGTAGACCTTCCAGAAATACAGGAAATGCAAGTGGTGGTCAAAGAGCTACTAGGGATACTGTTGTTAGATCTAAGGCCAGAGCACCTGTCAAAGCCTATGCTATCTGAGCTTAGATGTAACACCCCGAACCCGAGACCGTCACCGGAGTCGAACACGAGGTGTTAACAGACTTTTAAAAATTTTCCAGACACTGCCAATCTGCGTAATAGTTGCTTTAAAAATCATATCTTGAGTTTCACAACTCAAAAATCAGTTTTGTGATTTTTCCCTGAAACTAGACTCATATGCCCATTTACATATTTTTTTCTAGAATTTTTGGTCGGGCCAATTAGTACAGTTTATTAGTCAAATTCTCCCATGTTACAGGGATTGACTACCCTGACCTTTGCGCATTACGACTTGGATATCTCATTGTACAGGGCTCCAATACTGATGCCGTTTGTTTCTATAGAAACTAGACTCAGAGAGGAATCTATACATATATGGTATGACTCCTAATTATCTCTGGTTAATTTATGGTAAATTTTCAAAGTCGAAACAGGAGATCCAGAAACCGTTCTGGCCCTGTTTCACGAGAACTTTAATATCTCTTAATATACTGTTCATATGATTGTTTCATTACTTTCATATGAAAATAGATTCATCAAGGTTCGATTACATAATTTATTCACTATTTAATTCCATTCCTAAAAATTTTTGTGATTTTTCAAATACACACCACTGCTGCTGTCAGCATCTGTTTTCAAGGTAAACTTTACCTATTTCGTGGTTACCATGGACCAACTAGGGTTTTGTCATACATAGGTCCACATATGATCATATTTAGCCATTCCAATGGCTGATCATTTGCCCAACACTTCCATTCCAAACCATAGTCACATCATGAAACCATATATACATACATAAACACAAATGGTCTAATGCCATACTCCACTTCTACAAGCCATTTTCGCATGGCTGTACACACATACATCACAAAAAGTGCTTAAAACAACAAGGGGTAGTCCTATACATGCCATATCCAGAGTTCAACTAAAAGAGTACCAAAAGAGCTTTGATAGTGTGGATGACTTCGACTTCGATGATCCCGAATCCGATAGCTAACGAACAAAATCTATAAAACAGAGAGCCAAAGCAACGGGGTAAGCATTTTAAAGCTTAGTAAGTTTCAAGTAATGAAATCGGCTTTGACTAAAGTATTACATTCACATAGCTAAATGAATCACTTTATTAATACACATTCTCATAATCATGCTTACTTCACAATTCGTCAACATATATACACACACAAGGTATCAACCCATATAAAAGCCCAAAAGTTCGTTAGTCGATTGAACGAATACTACTTAAAACGAATCGACTTTTCCGAATCACATGCAAAATTACCTTATCGTTTGGGTTTGTTGAGCGTATTAATTGAATTTGTTACAGCACAAAACGCTCACATTCATACCCAAGTTTCTTCGGAATTTAGCCGGATATTACCACAAGCACAATTGCCTCCGGGTCTTAACCCGGGCATAGCAACTCGCACGAATGCCTTCGGGTCTTAGCCCGGATATATCAACTTGCACAATTGCCTTCGGGTCTTAGCCCGGATATATATCAACTCGCACAAATGCCTGCGGGTCTTAGCCCGGATATATCAACTCGCACAAATGCCAGCGGGTCTTAGCCCGGATATATCAACTCGCACAAATGCCTTCGGGTCTTAGCCCGGATATATCAACTTGCACAATTGCCTTCGGGACTTAGCCCGGATATATCAACTTGCACAATTGCCTTCGGGACTTAGCCCGGATAAAATTCAAATGCTCATGCACATATATATCAACAATCATGACACATCCATATTTCACTTTCGTTACTAAGGCTCAAACACAAAGCATTTATTAAACCTTTCCAATTTCGGCTCAATAGCCACACACAAAGAGCATGATTTCAATTGGCTTTATAACATAGTCTCTATGCACATTTGACTATCCATCATAGGATGACTAATCATTTCAATATAATTCAAGTAGGGTCATTACTCGAAGACTTACCTCGGATGTTGTCGAACGACTTCAATGGCTATTCAATTACTTTTTCCTTCCCTTTATCGGATTTAGTTCCCCTTTGCTCTTGAGCTTAAGTTCAACAAATTTTAAAATAGTCATTAATCGACTATTCAAGTATTACTTTCAGAATAATATATAAATTGATTCGACTTTCACACACATAGATTATAGTAAGCTTTATAAAAATCAATAAATAATTCATTAGCAAATTTTCATTAATGTTTACAACAAAATCACATATTCACTACGAGCTGTTTTCCCTGAGCAGCAGTCACTAAATTATTTATAACTGGAGCTACAAAACTCCAAATCACTTGCCGTTAATTTTCCCTGAATATAGACTCGTATATCTTCCATCCATAAAATTTTCAGAATTTTAGGCTTGGCCAATCAATACCAGATTTTTCTTAAAGTTTCCCCTGTTTCACTGTTTGACTAATCTGACCACTCTTCACTACGAATCAAATTTCTCATTTTACAGAATTCCAAATGTGTTGTATTTGATTTCATTTGAAACTAGACTCATTAAGAAGTTTAAGCATATAAATTTTATCTTATAATCATTTTTGTACAATTTATAATGATTTCCTAAAAACAGAACAGGGAATCTAGTAGTCATTTTGACTCAGCCCCACAATACTTCAAATATCTCAAGATCGGTAACTCTTTAGTTCTTATAGTTTCTTTTGTAAGAAAATAGACTCTTCAAGCTTTAATGACATAATTTACTCAGCTTCTAATTCAACTCCTACAAATTATGGCGATTTTCCAAAATCACCTTACTGCTGCTGTCCCCAAGCAGATTATTACCAAATCAAATACTAACATTTGCATTTCACCTTAATAGCTAGCTTAGCAAACCTTAATTTAACATATAATTCACACATATCACATTCCAAGCATTCACTCTATTCCATCACTTAAGGTACAAACATTACTCAATAACTTCCTAATTCAAGTACACATTCGGCCTTGGTACATAATAAGGTGGTCGATTCCTTTCCCTTTAGCACCCATTGCTCACATATGATTATTTGTATAGCTCAAACACTCATCTATCTTTATCATGAAACAACAAAATTTACCATTGTCAAATACCATAGCCGAATGTCATTAAACCTAAACCACCATAAAAATTTTACTTATCACCTCATACCTTATTATCAAATTGAACTAATTATGCTTATAAAAATAATATCAAAACCGAAACCTTTTGATAATTAAGCCTCTAATTATTTATTACAATTACCCAAACAAAATTTTCTCACATTTAACACTTATATACCAATCAATTGTTGAAGACAAACAAAATCTCATTTCCTCCCTTGACAACCACAACCGAAAGCTCAAACCAACATCTAAAATTCCAAGTTTTCAAATGGGCTAATATGGAACTAGCTAATTGACTTAAACTAAACTTAAAATTTCAAAAACTAACAAAATTTTTACTAACCTTCTCAAGCTTCAAGTGACCGAATGTTTCCCTCCTATCTTCCTCTTTACAATCGGCCAAGAAGAACCAAGGATACAAGCTTTGTTTTCATTACCTTTCTTTTTTCTTTTATTCTTTCTTTTATTCATTATAACTCCAATAACCCAATTTCTTATTATAAGATCAAATTCAACAAATATATTGCCCATCATCAATCCATCTTGGCCGGCCACTATAAGGGAATTGGGCAATTTGGCATGCAAGTCCACCCTTGTGTTGACATGCACTAATAAGCCCTTTAAAATTAGCCTATCATATTTCACCATGTCTCATGTTGATCCCTATTTAATAATTCCTCATGCAATTGGCAAAATTAGGGAATGAAACTTCCACATATGCATGTACACACACATAATAAACATAGAACATAGCAATTAATTATTTTTATAACTCGGTTTTGTGGTCCCGAAACCACTTCCCGACTAGGGTCAATTTTGGGCTGTCACATTAGAGCTACTAGGGATACTGTTGTTAGATCTAAGGCTAGAGCACCTGTCAAAGCCTATGCTATCTGAGCTTGTGAGGAAGCCTCGTCCCCTAACGTGATTACTGGTATTTTTACTCTTTATGATACTTCTGTGATTGCATTGATAGACCCTAGATCAACGCATTATTATATCTGTATAAATTTAGTGCACAGTAAGAATTTGCCTGTAGAGTCTACTAAATTTGTAATTAGAGTATCGGACCCCTTAGGCAAAAGTGTCTTAGTTGATAAAGTCTGCAAGAATTTCCCGTTAATGTTACGAGATATCTATTTTCCTGTTGATCTTATGCTTTTGCCTTTTAATGAATTTGATATGATTCTGGGAATGGACTGGTTAACTTTGCATGATGCTATTGTGAATTGCAAATGAAAAGTCATTGATTTAAGGTGTAAGAATGATGAGATAATTTGAATTGAGTCTAGTGATCTGAATGGACTACCAGCTGTGGTATCTGCAATGAAAGCATGAAAATATGTGAAGAAAGGCTATGAAGCCTACTTAGCTTATGTGTTAGACTCGAAAGTGAATGATAAGAAAGTTGAATCTGTGCCTGTTGTCTGTGAATGCTCTGATGTGTTTCCTGAAGAACTACCTGGTTTGCCTCCAATTTGAGAAGTCGAGTTTGGCATTGAATTAGTACCTAGTTCTACTATGATTTTGATAGCTCCGTATAAAATGGCTCCGACCGAGTTAAAGGAATTAAAATCTCAGTTGCAAGAATTGACTAATCGAGGATTTGCTAGACTAAGCTTTTCACCATGGGGTGCTCCTGTTCTGTTTGTGAAAAAGAAAAATGGAATAATAAGAATGTGTATTGATTACCATCAGCTTAACAAAGTGATTATAAAGAACAAATATCCTTTGTCTAGAATTGATGACTTACTTGATCAGTTGAAAGGTGCTACTGTGTTTTCAAAAATAGATTTGAGATCGGGTTACTATCAGTTGCAAGTAAAGGACTCTGATACTCAGAAAATTACTTTCAGAATGAGGTACATGCATTATGAATTTTTAGTTATGCATTTTGGATTAACGAATGCACCTATGTCTTTTTGGATTTAATGAATAGAATTTTTAGACCGTATTTAGATCAATTTGTTGTGGTATTCATTGATGACATATTGATTTATTCACGTGATGAATCTAAGCATGCTAAACATCTGAGAATAGTGCTACAGACTCTACGAGATAAACAGTTGTATGCAAAGTTTAGTAAATGTGAATTCTGGTTGCGAGAAGTTGGTTTCCTGGATCATATTGTATCAGCCTCCAGTATCCGAGTTGATTCAAGAAAAATTTCTGCTATTTTGGATTAGAAGCCTCCGAGAAATGTTTCTGGAGTCCACAGTTTTTTGGGACTTGCTGGTTACTACAGACGATTCGTAAAAGATTTATCTGTGATAGCAACTCCATTGACAAAGTTACTTTAGAAAGATGTGAAATTTGAATGGTCTGAGAAATGCCAGAAAAGTTTTGAACGGTTAAAAGCTCTGTTAACTGAAGCTCCCGTACTTGTGCAACCTGAATCAGGTAAAGAATTTTTTGTTTACAGTGATGCTTCATTGAACGGACTCGGTTGTGTTCTAATGCAAGAAGGAAAAGTTGTTGCCTATGCTTGGAGACAGTTGAAGCCTCATGAAAAGAACTATCCAACTCACGATCTCGAGTTAGCTGCTATTGTGTTTGCCTTGAAGATTTGGCGTCACTATCTGTTTGGTAAGAAATCTCACGTGTTTTCTAATCATAAAAGTCTGAAGTATTTAATGACGTAAAAAGATCTAAATTTGTGATAGAGGAGCTGGTTAGAGTTATTAAAAGATTATGAATTTGTTATTGATTATCACCCGGGAAAAGCAAATGTTGTTGCTGATGCTTTGAGTCGAATATCGTTAATTGCTTTGCGTGTAATGAATGCTTATTTAGTTCTGTCTGATGATATCTTGGTTTGTGCCAAACTGAAAACAAAACCCTTATTTATGCAACAGATCTGCGAGGCTCAGAAGTCTGATAATGAATTAATAGTAAAACGAGCTCTTTGTGATTCTGAATTTTGAGTTGATGTTGAGGATTGTTTGAGATTCAGAAATAGAATTTGTGTTTCGAGAAACCTGGAGTTAATTCGGATGATTTTGAGTGAAGCTCAAAGTAGTAGATTTTCTGTACATTCGGGAAGTACAAAAATGTATAACGATTTGAACAACTATACTGGTGGCCGAGAGTGAAAAGAGATATTTCTAACTTTGTTTCGGGATGTTTAATCTGTCAACAAGTTAAAGCTGAGCATCAGGTGCCATCTGGTTTGTTACAACCGATTATGATTCCTGAGTAGAATTGGAGTCGAGTAACCATGGATTTTGTTCCAGTTTGCCCCTGTCTCCAAGAAAGAAAGACACAATTTGGGTTGTAGTTGATCGTTTGACGAAATTAGCACATTTTATTCCGATTTGATCTGAATACTCACTCAATAAATTAGTTGAGTTATATATTTCTGATATCATGAGATTTCATGGTGTGCCTATATTTATTGTGTCTGATAGAGATCTACGATTCACTTCGCGTTTCTAGAAGAAATTACAAGAGGCTTTTGGCACAAAATTGCATTTCAGCACTGCTTTTCATCCGCAAACGGATGGTCAATCTGAACGGATTATTCAGATACTCGAGGATATGTTGAGATGTTGCATTCTTGAGTTTGAAGGTATGTGGGAACAATATTTACCTTTGATTGAATTCGCTTATAATAATAGTTTTCAGTCGAGCATCAAAATGGCACCGTACGAAGCCTTATACGGTAGAAAGTGTAGAACTTCGTTATACTGGTTTGAGCTTAGTGAGAATAAGATTTATGATATTGATTTGATAAAAGACATAGAATAGAAAGTGAAAGTAATCCGAGATATTCGGAAAGCTACCTTTGATCGTCAGAAATCTTATGTGGATTTAAAACGAAAAGATACAAAATTTGAGATCAGTGATAAAGTGTTTCTGAAAGTATCTCCATAGAATAAACTATTCCGATTTGGTAAAAAGGGCAAGTTGAGTCCGAGGTTCATCAGACTGTATGAAATCATCGAACGAGCTGGGCTGGTTGCATATAGATTGAGGCTACCATCTGAGTTAGAAAAGATACATAATGTGTTTCATGTATCGATGCTTCGACGATGCAGATCCGATCCTTCGCATATAATTTCCCCGTCTGATATTGAAATCCAATCTGATATGACTTATGAAGAAAAGCCGATCCGTATTTTAGCCAATGAGGTTAAAGAGTTACAAAATAAAAAAAATTCATTAGTTAAAGTATCGTGGCATCGACACGGTGTTGAAGAGGCCACATGGGAGTCTAAAGATGCTATGTGACAATAATATCCGAATATGTTTAATACTAAGATTTTCGGGGACAAAAATCCCGAAGGTGGGAGAATTGTAACAGTGCGGTTTCGACCCTAGTCGGAATAGTGGTTTCGAGACCACGTAACTAATTCTGAAACATATTTTAATATTATTTTCTGTGTTTATGATATGTGAATTTATATCTGTGAAGTTTCTGTGATTTAATTTGTCTGTTTCTGTGCTTAATTATGAAAAACGATTTAGTTGCGTAAATGATAAAATTTGCATGCCATTTATTCAATGTGTTTAATTGGCATGGCTTTGGATTATTATGGCCTTATGTGGCAATTACTCCATTGAATTTATGAGTGGTCATAAATGACCTTGTTTTATGAAATAGATATGTATATTAATGAGGGATATAATAGTAATTCATGCTTTAACATGAATTAAAGTAAATAAATTTCATGCATGTGTTCATAAAACACATATGAGAACTTAAAATCAAAGAAAATAAAGAGAAGAAAACCATTTTAGGTTTCGGCTAGCTTAATCCTTGATTAAGGTATGAATTTTTGTCTATTTTTGATAATTTCTACATTTCTGTGATCATTGCTTCGTGTTCTTCAAAACCCATGTCTGAATTTCTGTTTCTAGTGAAGATTATGAAATGTACCATTGATGATTATATGAGCTTTGTAATGTTTTTATATGGATTATGAAAGATATATGTGAGGTTATCATGTCTTGTTCTTGAATTTTTGATGGAATAGAGCTATTTGGGCTAATTTGTGAAAATGAGGTTTTGGAGGAATAAATTGTGAATTAAATATGTTATTTGGGCTTGTATGGAAGTTATGTATATTCGGCCAAGCTATAGTCTTGGTGAATTTTGCATATTTGTCATTTTGTGAAAAATAGACTAAATTTTCAAATTGTGAAAATGCATGGGTTAAAATGCAAAGTGCCCTAAATATGTATTCATGGATTATTTTGAATGAAATGAATGATTGAATGGTTGAATTTGAATTGTAATAGATCAAGAACAAAGAAAATCAGACTTAGATCGAGGGAAGTCTAAAATAGTTGAATAGTCGACTCTTTTCCATCCGAAATTCGTACGAGGTAAGTCAAATTACAATAACGTGTTAAATTGACTAAATTCTGCGCATACAAATTTTAATCTGTATTGGACGACCTTGAGAGCCTGATGAATAAATTTCGAGTAAACTCTGATATTATGCTAGTATCTGAAATGCTCTGTATGTTTCTAAAAGAAAGTTGACATTGATTTGAGATATCGTGTAAGACCGTTTTTAGGATACAGGTCTCGATTTGAGATTTATGTGTAAGACCATGTCTGGGACATAGGCATCGTACCTGGTTTCGTGTAAGACCCTGTCTAGGACAGAGGCATCGATACTGAATTACATATAAGACCACGTCTGAGACGACGGCATTGTACCCGTTTATGATTGTTTGTATCGTTTCTGAACCGTCTGACTATAGAATACGAGATATGGGAATGAATATATGAAATGTATAATCTATACAGGTACGTTTGTATCGTACTAAATTTCTAAATATGAAAGACTCTTGTATCGTACTAAATTTCTAAATATGAAAGACTTTGTTTCTGTGAAATAATGAATGCGAAGTATGTATGAAATCATGGAAATGAAATATGACATGTATACAAGCAAATGAGCATGGTTAGGCTGCTGAACTATTCTGTGAAATGGTTATGAATTCTTGCTTTTCTGCTTTATATGATTTAATAGTTAAACCAATTGTATTTGGCTTACTAAGCTCATTGTAGCTTACTCTGTTAAATCATTTGTATTTGGCTTACTAAGCTCTTTGTAGCTTACTCTGTTAAATCAATTGTATTTGGCTTACTAAGCTCTTTGTAGCTTACTCTGTGTGATTCCTATCTGTTTTATAGTTATCGTAGCTATTGAAGGCTCGGGGATAGTTGAGGATTATCACCACATTATCGAACTCATTTTGGTACATTTGAAAGTGTAAATATTTTAAGTATGGTGTGTATAGGCTGGAATGTCTATGTATTTAAGTTTTGATATGTATATATGTTATGCCATGAGAGTTGGCTAGCAAATGATATGTTTATGCTTAGTTTTGGCATGGATTTGAATAAGTTATTGAAAGATGACGATTTAGTTATAGTAAAGCATGTTTTGAGCATGGAATTGGCTAAAAATTCTGATATAAATGTCGTTGTTTAATGTTGCTTGTAGAAATGACCCAAAAAGGGGTGGCAATTTGGCTTAAACCAAGCTTGCATTGTGCCATACGGCTAGGGCACACGGGCGTGCCTTGTGGCTGTGTATGCAAATCAGTAACCCCTCTAAGATCACACGGTTATGACATATGGGCGTGTCATCTGGCTGTGGGCTTAAGTCAGTAGCTAGCTAAGTATCAGACGACCATAGCACACAGGCGTCTCTGTTGGCCGTGGTTGAAAGTCAGTATGTATGCATTTTATTGGCATGACTGGTTCACATGGGCATGTCTGGTGCCCATGTGAGGCACACGGCCTGGTCACGCGGACGTGTAACCTCAACAGAATAAAAAAAATTTCTGAGTTCTGAAATTTATTGATGCGTTCGGTTTAGTCCCGACTGTCCTTAAAAATATGTTTTAGGCCTCGTAGACCTTTATAAGAGATGGATTGTAGATGATTGCTTATGTATTAATGTTATGTGATATCTGTGATTCTGAATTAGTCTAAAATGTTCTGTCTGTCTTGTAATGCCTCGTAACCCTAATTTGATGACGGTTATGGGTTAGGGGTGTTACATCTCCCCTATTCTGCTGTTTGACAGTTTCAACCTTCTTCACTAAAAAATAATTATCTCACAGTACGAAATTCAGATAATGTTCCCGTTTGTTTCTCTTGAAAATAGACTCATTAAGGATTTAGTAATATGAATTCTAACCTATAATTATTTTCATACAACTTTTAATGGTTTTCCAAAGTTAAGACAAGGGAACCCGAAATCACTCTAGCCCTATCCCAGACAAATCGAAATATCTCATCACATGAAATTGTTTTGCTTACACCGTTTCTTTTATGTGAAACTAGACTCGATAAGATTTAATTTCATATTTTATCCAACTTCTAACTCGATTTCCACAATTTTTTATGGATTTTCAAAGTCGTGCTACTACTACTGTCCAAAACTGTTATACTGAAAAATGATGATAACTAAGTTTATAACACCTTTACAAATCATTTACACCATCATGGTAAAAATACATATTTATACATCATAAGCATAGACCCATAACCACAAGGTCATCACAAAATCATTCTCATGGGCATGACTTACTTATTTGTATCCTTACCAAAGGTGCATCATAAACCAAATTAATTTCTCATGAGTTTTGAATAAGAACCTATACCACTCACAACATGGTTATATCATTCCATATATTTATCATAAGCTTTAGAATAACCCGTGAAACCATTTGGAATACTAAAGGATATCCGACAAGTCTTACACAAGAGGGTAAATTGCTGATGCCATGTCCCAGACATGGTCTTACACTGACCCACATGTCGAGGCTGATGCCATGTCCTAAACATGGTCTTACACTGGCTCTCATAATGTCGTTGTTGCCATGTCCCAAACATGGTCTTACACTAGCGCACCTAACAACGCTGATGCCATGTCCTAGACATGGTTTTACACTAGCTCTCATAACATTGCTGATTCCATGTTCCAAAATGGTCTTATACTGGCTCTTATATCATGGCCGATGTCATGTCTCAGACATGGTCTTACACTAGCAGACATGTCACCCAAATGTCAAGGCATGGATATCCAATCTATTCTTAGGTTCAATCGGGACTTTACTACATTAAATCTCGTCATGCATATTCCATGTAATACCACTCTTTAACACCAAGTTACCATTTATTATAATTTCATCAAACACCATAGACATATGTTTTAGGTCATTGCATATACATAGTTTACAAGATAAATTCGTGAAGCATAACACCATCACGTACATAGTACCACAAACATTTAATTAAACGCATCCGAATTTTCATATCAATTCATATTTCAATCATAAATCACTATAACATTATTGTCTTACCAATTTTATCATACGACTTGTTTGTCGATTCCTCGTCGAGTATATCCGTAACAAATCATACAAATTATATAATAATAATTAGGCATTTCAATTCAAATAAGACATTGCATTATTATTATCACATGAACTTACCTCGAATGCAAAAATGACTAATTATTCCTTTTTATTCCTTAACCACGTACTTTCTCGATTTAAGCCTGAATCTCGATTTTCTTGATTTGTAAGGGTTAGAAGTTGCTGAAATTTTCAAGCTTCCATGGCCATTTCCTTGCTAAAAATTGGTGGAGAAGAAAGAGAAATAAAAAGAGATGATAGCTTTTTGCATTTTTGTCTTATTATACCTTTTTAACTTAATTACCCATTTACCCTTTTAATTTCTAACTAATTTCAATAATACCAAAAAAATATCTTCCACTAATTTATTAATGGGCTAATTTCCACATAAAGGCTTCCACTAAAAATTCTATAGCTATTTAATACCTTCAGCTATAAGAATGCAACTTTCGCACATTACGCGATTTAGTCCTTAAAGCCAAATTAAACACTTCTCACATATAATTTCTTCATGAAAATTTTACACAATCATATAAACATATCATAGACCTTATAATAATTATAAAATAATTATTTTGAATTCAGATTTGTGGTCTCGAAACTACTGTTCTGACTAGGCCCTAATTCAGGATGTTACAACTCTCTCCCCCTTTAGGGATTTTTCGTCCCCGAAAATCTTACCAGAAAAGTGGTTTGGTTTTTGCAAAAACTTCTCTTCTCATAATCACTGTCACAGAACTCTCACTTGGCTGTACCTTCAATACTTGTCTCTTTATTTTCTCATACTCGAATCATGAGCAATTCTTTCACTATACAACACATCGAATGAATCTCACTTCTATTGAAGAGTTCATACACATGAAAGGTTAGATCCATGTTAGCGTAACACTTATACACATGTACTTGAATCTTTTCGAAAATAATGAAATTAGCCAGTTCATCTTAGCCTTATACTCTCTATAATTTAATACAGCCTGATAGCTTGCGGACTCAACTCTCAATTGCTCTTAAATTTCAGAGTCTCTTTTAACTTCCTCAAGAAATCACAATATAAAACATGGATTTCAATTTGATTAATGAAGACTTAGCACTCCAAGATTTCCAACAATCATAAAGACACGAAATCCCATTAATCTGATGAGCAAAATTTTTCCATACATACCGGTAAAATTTTACAGCTCTCATCAAACATTTGATCAACAAGCCACATAACATTTTCTTCCTCCTTACAAGACAGGGGAAATTCTTGGTATGGCCTCGAGAATGATCCCTCTCTTATTTCTATTCTAACAAAAATACTGACGGAGGTGGTTCTGGTAAAGCCTATTGTTCGACTTTAACTCTATTAACATTTCAATTACTCATACACAAATATAAGAAATATCAAGTTCCAAACCCGATCACTAACACACTATTTCTGTGAGTTTTCTTACAGAATCTTTGTATAAGTTTTGGATTTTTCTATCCGAACACTTGTAATCACAATTTGCTTTGTCTAAGATCATTTGATACTATCTCACCATCTTTTAATACCCAAGCCATCTTCACTGTATCAAATTCATATCTTTCTATAATGTTAGATACTCTAAGCTATCACGTTTCCTTATTGTAACACCCCAAACTCGGCCCAGACGTTATGGCCGGATCCAACGTGTCACATTGAAGTTTTTAACAAAACCCATGCCTGTTTCAACGTCCTTCTTAGTGTTTTAAAAGATAGTCTTTGCTAAGTTAATAAAGTGAATGGAAGCTGTGCACCAGGTAGGTATCCGAAACAGAGGAGGTGAGCCATGAAGGCTGCTTAAGTACGAAGCTCTTGATTGGATCCAATCCTAGACATGCCCACAACCATTGCCACACTTTGGTACGAGGTTATGTTTTGAGAAAAACGAGTTGGAATTCATTTAAGTAGATATTTTTGATAAACTGATTAATTGTATCGTTGTGTTATTTTGAAAAACAATTATCATTTTGGAAACGTGCCCTAAGTGTAACCCATTTTGGATTGTTATCAGTAAAATATAGGGTATAAAATAAAATAATCCTAGAAAAATAATTAAAATGACCTTATTACAACCCAAAACCAAATAATAATATTAATTAAGATAAAACTTATAAAAAAAATAAACTGGTTACTTATTGCAATTAAGAGAAACAGAAACAGTAGTGTAGCCATCTCTTAGTCCCTCGCAGCTCCAAACCATCTAAGCTTAGGGATTACCTGCACAGTTAGAAACGGGGTGAGTTTACGAAAACTCAGTGTGTAATCCCCAACAAAAAACAAATAGTGAATAACACAGTGTCAGTACAATCTGGGCCAAAACCCTATTCAGTAACAGTACAGTCTGGGCCTTAGCCCTTAAACAGTAGCAATATGGGCCTAAGCCCTAATTCAGTCTCGACATATACTGGGCCGAAGCCTTTTCATAAAACATATCACCGGGCCGAAGCCTTTTCATAAATCATATCACTGGCTGAAGCCTTTACTGTAAGTGGTATGGCCCATAGGCCCATTTCAATATCACATGTAATATCAATGAATGTATGCAAGCCCATTTGGGGAGACTACTCAACCCACCATCCGCTACTCTCCACCCGTACCAACCAACACACCATATGGGGAATAACTCAACCCACCCAACCAAACTCTCTACTGGCAGCATAGCTGCTTTATCATATAACTGGAGGCCGAGCCTCTTTTAATAAATGGGGCAAAGACCTTTTTGATAAATTGGGGCAAAGCCCTTTTCGGTAAACTGGGGCATGGCCCTTTTAGCACTTCCTCTATTTATAAAACCCAACCCATGCAACATGTCATGTATGCAGAATGTCATGCCCGTATTTGAATCAAACAATCACAGTCAAGTTATTCATATCACCAACATATATTCACAATCAAATCCATCAACCACACAGCCCAAGTCAGTCACTTGCCCACAAGGGAAAAATAATCATTTTTCATATTGTAAGGGTAATTTCGTAATTTTACCAAATATCAGGGTTTTCCATGTTCATTAACAATTATCAATATTTTTGAGTGTTTAAACAATGATCTTTAACCCATTTTATCAAATTCGGGCTTTTGGGCTCAAAACCCCTAATGGGCCCTACGAATGCTGATTTAGCCCACTAAGCCTGCTTAATCCAAATTTTACAATAGTACTAACCGTGTTAACACGTAACTTTTCCATATTCCATTTTCTATCAGTTTTACCCAAATGGGCCCGAAAGCCCATTGGGCCCGATTCCAGCCCAATGAGGCCCAACTTACCATCGTGCACAAAATTGTGCTCTTACCTGCTCTATCATCCAAACACCGATCATATCGTATCTATCGCATCTTTAAGCAAAGGCAAAATCACAAGTTCCCGAAATGCCAGAATTTTAGCTTTTCGACTTTTCGGTGAATATTAATCTAAGCTACTGCGAGGGTTATTACACACCTATTATGGGTTGAAGTTGAAACGTTTCCAAAATCAATCACCTACGATAACCACCACCTATCATTGAAACTTAACTAATCCAATATCAATATATGTAAATCCTAAGCACATCAGTCATACGGAACATAAGGGCATATTCGTCATTTTACCATACAAGGGTATTACGGTCATTTTACCCTACAGAGGCTTTACGGTCTTTTTACCTATTAGGGGTATTTTAGTCATTTCATCCTACAAGGGTGTTTTGGTAAATCTACAAACCAAGGGTATTTTAGTAATTTTGTAAACCAATGGTATTTCTATAATTTTTAGAAAGTCAAGGGTATTTCTGTAATTTTGTAAATTAGGGGTATTTTGGTAATTTTACAAATTGAGGGTATTTTGGTAATTTCACAAACTAGTGGTATTTTGGTAATTTTACAAACTAGGGGTATTTTGGTAATTCTACCTTATAGGGGTATTTCAATAATTTCACAATCGAGGGTAAAACGGTAATTTTGTAAATCGAGGGTAAAACAGTAATTCTGTAAATCAAGGGTAAAACAGTAATTCTATAAATCGAGGGTAGTTTGGTAATTTTACAAGTCGAGGGCATTTCTGTAATTGGTAAACTAAAGTATTCTAAACAGGGATAATAATACGAATGGCCCTAAAGCCCATTCTCAGCCCAAATGGGCCCACACGCTGTGTGGCCCTTTTAGCCCAAATCTAGCCACAAATATGAGATTCACCTAGCCTAGGCCAATATTTACTACACAATCAAACAACTTATCCAATTGGGCCCGTAGGCCCATTGGGCCCTCATGACCCCTTTCGGTCCATCGCGGCTCGAAGTAGCCATGCTACAGTAAGAGTAGTGAGAAATACACACCTGATAGGAGACTGGAGTTAATCCGCGCTCCGAGCACTCTTAGCCGACGCCCAACCCAAACGAGCACGCCTTAAAGCGAAAGGGATCAGCCACGAAAGGTACCTTTACTCTCCTCATGGTTCTCTCTATTTAAAGCCAGCTTCGCATCCACTCTTATGTTAGCTTCCCGATGTGGGATCCTTCCAACATCAGAGTTTAAATTTAACACCAACTCTTACCGCCCCCTGTTAGCAAAATAAATGCTTTTTGATTGCCACGAGTTTCGAACCCTGGACCTCCTTGCCAACTCTATGACGCCACCTTGCCACTTCACCACAGGCTCTTTTTGTGTCATATTTTATCCCCAATTAATTATAAGGTCTAAAGGCCAAAGTCCAGGTTCTCTTAAAAAAAACAGAATAAATTTCAAGAGCCAAGGCTTGAACCCAGGCTCCCATACAACCTTAATTACGCCACTTCCACTAGACTACATTGCTCATTGTGTCATTTATTTAACACAATAATTTAAAAGGCCCTCATCCAAGCATCCAGGTTTTTTTCACTTAATACCAAAATTTTTGCCAAAGCCCAAGTTTGAACCCAAGATTTCTCCAACACTTTTCAAAGCCATTAACCACTAAAGCAAACATTTAATTGTTTCATTTCATTGCACAATTAAATAATTATATACAACCTCCTTACGGACCCCCACTCAAGGCCCAATACTTCTAGGCCCAAATTCGGGGTGTTACACTTATGGTCTTAAAACACTTCACAATTCATACAGTAACACATTACTGAAATCAAGAAGTCTTTGCCGATGTCAAATCCTTACACGAAAATTTGAGAAATCCAAATACTAAGGTCACCACATTACCAATAATCAAACCAAAAGCATAATCATAGTCAACATAGTCATCATAAGCCAAAGGACACACTTTAGACATGAGTCAAGATTGACAATTTATGAAATAAAGATGACATGAAAACCAAGAGGAAGAAATCCAAGTTGGAAAATTCCAAAATAAAGAAATCCAAGATGCGATACCGTATCGAAATATCGAGAACATAGCTCACAACAAAGTATGAAAGTTTTTGATAATCCCCCAGAGAAAAGAAGTCTAGAAAAACATCATTCAGACCCATTAGGATTAGATGTAACAATAACAATGTACCTTCCCATATATAAATCAGATAAAGCAATATTTAGAAGAAACAGAATCATAGCTTCATACACAGTTTCCCATACATTCGCAACAGACGAAATGTATTAAATTGCCAGAGGGAAATAGAGCAACATAGATTATAAACCAATCATGCTGACAATGCTTTCGTCTGATATCACGATTAGAAAACATCCCCACATAATAAGAATTTCATCAGAGGATCAATAGCCATAGGAATATTTCTGAGGACAAATAAACACATAAAACACCTCAGAAGAGACTGTCATAATCTGTCCAGCCATAACTGTCACACTTAGATTTCACACATTTCAAATATTATTTCCCTAACTATTTCAGCCATCACAAATTTCATATTATTCTTTTCACTAAAGGAGATCAGTTTTGAAGAATTTCAATTAATACTTTTCTCGCCATCGTATCAAAATAGATCGATTTACCGAAGTTAACTTCTTCACCAACTGTGATATTGCGTGAATCACAAAATTTTTCCAGGTCGATCTGATACTTTAGTAATTCTGGCTTCAGTTATCAACCTGTTCTCAATCTCTGATCATAATTATAGCTATTCTACCACTAAACTTTTTAGTTCCACACTTGTGAGTTTATTCAATACATTTCTCACAAAATTCCATTACAAATTGCCACTCTGGTAAGGGGGAAGGATAAGGTCGTAAAGTCCTTAACTCGTCTCTCATACACATATACATATGACACAACTTTCATCATCAAAGTAACATCGTCACAATTATATCATTCATTTCAGGCAAACTATCGTTCACATTTGTATTTCACAGATTTTCAGATTATCTTATTCAATCAAGTTCACTTATGCATAAATTCTATGAATTTCGGATGTCTTTTCTCGTCACATTCACTTAATCAAACATATCAAACACATAACATCAAGTGAGGGTCAACAAATATGAATAAATGTATCACAATCGAAACTTTCATCTCGCACATCATCATATACATATCATTACAATCATATAAATCAATCCAATCAGTTTAACACATTTACTTAAACTGTACGAGTTTGCCAATCATAATCATTCAAATAAGTATACATGGACATTCCTTCCACCAATATTTTTGGTAAGTTACCTGAACAAATGTATTCACTCGAGCAAATCAGTCTTATACATCATGAAATTATCGATCAATCGTAGATAAGCTCATTATGAAGCTTACACATTCTTCATGTTTCTCATGTCTCATATATGTACATACATATATATCATCAATTCTTATTCGTACCTTTTTAGAGTTTTAACTCATCATAATTGCACTTTACTCAATTACTTTAGTACCACTATCAACATGGTCGGGTGTAGCTCAATTGAAGAGTACCTTTGTCTAAACAGGATGGTTCTCATTCGCGTCGGGAGACATCACACTATCACAAATCCGTGGCATGTATAGCTAAACCTTCATACATGCTAGGTTAGTCCGAGAACCGATTAAACCATAGCTCTGATACAACTAAATGTAACACCGCTTATCCGTGTCCAAGGCTGGGACATGGTACGAGGCATTATCGGGCTTAAACGTACACAACTATGTAAAATCGATCCATAAAAGTTTTGTTCAAATTAAAAACATTCATTTATATTCATGATGTCACTTATATGGGCTTACAAGGCTCAAAACATACATCGTGTAACACCCCGAACCCGAGACCGACACCGGAGTCGGACACGAGATGTTAACAAACTTTGAAAAATTTTTCCAGACACTGCCCAGTCTGAGTACTAGTCGCTTCAAAAATCATATCTTGAGTTTCACAACTCAAAAATCAGTTTTGTGATTTTTCCCTGAAACTAGACTCATGTCCCCACCTATGGATTTTTTTCTAGAATTTTTGGTCGGGCCAACTAGTACAGTTTATTAGTCAAAGTCTCCCATGTTACAGGGGTCGACTACACTGACCTTTTCCCATTACAACTGGGATATCTCTCTGCACAGAGCTTCAATACTGATGCCGTTTGTTTCTATGGAAACTAGACTCAGAGAGGAATCCATACATATATGGTATGACCCCTAATTATCTCTGGTCAATTTATAGTGAATTTCCAAAGGCGCAACAGTGAATCCAGAAACTGTTCTGGCCCTGTTCCACAAGAACCCGAATATCTCTTTCTGTACTGTTCCTATAATTGTTTCGTTACTTCCATATGAAAGTAGATTCATCAAGGTTCGATTACATAATTTATTCACTATTTAACTCCACTCCTACGAATTCTTGTGATTTTTCCAATCCACACCACTGCTGCTATCAGCTTCTGTTTTCAAAGTGAACCTTACTTAATTTGGGGTTTCATGGACCAACTAGGGCCTTGTCATACATAAGCCCACATATGATCATACTTAGCCATTCTAGTGGCTGATCATTTGCTCGACACTTCCATTCCAACATAGTTACATCATGAAACCATCTATACATTCATAAATACGAATGGTCTAATGCCATACTCCACTTCTACAAGCCATCTTCGCATGGCTGTACACTTATACATTTCATAAAGTACTCGAAAGACAACAATGGGTAGTCCTATACATGCCATAACAAAATTCAACCAAAATAGTACCCAAAAGAGCCTTTGATAGTGTGGGCGACTTCGACTTCAAGATCCCGAGTCCGATAGCTGGAGAACCAAAAATCTATAAAACAGAGGAGCAATGTAACGAGTAAGCAATTTATGCTTAGTAAGTTTGAGCAAGGAATTCCAGCATGCACAAAGAATAGCACACATTTAGCTAAACGGAATATTTCATAATACGCAATTTACCGATATCAAACTTGCTTCACAACATTAACAACCCTTATGTACATACACAATAAACTAACTTGGCCGAAGGCCGGTAGCTCGTTTATCAACTGAGCGAACATTTATTTGTAAGGGCTCGATTAAATTCAACACATACGTAACATATCCCCATATTGGGATGTTTTTCGAGTATTCGCTGGAATTTTACAGCAAGCTCATTCATTACCAAATCACGTACCTTCGGGATTTAACCGGATATAGCTCCTCGTTCAAATGCCTTCGGGACATAGCCCGGTTTTAGTAACTCACACAATGCCTTCGGGACATAACCCGGATTTAACAACTCGCACGAATGCCTTCGGGACTTAACCCGGATTTAATAACTCGCACGAATGCCTTCGGGACTTAACCCGGATTTAATAACTCGCACGAATGCCTTCGGGACTTAACCCGGATTTAGTATCTCGCACAAAGGCCTTCGGATCTTAATCCGGATATATTCACATAGCACAAAGCCTTCGGGACTTAGCCCGGACAGCATTCAATTAATCATGCACATCTAACAATAATTCATAGCACATTCATATTTCATTTTCGTTTACGAAACTCAAACACAAGGCACATATTGTCCTTGCACATTCGGCTCAATAGCCACACATAGAGCATGATTTAATCACATCGAAATTTAAGCTCTCTTACTCAAGAACTTACCTCGGGTGTTGTCGAACGATTCCGCTAGCTATTCAACCACTTTTTCCTTCCCTTTATCGGTTTTATTTCCCCTTTGCTCTTGAGCTTAATCAAACAAATAAATTGATTTCATCATTTTAGGCATCAAAAGATGAACACAAGGCACTTAGCCCATATTTATACATTAGACATTAAAGTCTCATACATGCAAAAATCATGCATCAACACCACATATTAGCTAATTTCTTGCCCTTGACCGAATATGCATGTCCATTTTTGGGGTCGATTTCAACACTTAATACACACATGTACACACTAGTAAAGCATCCTCCCCCTTTTCATCAATTTAACACATGCATTGCTCATTAACATGCAAAGTTACATTCGGCCTTAGCACACATCTTGCTAGCCGATTCTTCTCCATTTAGCAACCAATGCACATATGTGCTCACACAACAAAAAATGCTAAAAAGGAGGTTCAAGAATCATCAAGCCATCATCACATGCATCATTAACAAGCTTCATATTTTGCATGCAATGGCATTAACACAACCTCCACCTAGGCCGAATCTTAACTCATCCTCATGCCTCATCACCACAACATCAAACATCAACCAAGAATGATTCATCCATGGTCAAGTGCCATTTCCATCACATAGCAAGATTTAGACCATGGGTTAGGTAGAACTCAAGCTAACAACTAAAACATGCATGCCTCTCATGGAACATCATCAAACATACCTTAGCCTAGCTACATGCATGGCCGAATCTCTTCACCTTTCTTCTTCTTTCCTCCTTAAAATTTTTGGCCAAGGATGAACCAAAGGATGAGAAAATTTTTCTTTGTTTTTCTTTCTAGTTTTTGGCAAGCATGAAGATGAGAAAAGAATGAACAAAATTCCCCCTTTCTCTTGTTTAGCTCACGGCAATGGGGGGACAAACACCACACACACATTTTTTTTTCTTTTGTTTTCCATTTCTTTATTACCCATACTCCTTATTTTATTCTTCCACTAACAAAACATGTTTCATGACATGTTTTGCCCATCCTTCCTTGTCATGGCCGGCCACTACTCATTAGGGGGGGAATTTGACATGCAAGTCCCCCCTTTGTCCACATGCACTAGTAGGTCCTCACACATTGACCTATCACATTTTAGAATTTTCTCACATAAGTCCTATTGACTAAATTCACATGAAATCAACCAAATTGAAGCTTGAAATTTTCACACATTCATAATTACATATTCTACACAATAAGTATCATATTCAAACATTTCGGTGACTCGGTTTAGCGGTCCCGAAACCACTTCCCGACTAGGGTCAACTTTGGGCTGTCACAACTCTCCCCCACTTAAGAAATTTTCGTCCCCGAAAATCTTACCGGTAAATAGGTTTGGGTATCGTTCTTTCATCGAGCTCTCGGTCTCCCAAGTAGCTTCCTCGATCCCGAGTTTGAGCCATAACACCTTTACTAGCGGAACTCTTTTGTTTCGCAACTCCTTCACTTCACGAGCTAGGATACGCATCGGTTCTTCTTCATAGCTCATGTCGACTTGAATTTCAACCTCCGATGGGCTAATTATGTGCGATGGATAAGATCGATAGCGTCGAAGCATCGAAACATGAAAGACGTCATGAATCTTTTCAAGCTCCGGGGGCAAAATCAATCTATACGCAACCGGACCAACTCGTTCGGAGATTTCGTACGGCCCAATGAATCTTGGGCTCAACTTGCCCTTACGGCCGAACCTGAGTATCTTTTTCCAAGGTGAAACCTTAAGGAACACTTTGTCTCCCACCTGATACTCGATGTCTTTTCGTTTCAAATCTGCGTACGATTTCTGACGATCCGTGGATACCTTCAGACTTTCACGGATTACCTTTACTTTCTGTTCAGCATCTCTAATCAAATCAACTCCGAAAATTTTGCTTTCACCGAGCTCGGTCCAAAACAATGGTGTACGGCATTTACGACCGTACAAAGCCTCATAAGGTGCCATCTTAATACTTGATTGAAAACTATTATTGTAAGCGAATTCAATCAAAGGTAAATACCGTTCCCATGAACTACTGAACTCGAGGATGCAACATCTCAACATATCCTCAAGTATCTGAATTATCCGCTCGGATTGACCATCGGTTTGGGGGTGAAAAGCAGTGCTAAAATGCAGCTTAGTACCCAGAGCTTCTTGCAATTTCTTCCAAAATCGTGAGGTGAATCTCGGATCTCTATCCGACACGATAGAAACAGGTACCCCGTGTAATCTCACAATTTGATAAACGTACAATTCAGCTAGTTTATCCAATGAAAAATCCGTACGTACGGGGATGAAATGAGCCGACTTAGTCAGTCTATCAACAATAACCCATATCGCAACCTTCTTACTTGCTGACAAGGGCAGTCCGGACACAAAGTCCATTGTGACTCGATCCCATTTCCACTCGGGTATCATGATCGGCTGGAGTAATCCTGAAAGCACTTGATGTTCCGCTTTCACTTGTTGACATATTAAACATCTCAAAACAAAGTCGGAGATGTCCCGTTTCATACCATGCCACCAAAATTGACGTTTCAAATCGTTGTACATTTTCGTACTCCCCGGGTGAATTGACCTTCGGCTACAATGGGCTTCGTTCAGAATCATCGAAATGAGTTCCGAATTCCTTGGAACACACAAACGATTTCTGATCCTCAAACAATCATCATCATCAATTTGAAACTCCGATTCCTCGTTCGGAAAACACTTAGCCCGTTTTGCAACCAATTCATCATCGACTTTCTGAGCTTCACGAATTTGGTGAGTCAATAATGGTTTAGCTTTTAATTCAGCTACTAACACACTGTCTGGTAGAACAGACAAATGCACGTTCATCGCTCGTAAAGCAAACAATGACTTCCGGCTTAAGGCGTCCGCAACCACGTTAGCCTTTCCCGGGTGGTAATCAATGACAAGCTCGTAATCTTTCAACAACTCAAGCCAACGTCTTTGTCGCAGATTCAAGTCTCGTTGAGTCATTAAATATTTGAGACTTTTGTGATCCGAAAATACATGGCACTTCTCACCAAACAAATAATGTCGCCATATTTTTAAAGCAAACACGATGGCAGCTAGTTCGAGATCATGGGTCGGATAATTCCTCTCGTGTGGCTTCAATTGTCTCGACGCATAGGCCACGACTCGACCTTCTTGCATCAATACGCAACCCAACCCAAGTAGGGATGCGTCACTATAAATGACAAACTCTTTACCTGATTCGGGTTGCACCAAAATTGGAGCTTCAGTCAAATGAGTTTTCAGTTGGTTGAAACTTTTCTGACATTTCTCCGTCCAAAAAGGCCCGAAGTGCCTCTAAACTGGCCCGCATCATCTCGAAATCTCTTCGATGTCTGTTGAAGAGACCTCCCCGAGGATGTTTTACGAAACTCTCCAGTTCCCTCATCAACTCTTTGCTTTTCTTTTCTAAGCTCTTCGGCTTTACAAGCTCGTTCAACAAGTACCACGAACTCTTGTATTTCAAGAACGCCAACGAACATTTTTATATCTTCATTCAGCCCATCCTCGAAGCGTTTACACATAACAGCTTCGGACGAAACACATTCCCGAGCGTATTTGCTAAGTCTAACAAATTTTCGCTCGTAATCAGTAACCGACATGGAGCCTTGCTTAAGCTCAAGAAATTCCTTCCGTTTTTGATCAACAAATCTCTGACTGATATACTTTTTCCGAAACTCAGTTTGGAAAAACTCCCAAGTTACTTGCTCTCGGGGCACAATAGAAGTCAGAGTACTCCACCAATAGTAGGCAGAATCACGTAGCAAGGAGATAGCACACTTTAGGCATTCATCGGGTGTACAAGATAGCTCATCGAGTACCCGGATAGTGTTGTCCAGCCAAAATTCAGCTTGCTCGGCATCATCGCTATCCATAGCCTTAAATTCAGTAGCCCCATGTTTTCGGATTCTGTCAACTGGGGCTTATGTGACCTTATTTGGTCCGTTACCAGCGGTATTGTAGGTGCGGGGGTAGTATTTGTTTGGGAATGGAGGTTGTGGAACAGCCATATTAGTTCGAATGTATTGGTTAAACCAATCATTCATCACGCTATAGAATGCTTGTCTAGCTTCATCATTCTGATTACTAGCATTAGGTTGAGAGTTTGCCGGCACTGTCCCTTGTGCGGGAGCAGGCGCTACACTCTCAAGATCATCAGCTACCTCTCGGTCACGATCGGGATCCATTACTATAAATAAACACATTTACAATTGTCGGAAATCACCACACTATCAAGTAATCACATAAAATGGCATGTATAGCTAGACCCAAAACATTACGGTAGTCCTAGAATCGACTAAACCGTAGCTCTGATACCAATAAAATGTAACACCCCGAACCCGAGACCGACACCGGAGTCGGACACGAGATGTTAACAAACTTTGAAAAATTTTTCCAGACACTGCCCAGTCTGAGTACTAGTCGCTTCAAAAATCATATCTTGAGTTTCACAACTCAAAAATCAGTTTTGTGATTTTTCCCTGAAACTAGACTCATGTCCCCACCTATGGATTTGTTTCTAGAATTTTTGGTCGGGCCAACTAGTACAGTTTATTAGTCAAAGTCTCCCATGTTACAGGGGTCGACTACACTGACCTTTTCCCATTACAACTGGGATATCTCTCTGCACAGAGCTTCAATACTGATGCCGTTTGTTTCTATGGAAACTAGACTCAGAGAGGAATCCATACATATATGGTATGACCCCTAATTATCTCTGGTCAATTTATAGTGAATTTCCAAAGGCGGAACAGTGAATCCAGAAACTGTTCTGGCCCTGTTCCACAAGAACCCAAATATCTCTTTCTGTACTGTTCCTATAATTGTTTCGTTACGTCCATATGAAAGTAGATTCATCAAGGTTCGATTACATAATTTATTCACTATTTAATTCCACTCCTACGAATTCTTGTGATTTTTCCAATCCACACCACTGCTGCTATCAGCTTCTGTTTTCAAAGTGAATCTTACTTAATTTGGGGTTTCATGGACCAACTAGGGCCTTGTCATACATAAGCCCACATATGATCATACTTAGCCATTCTAGTGGCTGATCATTTGCTCGACACTTCCATTCCAACATAGTTACATCATGAAACCATCTATACATTCATAAATACGAATGGTCTAATGCCATACTCCACTTCTACAAGCCATCTTCGCATGGCTGTACACTTATACATTTCATAAAGTACTCGAAAGACAACAATGGGTAGTCCTATACATGCCATAACAAAATTCAACCAAAATAGTACCCAAAAGAGCCTTTGATAGTGTGGGCGACTTCGACTTCAAGATCCCGAGTCCGATAGCTGGAGAACCAAAAATCTATAAAACAGAGGAGCAATGTAACGAGTAAGCAATTTATGCTTAGTAAGTTTGAGCAAGGAATTCCAGCATGCACAAAGAATAGCACACATTTAGCTAAACGGAATATTTCATAATACGCAATTTACCGATATCAAACTTGCTTCACAACATTAACAACCCTTATGTACATACACAATAAACTAACTTGGCCGAAGGCCGGTAGCTCGTTTATCAACTGAGCAAACATTTATTTGTAAGGGCTCGATTAAATTCAACACATACGTAACATATCCCCATATTGGGATGTTTTTCGAGTATTCGCTGGAATTTTACAGCAAGCTCATTCATTACCAAATCACGTACCTTCGGGATTTAACCGGATATAGCTCCTCGTTCAAATGCCTTCGGGACATAGCCCGGTTTTAGTAACTCACACAATGCCTTCGGGACTTAACCCGGATTTAATAACTCGCACGAATGCCTTCGGGACTTAACCCGGATTTAATAACTCGCACGAATGCCTTCGGGACTTAACCCGGATTTAGTATCTCGCACAAAGGCCTTCGGATCTTAATCCGGATATATTCACTTAGCACAAAGCCTTCGGGACTTAGCCCGGAAAGCATTCAATTAATCATGCACATCTAACAATAATTCATAGCACATTCATATTTCATTTTCGTTTACGAAACTCAAACACAAGGCACATATTGTCCTTGCACATTCGGCTCAATAGCCACACATAGAGCATGATTTAATCACATCGAAATTTAAGCTCTCTTACTCAAGAACTTACCTCGGGTGTTGTCGAACGATTCCGCTAGCTATTCAACCACTTTTTCCTTCCCTTTATCGGTTTTATTTCCCCTTTGCTCTTGAGCTTAATCAAACAAATAAATTGATTTCATCATTTTAGGCATCAAAAGATGAACACAAGGCACTTAGCCCATATTTATACATTAGACATTAAAGTCTCATACATGCAAAAATCATGCATCAACACCACATATTAGCTAATTTCTTGCCCTTGACCGAATATGCATGTCCATTTTTGGGGTCGATTTCAACACTTAATACACACATGTACACACTAGTAAAGCATCCTCCCCCTTTTCATCAATTTAACACATGCATTGCTCATTAACATGCAAAGTTACATTCGGCCTTAGCACACATCTTGCTAGCCGATTCTTCTCCATTTAGCAACCAATGCACATATGTGCTCACACAACAAAAAATGCTAAAAAGGAGGTTCAAGAATCATCAAGCCATCATCACATGCATCATTAACAAGCTTCATATTTTGCATGCAATGGCATTAACACAACCTCCACCTAGGCCGAATCTTAACTCATCCTCATGCCTCATCACCACAACATCAAACATCAACCAAGAATGATTCATCCATGGTCAAGTGCCATTTCCATCACATAGCAAGATTTAGACCATGGGTTAGGTAGAACTCAAGCTAACAACTAAAACATGCATGCCTCTCATGGAACATCATCAAACATACCTTAGCCTAGCTACATGCATGGCCGAATCTCTTCACCTTTCTTCTTCTTTCCTCCTTAAAATTTTTGGCCAAGGATGAACCAAAGGATGAGAAAATTTTTCTTTGTTTTTCTTTCTAGTTTTTGGCAAGCATGAAGATGAGAAAAGGATGAACAAAATTCCCCCTTTCTCTTGTTTAGCTCACGGCAATGGGGGGACAAACACCACACACACATTTTTTTTTCTTTTGTTTTCCATTTCTTTATTACCCATACTCCTTATTTTATTCTTCCACTAACAAAACATGTTTCATGACATGTTTTGCCCATCCTTCCTTGTCATGGCCGGCCACTACTCATTAGGGGGGGGAATTTGACATGCAAGTCCCCCCTTTGTCCACATGCACTAGTAGGTCCTCACACATTGACCTATCACATTTTAGAATTTTCTCACATAAGTCCTATTGACTAAATTCACATGAAATCAACCAAATTGAAGCTTGAAATTTTCACACATTCATAATTACATATTCTACACAATAAGTATCATATTCAAACATTTCGGTGACTCGGTTTAGCGGTCCCGAAACCACTTCCCGACTAGGGTCAACTTTGGGCTGTCACACATCGGGGGTGGTTTGGGACTAAACCGAGAACTTACAAACTTTTTACAACACTTAGAAAATTTTCTAGTTTTGGAGAGTCACACGCGCATGTGGGTTAGGCCGTGTGGTCACACACGCTCATGTCCTCAGCCCATGTAACTTTTTGTTTATGAAGTTAGCAACGATATAGGGTCACATAGCAAAGTCACACGCCCGTGTGCTAGACCGTGTCCTCCACACGGATGAGACAAGCGGCCGTGTCTCTGGCCGTGTGGCCCAGAAAATGGCTATTTACCAAGCCACTTGGCAGCTTCATTAGCACTTACTTAAACATAACTTCAATGACACTTTTCAAGAAAATTTCATATCGATTTATTCATGCATAAGGCACCATACTTTACCTAGTTTAAACTTATCAACTTCATGCCATAATTATCGTTAACACATTCTTACACTTCATACTTATGCTAAGGTCTATCCATAGACCAATTTAGTCACTTTTAAACCATCAAGTAATCTAGGGCACATTCACAATTCATCCATACCAAACACACATGACCACACCCTATGAAACCTTTTAGCACATGCATGCATATATGGATAGGTTTACAACCCAATAACCAATATGAGCCACATCACATGGCCATATACAAAACGAATCATGTTTCCATTATGAGCCAATACATTTGGCCAAATCAAATGACACATATCAAATTAAATATGTCCCTATACATTCCATAGACTTAATGTGCTTGATATCATTTATACCCTTCAATAGCTGGATAGTGTGATAGAATCTCCGACGATCTCCAACCCGAGCTAGCATCTGTGACACTATGAGAGAAAGGAAAGGAAAAGGGTAAGCTATATAGCTTAGTAATTCCATATGAAAATAATAATAAATTTATTAAAATGTTTTTAACAATTCTCACAACATGTTCACAAGTTAATACAATCATAATTGCACAAAATTCTACTATTTACTCTTGTTCATCTCAAGCTGTCTACTCGAGTCATAGTCACTAAATTATTTATATCTTGAGCTACGAAACTCCAAATTAAGATCCGCTAATTGTCCCTGAAACTAGACTCAAAAATATTCTTACCATAAACTTTTCAGAATTTTTAGTCTAGCCAATAAGTACAGTTTATTCTTTAAATTCTCCCCTATTCTGCTGTTTGACACTTTCAACCCTTCTTCACTAAAAATAATTATCTCACAGTACGGAATTCGGATAATGATCCTATTTTTTTCTGTTGAAAATATACTCATTAAGGATTTAGTCATAAGAATTATAACCTGTAATTATATTTATAAAATTTTTAATGATTTTCCAAAGTTAAGACAAGGTAACCCGATCTCACTCTAGCCCTATCTAACACAAATCCAAATATCTCATAATATGAAATTCTTTTGCTTACACTGTTTCTTTTATGTGAAACTAAACTTGATAAGCTTTAATTTCATATTTTATCCAACTTAAAACTAAATTTCCACAATTTTTGGTGGATTTTCAAAGTCAAACTACTGCTGCTGTCCAAAACTGTTTTAGTGAAAAATGATGATAACTAAGTTTACAACACCTTTATAAATAATTTCAACCATCATGGTAAAAATACATATTTATACATCATAAGCATAGACCCATAATCATAAGGACATCACAAAATCATTCTCGTGGGCATGACTTGCTTATTTGCATCCTTACCAAAGGTGTATCATAAACCGAATTCATTTCTCATGAGTTTTGAATAAGAACCTGTATCACTCACAACATGATTATATCATTCCATATCTTTATCATAAGCTTTAGAATAACCTATGAAACCATTTGGAATGCTAAAGGATATCCAGCAAGACTTACACAAGAGGGCAAATTGCCGATGCCATGCCCCAAACATGGTCTTACACTGGCTCACATGTCGAGGCCGATGCCATGTCCCAGACATGGTCTTATGCTAGCTCTCGTCTCAATGCCGATGCCATGTACAAAACATGGTCTTACACTGGCTCTCATAATGTGGCCGTTGTCATGTCCCAGACATGTTCTTACACTAGTGCACCTAACAACGCCGATGCCATGTCCCGGACATGGTCTTACACTGGATCTCATAACATTGCCGATGCCATGTTCCAAACATAGTCTTATACTGGCTCTCATATCGTGCCCGACGCCATGTCCCAGACATGGTCTTACACTAGCACACATATCACCCAAATGTCATGGCATGGATATCCAATCTATTCCTAAGTTCAATTGGGACTTTACTACATTAAATCTCGCCATGCATATTCCATGTAATGCCACTCTTTAACACCAAGTTACCATTCATTACAATGTCATCAAACACCATAGACATGTTTTAGGTCATTGCATATACATAGCTTACAATATAATTTCATGAAGCATAACACCATCATGTACATAGTACCACAAACATATAATTCAACGCATCTAAATTTTCGTATCAATTTAGATTTCAATCACAAACCACAATAACATTATTGTCTTACCAATTTTATCATATGACTTGTTTGTCGATTCCTCGTCGAATATATCCATAACAAATCATACAAATTATATAATAATAACTAGGCATTTCAATTCAAATAAGACATTGTATTATTATTATCTCACGAACTTACCTCGAATGCAAAAATGACTAATTATTCCCTTTATGTCCTTAATCACGTACTTTCTCGATTTAAGCCCGAATCTTGATTTTCTTGATTTGTGAGGGTTAGAAGTTGTTGAAATTTTCAAGCTTCCATGGCCATTTCATTGGGTAAAAATTGGTGGAGAAGAAAGAGAAATCAAAAAAGATGATAGCTTTTTGCATTTTTGTCTTATTATACCTTTTTAACTTAATTACCCATTTACCCTTTTAATTTCTAACTAATTTCAATAATACCAAACAAATATCTTCCAATAATTTATTAATGGGCTAATTTCCACATAAGGGCTTCCACTAAAAATTCTACAGCTATTTAATACCTTTAGCTATTAGAACTTTCGCACTTTACGCGATTTAGTCCTTAAAGCCAAATTAAACACTTCTCAAATATAATTTCTTCATGAATTTTTTACACAATCAAATAAACATATCATAGACCTTATAATAATTATAAAATAATTATTTCTAATTTGAATTTATGGTCTCCAAACCACTATTCTGACTAGGCCCTAATTCGGGATGTTACATGACATCACCTCAGGTTATGTAACTTTTGAAAAAGGGACACACGGCTGTGTCCCAACCCGTGTCCTCACCCGTTTAACTCGTTAAGTAGGCTCACACAACCATATCACATGCCCGTGTGCCAGGCCATGTAACTCTCTGAGTTGCCACACACCCATGTGCCAGGTCGTGTGCTAGGCCATGTAACTCACTGACTTGAAACACTAAGAAATTCTCAGATGACACACGACCATGCGACAGCATGTGTCCCAAGCCATGTGAACCCAAAACTTAACTAAAATCAAACCATTACAAGTCCATTTCATACCTAATCCTTTAAACAATTTACGCACGCATTCAAGCGGTTCAAACACCATTCAAACATACATAAACATGCCATTTCAATCATCTCAAATTAACTAACCAAAGTGCCATTCAAAGACACCACAATTACATCAAACATCATTTACCAAATCAACATGACCTCATTTCATGCATAAAGACTTAGTTCAAATAAATGCCAAAACATGTCACAAAAGACCATTTCCAAGCCATCATCAACTTACCAAAAACCATGCATTTCAATTACCAAAAGATGGTCTAAATGACCTAACTTAATAAGCACTACAAGTCCATCAACCGAACATAATCTTCAAAACATAAGCATACCAAAACACCATTACAAAACATCCTATACATGCCATTATTAACATGGACCAAAATACACAAAATCTACCAAAATAGTTGCTGGATAGTGTGATAAGTTTCCGACAAGCTTCCAACCGGTCGAGCTTTTGATAATCTATAAAACAAAGGAAATAAACTATGTAAGCAACGAATGCTCAGTAAGCTCATATAAACTTAAACATAACTTACCAATTCATTTGCATAATGTATATAGCATAAGTGAAATATCAACTAAAACCATAAGCTTGACATAAGCCTATACAACATCATCAAATTCACAAGTTAGTACTCTTGTACATGATTCAAATGCATTCATCCATAAAATACATAGATTTACACATGTAATCACATCATTTGGTTTACAAATCCTTTTCATAAGTTCATGATTCATTCCCTTTGAATACTTACCATTTCATTTCCTTTTTGTACTCGTAAACCATCTAGAATTACATCAGATACTAGGGAAAGCTCACACATAGTGTGGCTTTACATATAATCGTAACATTTCCTTTACATCATTGTTCACATGAGTTATGAAATGGGCCTGCTCACACGATCTGTGGGTCAGAATGTAAGCTACACGACATTGTTCACACGAGCTATGGAGTATCTGCAACAAATGCAAGACCACAGCCATCGGTAGGACATTCAAGACCAGCACCCGAAACATGAAATTCGTAATGACATGTCATTTGTATCCTAAGAATTCTAAAGGTTCATCAAGGACTCAATATTCTTCAATTCATCATAGCATGAACATATACGTATATTAATTCATTTGCATTAAAACAATATAGCAAACATTCAATTTAGATAACATTAAAATGTTTATAGTTCACACGAACTTACCTCAATAATTAGGGGCGTAGTAGTTTAGTCAACCTAATTCAAAGCTTTAGCTTTTCCTCGGTTTAGATCTGATTGTGGTTTATCTTGATCTAAATAAATATTTTCATTCAATTAAGTACTTATATAATTCAATTTAATCCAGAATTCATATTGATGCAAAATAACAAATTTTGTCCCTTAACATTTTAACTCTTCACAATTTAGTCCTTAAGCTCATAACTTAGAATCTAACCATTTCAACTTAATTCAAACTTAACCGATGTTGTAAGGGACCTTAGAAAAACTCATATTTATCAATAATTCACGCTAAAATCGATAGATTTTCACTTTTAACCATTTAATCCCTAATTTCAAATTTCATCAAAAATCACTTAACAAAATATGTTTATTTTTCAACAAATATTCATAATATATCAACAAAGATTCATAATGTAACACCCCGTACCCGAGACCATTGCCGGAGTCGAACACGAGGTGCTAACCGACTTAATTCATTTACTTTCACAGTCCATTTTAAAAATTTCCAGGCAGTTGGCTAACTGCGTTACTGTCACCTTAAAAATCATATCTTGAGTTCCAAAACTCGAAAATCAGTTTCGTAATTTTTCCCTGAAACTAAACTCATATTTCCATCTACAGATTTTTTTCTAGAATTTTTGGTTAGGTCAGTTAGTACAGTTTATTAGTTAAAGTTTCCCCTGTTACAGGGTGCGACTACACTGACCTTCATGCATTACGATTTGGATATCTCCCTGTACAGGGCTTTAATACTGATGCCGTTTATTTCTATAGAAACTAGACTCAAGAAGGAATCTATACATATATAGCATGACTTCTAAATGTCTCTGGTTAATTTATAAATAATTTCCAAAGTCAGATCAGGGGATCCAGAAACCGTTCTGGCCCTGTCTCACGAAAACTTTAACATCTCATAATATACTGTTCATATGAACGTTTCGTTACTTTCCTATGAAAATAGGTTCATCAAGGTTCGATTACATAATTTATTCACTATTTAATTCCATTCCTACTATTTTTAGTGATTTTTCACATCCACATCACTGCTGCTGCCAGCATCTATTTTTAAGGTAAACTTTACCTATTTCATGATCCTCCATGGATCAACTAGAGTTTGTCATACATATACCAAAAGTGATCATGAATAACCATTCCCATGGCTAACCGTTACCAACATTTCCATACCTCTCGACGGACAACATAAAAAACGATTATAATGCTATGATCAAAGTATAATTAAGCCATTTTCGCATGGCTATCCAAATTTACACAAAACCGAAGGGTTCATGACCAACAACGAAAGGGTAGTCCTATACATGACATTTCAAAGTTCAACCAAAAGTATACCAAAAGGAGCTTTGATAGTGTCGGCGACTTCGACTTCAAAATCCCGAGTCCGATAGCTGAAGAACCAAAATCTATAAAACAGAGAATCAAAGAAACGGAGTAAGCATTAAATGCTTAGTAAGTTTTGAGCAAAGAATTTAGACACAACCAAAGTATAGCATTCATGTAGCTAAACGGATAATTTCATATGCACAAATTTTCAATATCATACTTACTTCACATTACCAACCCTTTTATTCATACCCAAAGATCAACTTAGCCAAAGGCCGGTAGCTCATTTATCAACTGAGCGAATACTTATTTGTAAGGGCTCAACTAATTCAAAGCACATACGAAACATACCTCAATGTTGGGATGTTACAAGCGTATTAACTGAAATTTTTACAGCAAGATCATTCATTCCCAAATCACGTACCTTCGGAATTTAACCGGATATAGCTACTCGTTCAAATGCCTTCGGGACATAGCCCGGTTATAGTAACTCGCACAAATGCCTTCGGGACTTAACCCGGATTTAGTAACTCGCACCAATGCCTTCAGGCTTAGCCCGGAATTAGTATCTCGCACAAATGCCTTCGGATCTTAGTCCGGATATGGTCACTTAGCACAAAGCCTTCGGGACTTAGCCCGGACATCATTCGAATAACCATGCACATTTAACAATAAATCATGACACATTCGTATTTCATTTTCATTAGCAAAACTCAAACACAAGACACTTATCACTCTTGCCATTTCGGCTCAATAGCCACACACAAAGAGCATGATTTTGATTTGCTTAAAACATGATCTAATCAAATCATAATTTAAGCTCTAATACTCAAGAACTTACCTCGGATGTGGTCGAACGTTTTCAGCGGCTATTCGATAACTTTTTCCTTTCCCTTATCCAACTGTGGTCCTCTAAGCTCTTGAGCTAATTCAAACAAATTTAACTTATTAAAGTCTCATTATGCTAGCTTATGGCCGAATATGACAAGGAGTTTAATAGGTCATATGGCCACCCTTTAGCTCAAATACACAATGGTCATGCGCATTTTTAATCACATTAAGCAATTTAACACAATTCATTTGAACATCAAAAGAGAACCTCAAGGTACTTAGTCCATATATACATTAGACATTAGAGTCACATATGTACGAAATCACGAATCGAATTCAACATATTAGCTAATATTCCCCTTAGCCGAATTTTCTAAGTCAAGATAAAGCCATCAATATGCTTACCTATGGCCGAACATACACATCAACTTATGTACTCATTCATGTGGCCGAACATACATGTCTATGTTGAGGCCGATTGCAACACTCAATACATTCTACAAGTATGGTCACTTGTATTGACTAAACACCATTTTGTTTCAAGTTCAAAACTTGGCCCATACACATATATACACTAGTAAAGCATCCTCTCCCTTTCCATCAATTTAACACATGCATTACTCATTAATATACAAAAATTATATTCGGCCTTAGCACACAACTTGCTAGCCGATTCTTCTCCATCTAGCAACTAATGCACATATGTGCTCATTCGTTAGACTCTACTTCATCTAACAACAACCATATTTTCCCTTCTACTTCCTACCATGGCCGAATGCATCACAGCACCATACCATTTCAATTTTTGGTCATGGTTAAACAAAGAACTTAATGTCTCACTCAAAAATGCTAAAAAGAAGATTCAAGAATCATCAATCCACCATCACATGCACCATTACAAAGCTTCACTTTTAGCATGCAAATGATATCAACACAAATCCACCTTAGCCGAATATCATCTCCATGACATAGTAAAGATTTGAACCATGGGCTAGTTAGAACTCAAGCTAACTACTAAAATATACATGAATCTCATGGAGCAACCTCAAACATACCTTAGCCTAGTTACATGCATGGCCGAACCTCTTCAACATTTCCTCCTTTCTTTCCTTTTGAATTTCGGTCAAAGATGTTCAAGGATGAACACAGATTTTTTTCTTTGTTTTCTTTCTTCCATTCACGGCAAAGGGGGGGGCATGGATGAGACCATTTTTTTTTCATCACTCCTCCCTTTCATTATTTAATTACCATGCTCATTATTTTATTTTTCCTAACATACATCACTAACCTAACATGTTTGTGACATGTTTCCACCCATAGCATGGCCGGCCACTATGCTTTAATTTGGCTAATTTGACATGCAAGGACAATCACTTTCCCACATATATTAATAGGCCACTTGAACACTTGCCTAGCATATTTCTAAATTGTCTCACATAAGTCCCTACTAATAAATTTCACATACACTGACCAAATTAAAGTATGGAACTATCACACAAGCATTTACGCACATCAAAAACACAGAATATAATCTTTAATTATTTATAAGACTCGGTTTCGTGGTCCCGAAACCACTCTCTGACTAGGGTCAATTTAGGGCTGTCACACATAATATATCAATAAACATCAAAACCTATTCAAAAACATTCATGGAAAGTCCTTCAACGTTTAATAATTTTGCAAATTAACCCCCAAGCTAGCTAGACTAAGCTAAAACGATCTCAAAAACATAAAAATCATTAAAACTGGGACAAAACTACATACCATGCATAAAGGAAATCAAACTGAAGCTTCTCCCCCTTTTAATGGTGATTTTAGGTTGAAAAACAAGAAAAGAAAGAAGATGATAACTTATTTTGCCTTTAATTAACTTAATCTTTTAACCTAAATATCAAATTACCATTTAAACCTTAAAAATTAATGGAAATTTCATTAAAACCTATCCATGCATATCCACTAACTCATTAATTGGTATATTTACCATTCAAGTCCTTTAGTTTAAGGTTTCATAGCCATTTAACCCCTTTAACTAATAGAACTCAACTTTTACACCTTTTACGATTTAATCTTTTTCACCTAATTAACCTTTCAAACATCAAAATTTCTTAACAAATTTTTATAAGACCTTATTAATATCCCATATACACTAAATAAATAATAATTTACTCGTTAAAATTGTGGTCATGTAACACCGCTACTCGTATCCGTCGACAGATTAGGGTTACGAGGCATTACCGAACAAAACATAGTCATACACTTTTTCAAACTCTTAAACCAACCATATTTTAAAACAAAAAGCTAATATAACTATTAGCTTTTCATTTCATATCATAAGCCATTTCAAAAACTCTGCCAAGCACAAGGTTCACAAACAATATTGCCGTATATATCAATTACACATAATATGAGTGCATGTCAAATTTAATACAAATAAATCAATCAAAGATTTCATCCATGGAGCCTATTAAATACACAAATTCATATACATGACATTTTAAACAACTCAAATAAGCATGTTAATTACTATTTGTAGAATGCAACTAACCATTTAAACATAAGCAAAACTACTATTCAAATGGTAATTTTTAATTGCTTTAACTGAATATGCAATTACTTCTTATCATACAACTTCCAACTTATTTTATTACTAAACAAATATTCAATTACACATGGAAGCATACATAAACATAATATAATTTGCACCTTATATAAAAAAAATGCATCATTCATATAAATATATCATATCCAAATATGTATAACTTCAAAGCTAAATCAAATGGCCTACCAAAATCATACCACCGAATCTCAAACTCATTTTATAATCCTATAAATCAACCAATCTATCTTAATATAAATTACAATTGCCGAATCAATACATGTTTATTTCACCTATTTGTAATGTACCGAAATGTCATACCCAAAACCAATCTATTCAATACATGTTTGGCTATAATAATTAAATCAATACATTACCACAAGTAGCTCTCATCAACCAAGTTTATGAAATTAAAATCCATCTTCAAAACATACTTAATATATCAACTCATTAAATTTTATAAATAAATACTTCCAAACATAACATAAACCATAATTTAATAAACACATAAATAACCATTAACTTAGCCATTTCAAACCATACTTCATATAAAAATATCAAATGCAGTTTTATAACTGAGTTCAAATTATCTATCTCTAACCGTACCTATTGGTCAAATTTTAACAATGATACAAGCATCACTTAACCCATTTAACGCATACCAAATACCTAACATACATCCAAATTTTAACTCATTTCCAAGCCAAATTATAAATCTATACATAACACCAAGCATAACTTTATAATCATCTATTCAATTAAGCTATCTTCATAACCAAACATCACAAGCATGATCATTATAAACATACTTTTAAAATGAGTTAAAACAGAACCAGATATACACAACATTAATTTCGTAATTAAGCCATTTTCACATGGCTATCATATATATATACTCCAAAATCAAACATAACACAAACCAACCTATACATGCCATAGGTTAAAGTTCAACTTTATATAAGAACTGAGAACAAACAATAGTGTGATAGACTTCACTGACGATCCCCGTGCCCGTAACTAGCTTCCAAAATCTATGAAATAGAAAATAAACATACACACAGTAAGCTATCAAAACTTAGTAAGTCATAAGAAAATAAAACATTTAATAACATAATCAACTCAATTAACCAAACCAATTTATGCAATTATAATCACTTATAATTTCAAGCTTAAAATTTTATATATAACATATACTTTCATAAACAACTTAACATTGACGAATATACACTTGTATATATATTACTAATACATTCTCCAATTTCAAAGTCATGTTGGCATATATATCCGATTATTCACATGTATTCATCTAAACATACTCATAGATTAAGCTTTAAAATCACACACTTATACCTATCAATAGTGCCGAATATGTATTTCATATTCACACATATACTTATAATAACATTTTGATTTATTTTATTACATATAAATTAACTAACTTACCTTATTGTCAAATAGGTATCCAAACATCATATACCTAATCGTTTTAGCCCGTTAAACACATTCGTTCATAATTTATCGTTTCTTGTTGAACCATTCGGAATCAAATAGGATACTCAGATAATCACACATATCGTACAATGCCAACATCCCAGAAGTGGTCTTACATGTAATCACATATCGATGCCACTGTCCTAGACAGGGTCATACACGAATCACATATACGATGTCGATGTCCTAGACATGGTCTTACACGCAATCACATATCGTAAATCCTATTGCATGACATATGTATCCTAGATATTCCTAAGGTTCATACAGGGCTTTTCGAACGTTGTAACTCGATCGAATCGAACTTGAACACATTATTTCTATGCATAACCACATTCGGCAATCTCAATTATGAATTCATAATATTCAAATCAGCATACAACGTTAATTTATATTCAAAATTAACGACGTTTATTTTCTTATAGACTTACCTCGAATATCTACGGACGGTATAAAATGACTATTCAACTATTTTTGTTTTCCCCTGGTCCAAGTCCGATTTCTTTGGTTCTTGATCTAAATATGTTGAAAATAAAATAATTGAATATACTTTCATTTAATTTAGTCCAAAAACACATAAATGGGAAAATTACCATTTTTCCCCTAAAATTTTACACTTTTTACAATTTAGTCCAAATTGCACTAAACACAAAATATACAAAATTTGACCACACTATGCATAGGCCGAATCTTCTTTATGCTCATAAAAGTCCATACATTTCATTTATTTGACATTTTAGTCCCTCAATTTATAATTTTTGCAATTTAGCCCTAATTACTCGAATTCATCAAAAATTCCAATACAAAACATATTAATCCAAAACATATATTTCATAATTCATCATCAAACATCATAAAACACAAATATTCATCAATGGAATCAATCAAAATATTCACCAAAATCAGAAATTCTAGCATGGGTCAGATAGTATTCGAAGCAACGATCTCAAAAACGTAAAAATTATCAAAAACTGAAACCAAACTAACCTTGAATTTGAATCAACAATGGCCGAATGTCATTTGCTTTCTCTTTTTCTTTTCTTTTACTAGTTTCGGTCAAAAATGAAGAACACTTGCATGTTTTTTTTAATGTTTTATTATATTATAATTTATATTATTTTATTAAATTATCTAAATAACCTTTATATAATAATTTGAAATCATTATAAAACAAGGTTAATGCCGTCCATTATTAATAGCCATGGTAAATTTGATACATAAATACTCCATATTAAAAAGACATATTCATTTCGGCCATTTTCTATTAAACCATCAAATTTTCATTTTACGCGATTAAGCCCTTTTTTTTAAAAATCGGGCATCCAAACGATAAAATTTTAAAACGAAAATTTAGCACACACAAATTCACACATTATAAACACCAAAAATATTTTTTTAAAAATATTTTTCTAACTCGAATTCGTGGTCCCGAAACCACCGTTCCAAATAGGGTGAAAATCGGGCTGTTACAACTCTTCCCCTTTAGGGATTTTTGTCCCCGAAAATCTTACCGGTGAATAAGTTCGGATAATGTTCTTTCATTGCATCTTCTGGTTCCCAAGTTGCCTCTTCAACATCGTGTTTATGCCACAGTACTCTCACTAACAGAATTTTCTTATTTCACAATTCTTTCACTTCACGAGCTAGAATACGAATCAGTTCTTCTTCATAAGTCATATCGGACTTAATCTCAATCTCTGATGGATATAACACATGTTGTAACACCCCAAACCCGGCCCAAATGTTATGGCCGAACCTGGCGCATCACATTGAAGTGTTTTAGAGAAAACCTTGTTTTCATTGGAAACACTTCCTTAAAACGAAAAACCTTAATTACTTTGTAAAATCTCTTTTCAGTTGCAGAAGCTTTATTTAGAACATATGATTTTATGAAAACTCGTCATTTAAAAATTGAGTCGCAAAAATGTAGTATTTAAAAACAGTTATAGTTTAGGAAACCACGTTCTACTTCTAATAAGTATAAAGCATAAAAAAATGATAATAATCCTAATTTGAAATATTAGCCAGAGGAAAGACGTTGTTCCCAAATCAAATAGAAATAATTTAAATTCAATATATTAAAAATTACATAAAGACTAAGTCTAAACTTTTTATGCTAGTTGGCCACCTCCGAGTCCCTCCATCAGACGAGCCGCCTATCGAGGATCACCTGAAAAGTTTAGAAGGAGAGGGGTGAGTTTCGAAAACTTAGTGTGTATAACCCTCAACGAGTATAAAGCAATCGTTAGTCATTTTGGGCCAGAGCCCAATTCAATAACGGTGGTCTCTAGGGCTTAGCCCAAATTAGGTTCGGTTGGGTCGAAGCCCACATCACAATAATGTCACAACAATATCATACATGCAATGCAATGCAGTGCAATCCCATTCCAATAATCCATTCGCTACATACCAGCTCCGTCCCTCGACACATCATGTGGGGATATAAATATCGACCCACCCAACCGATACACATCCATGGTAACCCGAGTGCAGAACTACCTTCATTCACACATTGGGCTTAAAAGCCATTGGTGGATCCACGATTGTCAAGCAACCATGCGATCCTCATATACTTCCTCTGTTCCATAATACCCAACCCATATGCAGCCTAAGCAGAATATCATATATATGCAGTAGATATGCATGTCACATCCATAAAACTTACATTAAACCCTTAGGGGTATTTCGGTCTTTTTTTCTTTAGGGGCATTTCGGTAATTTTTCCTTTTATTACGGTTTTCACTTACCTTGGCCCGTTAACAAATCCCGTGTGCTAAGATGAATGAATACTATGCACTAGGTAGGATTCCAAAGAAAATGAGGTGAGTCATTAAGACCGCTTAAGTACCAAGCTCTCCCCAGATCCAATTTTACATATGCATATACCTGTTGCCACACCTTAACCTTATGACTTGTTCACGGTTGCAATATATTAATTAAGTTTTATGTAGTCATCATATACTAGGCCCAAAACCCTTTACAAAGCCCAGTCAAGTTCACATACCTGTAGATGGCCCACTAGGCCCAATCACATTTATATGGCCCATTAGGCCCAAATCACATTTATATGGCCCATCAGGCCCAATTCACATTTATAGTCATCCTCACATACAATTTTTTTATCACATAGCATCAATTATCAATTTTTGCCTATTATGGGCCCAAACAGCCCATCAAGCCCATTAAGCCTATTCTGGCCTGGTTGACCAATTCACAGCCTAAGCCCATGGAATCGCTCATGGGGCCTCAGAAAACCTATCGATTTCCATCTCACGAGTGTTCGCACACTCGCAAGACTGCCGTAGTCAAACTTTCGGCTTTTCGGCATTTCAGCTTTTGCCGATCTACTTGTGTGTGCAGTGTGTGAACACACCTTCGGCTTTATATCAAGTTATCATAGGGTGGAAGTACACACCTTATCACCTGGAGTACTAAGTATTCATAATCGCCCGAACCTATATTCAACATTATATTCCATTAGTCACATTCCATTAATTCAAAATAAATCCACTACATACCGAAGAACCACCTATACTTACCTTGACCAGATTGATCGACTGTGATCTGCCTATGTAACTCAAAATCTGACGTAGTCCCCCTTCTGCATCCAGGCGAAAAGTCCCTAAAGGCTGACACCTTACGTCGCTTAAACTTGGGAGCCTCTATCCCAACCTCTCTGCTAGAACCCCCTTTTTCCATCAACGATCACACTCTTGAATGAGGGGGAAAAAGAGAAATAAATGGAGAAAATGTAGGTTAACAAAAGATTTTGAAAGAATAAAAAAGAATTGGCTTTTAAGAGTGTAGAAATGAATGAACTTAGAAATATTTAACAAAAGTTGAAGAAGATCTAATTCATTTACCGATTGCAAGATTGCTTGCCAACAAGAAATCAAACCCCCAAAGTGTATGAATCGACTTTTAAATGAAAAAGAAATAGTCGGCTAAGTTGAAGAGGAAGAGATTGATTCGATTAAAATAGGGAAGAAAAGATCAAGAATTTGGCTTAAAGAAAAGAGGAGGTGATATGCGACTGAAGCATCAAAAACAACAAATGCCCTTACTCGCCCGTACAATACACATATTTATACTAAAAATAAATAAATAAAAAATACACCTACACTCCTCAATCGACTCAAACTCGTCAAGATAATTTTCCTTCAAATTCTCCAATTTTATCACCATCATATCTACCCTTAATCCTCATCCTAAGCCCCCTAATTTTAGCCAAAAATTCCAATTTGAATTGCATTCAAATTGCTTCCACCGTACAGCACTTGAGTAGCAAAATTAAATTCTACCTTTGCGCACACCTCCACTCGAACTCCAAATCTCAAGGTTACTCTACCACCCCACACGCTGCTGGCCACTACACTACATCCTTTCTTACGCTACCATTCGGTCACAATTAATTATAAGGCTTATATACCTAAGCCTCAGTTTTCCTTAAAGAATAAAAATTTAAACTTTGCTAAGCCTGGGATTTGAACTTGCTCCCTCTCATAACCATATCATGCTTCACGCCACTACACCGTAGGCGCTCTTGTGCCGTATTCCATCCCTAACTATTTTTAAGGCCTATTAACCCGCAACCTGGTTATCCTAAAAATATTTGCTACCATTTAGATTTGAACCCCTGATCTCTTAACTTTACTATTCTCCTCTTGCCACCAAGCCACAAGCTCTTTTGTGTTGTTTCTCCTCCCCAATTAATTATAAACTCTTTCTGCCGACCTCCAGGTTGTCTAAAAAAACCCACAACCTCTGCTCATGCTACAACTTGAACCCAGCACCTCTCCTTACTCCTAAGGCCATCATGCCACTGAGCCAAGCACATCCGTGTGTAAAATTTGCACCTAACATATTTATAAAGCCTAAACTCTAGCTTCCCTACTAATCTTATGCATAATAAAAAAATTTTGCCAAGGCCAGGACTTGAACCCTAGACCTCCTTCTTACTACCCACGCCTTTTGCCACTAGGCCACATGCTTCCTTGTGTTAAAATTTACCAGGCCTTATTAATAAGCATTCCACCTAATGCTCAGGGTTCTTTAGAAAAAAAAATGCAAAATTTTACTAAAGCCTTGGATTGAACCCAGGACTTTTTCCACACTACCAACCCTTCCTAAATAATTTAACAATTAAACTAAACACACAATTATAAAATATTTAAACACCTTCCTTTTATTCAAGCGGCCTTCTAACTGATCCCAAACTCAAGGCCCATTACTTCTAGACCCAAAATCAGGGTGTTACACATGTGAAGGATCAGATCTATATCAACGTAGCATCGAAACATGGAATACATTATGGATCTTTTCTAGCTCATATGGCAACAACAGTCTATAAACAACCGGCCCAATCTGCTCCATAACCTCATACGACCCAATAAATCTCAGACTCAATTTGCCTTTACGACTGAATCTAAGTATTTTCTTCCACAGTGAAACTTTCAAAAACATTCTATCCCCAATCTAAAACTCTATATCTTTAGGTTTCAAGTCTGCATATGATTTCTGACGATCTGACATTGTTTTTAGACTTTCGTGGATCACTTTAACTTTCTATTCAGTTTCTCTAATCAAATCAACTCCGTGTTCTTATTTTCACTGAGTTCAATCCAATACAATGGTGTACGACATTTACGGCCATATAAAGCCTTGTAAGGTGCCATTTTGATACTCGATTGAAAGCTATTATTGTACGTAAATTCAATCAGAGGTACGTATCATTCCCACATACCTTTAAACTCGAGAATGCAACATCTCAACATATCCTCAAGTATCTGAATGATTCACTTGGAGTGACCATCTGTCTGGAGGAAAAGCAGTCCTAAAATGCAGTTTACTACCTAATGCATCTTACATTTCTTCCAAAACTGCAATATAAAACTCGGATTTCTATCCGACACAATAGAATTAGGTACTCCGTGTAGTCTTACAATCTGAGAAACATATAATTTAGCAAGCTTATCAAGCGAATAATTTGTACGAGTTGGAACAAAGTGAGCTGATTTAGTCAATCTATCCACAATAACCCAGATTGCACCTTTCTTGCTCGGTGTCAACGGTAAACCAGATACAAAATCCATTATAACTCTGTCCCATTTCCATTCAGGTATCATGATTGGCTGAAGTAATTGAAAAAGTACCTGATGCTCGGCTTTTACTTGCTGACAAATGATAAATTGTAATTTATACATAGTTCTATCCCATGCTTAGCACAGTTTTGGAAGAATTATCCTCAGATTTGGTGAATTCGATGCTCCTAATCCTTTAATTTCAAGTTTTATACTTAGGTGAGCATAGGAGAGTAAAAAAAGCGAAAAACGGGCCAAAAATGAAGAAAATGGGTCAACGTAGGAAATCAACACAGCTCGGACTTCCTCACACTAGTAGTTCACATGCCCGTGTCTATTTAACAGATTGCAACACGGCCTAAGCCACCTCACACGAGCGTGTCCTTATTGAGCCCAAGTCTAGTCCTATTCGGAAAAGGCCAGTCTTGAGGGTTTTGGAGCCTTCTAAAGCCTATATAAACACCTCAGGAGGTACCTAGAGGAGACACACGAAGTAGGAGGGAAGGAATTACTCGAAGAAAAGTCGATTGATCCATCTCAAAAGCCGAATTATCCTTCAAGACTGAAGATCTCCCTTCAATTTCCTTCAGGAGTTTTTGGGTTTTCTTTATGTTTTGTTATCAATATTCTTCTGAGATGTTTTCTTTTACACTTATGAACTAAATCCCCTAAATACCTAAGGGGAATGAAACCTAAGACGGATCTTGTTATTATTTTCTGAATTATATGATAAATATTTGACTTGTTCTTAATTATGAGTTCTTAATTCTTGATTTAATATTCCATGATATTGATTCAAGTATTGATATGCTTATTCAGAGGAGCAAAGCCCTTGTCTAAGAGTAGATCTAGCATAATTAAGCGGAGTTGATTGCACCCCTAGACATAGGGTGACATAATTTTACCGGATTAGGGTGAAACCTAATAAGGGAATCCATAGATCGAGTTAATGCAACACTAGGGGTTTTAACTAGAAAGAGATTTCAATTAATCAACCTAGGTTAGACGTTGTTAGTCTTGAGAGAGATAACAATATAACTTAGGGATTTCTACGAATCAAGTCAAGTGAATAAATCGTCTGATTCAGGGTCAAATAACAAGTGAAGTCTAGGTGGATTTTTCCTTGGGTGTTGTCCAAATAAATCAATTTTTCCCAAAAGTATTTCCCTAATTTTCTTCCTATGTATTCTTAGTTTAGTTAATTAATTTAGATAAAACAAACCCCTTTATTTTTAGGCTAGATAATAAAAAGAGAGTTAATACTAGTATTTTTAGTTCTTGTGGGTTCAATATTCCGGTCTTACTATAAACTATACTATTGTTCGATAGGTGCGCTTGCCTTCATTGTGGTAATAGTTAGTTTTCAAGTACGATCAATACATCAATCAAGTTTTTGGTGCCGTTGCCGGGGAACTAAGATATTAGGAACACTTAATTTTTATTACTTTAGCAATTTATTTTTTTGCAATTTAAATTTTATTTTAGCTTTGTTAATTTTACTAAATTTTATTTTATTTTCTTCTGACAGGTTTTTATAGTTTATGACTAGAAGAAACCCGTCAGGACCATTACTTTTTGATAGTGAGATCGAACACACAGCTCACAGAAACTGAAGAAGAATAAGGCAAGGCCTAAGATACATAGAGGAAGGGAAAGAGGACAATATTCCAACCACAACCGAGGAGATGGCTAAAAATCAGGAAAATCCGCTACCTTCTGTGATTGCTGCTGATCCAATAAATCAGAATCCTACTCCACACATTATGTATGATTATGCTAAACCTACTTTAATAGGAACTGAGTCAAGTATAATTAGGCCTGCTGTTGCTACAAATAATTTTGAACTGAAACCTAACACAATTCAAATGATACAATAGTTTGTTCAGCTTGATGGTTTGGAGGATGAGGATCCAAATACTCATTTGGCGAATTTTCTGGAGTTTTACGACACATTTAATATCAATGGTGTTTTTTATGATGCCATTTGCCTTCGGTTATTTCCCTTTTCATTGAGGAACAAGGATAAACAATGGTTGAACTCATTACCACGAGGGTCAATCACTACTTGCGAACAAATGACCGAAAAATTTTTACTTAAATATTTTCCGTCGACTAAAACGGCTAAATTGAGGAATGATATCTCTTTTTTTGTGCAGATGGATTTAGAAACACTCTATAATCCATGGGAGAGACAAGGATATTTTTAGAAGGTGCCCTCACCATAGGTTACCATTCAGGCTACAGGTTCAAACTTTTCACAATGGCCTGAATCCTTCGACTAGACAGATGATTGATACAGCTGCTAGTGGGACTATCAATAATAAGACACCTGAGGAGGCTTATGAATTTATAGAAGAGATGTCACTAAATAATTATCAGTGGCAAGTCATGAGGACAAAGCCAACAAAAGCAGTCGACGCTTTTAACGTCGATACAGTCACCATGCTCTCTAATTAGGTAGAACTTTTAAATAAAAAAATTGACAGTTTGTGTGGTCCTACTCAGGTAAATCCAGTAACGACATGCGATTCAAATGGAGGAGGAGTACACACAGAACATCAATCCTTCAACCCTAACACCGAGGAGGAACAAGCTCAATATATGGGTAACAATAATTCTAGACCTCAAAATAACCAATACAGTAACACTTATAATGCAGGTTGGAAGAACCATCCCAATTTCTCGTGGGGTGGCCAAGGAAATCAAAGGCCACAACATCCCCCAAGTTTTCAACAACCATCTTACCAACAGGAAAAGAAGCCGAACGTTGAGGAGATGCTAACGAAGTTTATCTCGGTGTCAGAAACTCATTTTTAGAATACCGAAACAGCACTTAAGAATCAACAAGCGTTGATCCAAGGGCTCGAAACTCAGATAGGACAGCTCACCAAATTGATTTTTGAACAACCACAAGGTAGCCTACCGAGTAACACTGAACCTAACCCAAGGGAACGGATCAATTCGATTACCGTTCAAGAAGAGGAAGGGTTAGTTAAACCTGAGCCAGAACCGAGGCAAGGAATTGTTGTAAGTAAAGGTAAAGATGAGGTAGACCACAGTGAGCGAAAACTGGTAAGTAAAGAGTAGAAACCTTGTGTGCCACACCCCAATGCGACAAGGAAAGACCACACGGATGAACAATGTGGTAAATTCCGTAAATTATAAAGAAATTACATATTAACTCACCGTTTATTGAAGCTCTTCCGCAGATGCCAAACGTAGTTAAATTTTTAAAGGAGCTTTTAACAAATAAGCGGAAGTTGGATCAGGCGTCGCATGTGGAGTTGAATGCAGTTTGCTCATCCATTCTACAAAATAATCTAGCCAACAATTTGAAAGATCCAGGGAGTTTCACGATTGCTTGTTTAATTGGTAGCCTAGATGTTAATAATGCATTGGCTGATTTTAGGGCTAGTATTAATGTCATGCCTTATAAAATGTTTAAACAACTAAATCTTGGGAAACCCAAGCAAACTAGGATGAGCATTCAGTTAGCCGATAAAACCATTAGATTTCTTAGGGGTATCATTAAAGATTTACTTGTCAAAATCGATAAATTTATATTCCCAATTGATTTTTTTGTTCTACACATGGAAGAGGATAGTGACGTACCTTTGATTTTAGGACAACCCTTTTTAGCAACTGCTAGAACTATTATTGATGTTGGTACAGGTGAACTCACACTTCGTGTGGGGCATGAAACAATCACTCTTCAAACTCGAAATTTTACTAATACTGATCATGTGGTAAAACCTTCTTTGCAAGAAACACATTTGAAGAGTATACATGAACCTTGTTCAAGTAACAATAAAGGACCTATCTATGAAGAACGAAGGCAACAGATCGAAGAACTAGATGAATGTCGAACACCTGTCAAGGAAAAACCAAAAGCACACGAAAAATCAAAGTGACACCACAATGAACATATGGATGAAATGAAGAAAATTAAAGCTGGGGACAAAGTATTGTTAGATGAAAATAACCCCCGAATTGCTACTATAGAGCACAATACGGACAGAGCGACTCCCTTCACAGTAATGAACATCTTCCCACATGGTACAGTTGAGATAACACATACTGTATTCAGAACTTTTAAGGTAAATAATACTCGACTCAAACCTTATTTTGATAAAATTGATAGCAGAGGTGAGGAGTTTCAACTCCTCAATCCACCGTAATCACACGAAATTGAGGTAAGTCGAGCTTATACTATAAATAAACGCTTCTTGGGAGGCAACCCAAGCATTAACAGTGTTGATTTCTTTAAATTTTTGACATCTAAATCATTAACTGAGTCCTTAAATATAAGTTTTCCAAATCCATATGGCAAGGCACATGGGTGTGGCTTTGGCTGTGTGCCCACCACGGGAGGCGACATGGTCGTGCGATACGACCGTAGGAGAACAGAGGAAATTTGTTCCCAACACAGTTTGATACATCGCCACGGCCGTGCGACATGGGCGTGGGCAATCCTGCCAAAACAGCACAGGCGTGCGACATGCCCGTGACTATAAGTCGTGGTTGAAACTACCAAAACAACACGAGCGTTCGACACGCCTATGGCTAGAAGCTGTGGTCACTACTATCAAACGAACACGGGCGTGCGCATATATACACGAGTATGGGAGAAGCGAATGAAGCAGGACACGACCGTGCGACACAGCCGTGTGCACCAACACTCCCAAGGAACATGGACATGGACCGAATTTCAGACGCGCCCAAATTTGAAAATCACAAAACACAAGGGCTGAAATAAGGGCACACAGGCGTGCCCCACGGTCGTGTGCCCTAATATCTATATAAACCCTCCACTATTCATCAACCCTTTCCCCAATACCTAACCCTAACCGTCAAAAATTCCTTCTCCCACCACTGACCAGCCACTCTTTTCTCTTTTCTCCTTCTATTTTTCTCTCACTACTCCCTTCTTCTCACCCTTGCACACCACACGGCCTCACTGCCCACGCCCGTGGCTGACCCACAAGTACTTTTGCATTTTTCCATTCTTTTCCCTCTATTATCTTGTTATTTTTTGTTTTATTTGAATGATTCTAATGATTATCATGCTTATGCTCTTTGTTCTTATTTAGAAATTTGTCATTTTAGTTGATGCATTATGTACATTCATTCATTCTTGTGTTTCCATGGATTTCATGCTATCATGAACTCATTCACTAGGTATTTCGTTCCCACTATTTTTGTATTCCTAACGCTAATAATGATTTGATATATCTATTAGGACTTGGTTATTTTTCAGAAGATTTTCCCTTTAGTCAGTAACCACTATGAAGTATTTTTATTTAGTTTTAACAAGCTTGCACTTTTATATATATGTATAACTTTGTCTTTTCATTAAAGATACCATGACGAACTCACGTGGTAAGAAAACCGCCATCCCGCCTCAAAAAAATGAAAAGGAGCAGCATCCTCCTCAGGTCCTACCACTGAAATTAGGTACCCATTCCTTCAATTTCCACCGGGACCCCAGGAGGAACTATTTCAAATACTACAAGCTTGACCCCTAGGTGCAGGCTATTGTATTGATTGGGTCGTGCTAGAGTAGATCCAACTTGCTAACGCTGTCCGGGCCCTCCTGACTATTGACCCGTGGGGGCTCTTCTTTGAGATCGTCGAGCTGACGTACCTCAAGCTCACACTTGAACTCTGCTCAACCTTCTATTTGCAAGTTGTTATGACAGAGCTCGATGATCCTGGAGCGGTCCAGTTTTGTCTCAGTGGTTTAGTTCACCAGTTGAGTGTGCCTAAGTTTGGAGTCGTGTTAGGACTATACACGGAGGAGTTCATGGATGATGACAACTTCGCCAGCCTCCATCGCCACATCCACTACTCTCCTTCAAACTGCTGAAGGGCCCTCGTTTCTGCTTCAGCCACCTATGACCCTAGTCGCTCCAAGGCATCGGCTCTTGCCCTATCCCTGAGGTACCTACACGCCATCCTAGCCCACACCCTGACAGGGTAGAGAGAGAGTACTGGCGTTGTCAACACCAACGATGCCTACTTTTTATGGAGCATGGCGTATGAGCACGTATTTGACCTCGCCTATTTCATTGCCTTCGCCATTCACCATCAGATGGAGCGGCATAGAAAGGGATTCATTTCCATAGGCCCTTATGTGACTCGCCTGGCGCGGTACTTTTGTCTCCTCAACATGGTGGCGCAAGCATCCTCCCTCACTCTCATCGGTCAGATGTCCCTACAGGGCATCTCGAGTATGCTGCATATGAGGATGATCGAGCGACGACTTGGATTTGATCCTCCTCGTTATCGCCTAGTCCAGTAGCCAAGTAGGAGGACCCAGAAGACATTACTGATGATGTCCATCCACCTCATGAGGATCCAGCCTCTCAGCCACCACCTATTCATTGTCCAGTTCATGTGGTGACTTCACTCTCTGACATCTCTAAGCGCCTCACTCGTTTTTAGCAGCAATGTTTTCAGCACTTTTATAACAATGATGCAACTCACATCAGTTTTGTCAGCACCTTCACATCTCATCGCCGCCCCCACCTCACAAACCATCTAGCGGTGAAGATGTTTAAAGACTTTTATTTATTATTTCTATGTTTTTACTTTTATCTTTATTTGTTTTAAGCTTACTTTTTATTTTATTTTATTTCTCTTTAATACTATTTTTACTTCATCTTTAGGTTTTATAATTTATATCAAGCAATTTATATTTTTGGCTATTTCTTTACGAGTAATCATGTTACTTTATATTTCCTCAAGAGTTAATGATTCTATCGCAGTTATGAAAAGCTCCAAAGCTCACTATTACTTAGGAATTTGTAACTCCACTGGCAAAGGCTCTCCACAACTGCCATGTCCTGCTCGACCATGACCATAGCTACCACCAAATATAATATTCTTTTGGCGTAGGACTTGTGGACTAATGGACCTCTACAACCACCAGAGTATCCTCCTCCAATCTCACACTTGCCTTAGCCGACTACTCTCCATGAACCCAATTCAAGGATTCTATTGAACATTCAGGAAGTTTCACTTTTCTCCCTATCTTATGATCTTATATCTATAATTTTCAGTAAATCTATCTTTGTACATTGAGACCAATGTACATCTCAAGTGTGGGGGGTTATCTATATCACTATCAGAAAAATCCCTGAATTTTGTCTTATTTTCACGTGACTCACTCATATCACTATTAGAATGAATTTTGATTAATTTATGATTTTTATTGATATGTCTTGAATTAAAGCATAGGCCTTTATGCATTGATTGTTTAAACTTTAAGGAATTAGAGAATCAAGCATGATAAGTTGATTTTTGAGAATTAAAATTTTTAGGTTGTTCCTCCAAGTTTAGGTATTATCTTGAGTTGAAATTCACAGGTTTAACATGAAAAAGCCATAATTTTTGTGAGATCTTGAGCCTTTAGAGCATATATTATTTCTTTCATGCTCACTTTTATTGTTATGAGTGCATCAATATTGAATTGTTATTCTAGAACTTGCTTGATTATGCATGTCAAGACCACACCATTGATTTGATATGTCAAGATGATAAAGGCACTTAGGTTTAACCCACTTACTCCATAAAAGTCTGCCCTCATAATTAACCCTTAGTGAACCCTCTTGAGCCTAACAAGCTATTCATTGATTTACCCTCAATATTAACCCATAACCTATTATTGTTGAAAACCCCTCATTTGATCCCTATTTTTGTCGAAATTTACTTTGAATAAATTGCTTAGCTATGTTTTATTTTGATAGTTAGCAAAGTTCTATGTTATTTTGATTTGTTCTTAAAAAAAACATACATACATATTAGTAGTAACTTTTTGAGCTTAAGTATTTAATTCCATATCCCATGAAGAAAAGCTCAATTCTAGGATCTTCTGATTAGGAATATAATTTATCAAGTTTTAGTATTTTCCTAGTTAGGTAATTTTTCAATTCAATCTCGATTATAACCTTTTCTTTCAGCTTGTGACCACAACCCCTAACCAAAGCCACGTTACAACCCTCTAAAGACCTTTTGATTGATGAATCATCTCAATATATAGTGGTGGAGATTTGATTTTCACGCAAGCCTATGGTAATAACTTTTCATATTGACTGTTGAGTGCTAAATTTCTTGTCCTTAAACACCTCGGGTGATTTGAGTGAATCTTTAGTGAGGATGTGAAACTCTGTGATATTTTGAATCAAAGGTGATTACTTAGATGAGGGAAGACACCTATGTTTTCATGATAAAATGCTCAACTTGGAATGTTTGAAACTTTGATGTTCTTCGAGGTGAATTTTCAATGTATGATTACTTATGGATTATTTTGAGATACTATTGATGAGAATTATAAGTTGAGAAGAATTTATTTTGATTGTGAGTTGAGGATTTTGCTTGAGGATAAGAAAACACTTAAGTGTGGGGGTATTTGATAAATTGTAATTTATACATATTTTTTATCCCATGCTTAGCACATTTTTGGAAGAATTATCCTCAAATTTGGTGAATTCAATGCTCCCAATCCTTTAATTTCATGTTTTATACTTAGGTGGGCATATGAAAGTAAAAAGAGCAAGAAACTGGCCAAAAACAAAGAAAAAGGGTCAACGTAGGAAATTAACACGGCCTGGACTTCCTCACACGGGTAGTTCACATGCCCGTGTCTATTTAACAGATTGCAACACGGCCTAAGCCACCTCACACGGGCATGTCACAAGGGCGTGTCCCTATCGAGCCCAATTTTAGTCCTATTCGGAAAAGGCTTCTCTTGAGGGGTTTGAAGCCTTCTAAAGCCTATATAAACACCTCAGGAGGTACCTAGTGGAGACACATGGAATAGGAGGCAAGGAATTACTCGAAGAAAAGCCGATTGATCCATCTCAGAAGCCAGATTATCTTTCAAGACTGAAGATCTTCCTTCAATTTCCTTCAGGAGTTTTTAGGTTTTCTTTAAGTTTTGTTATCATTATTCTTTTGAGATGTTTTCTTTACACTTATGAACTAAATCCCCTAAATACCTAAGGGGAATGAAACCTAAGACAGATCTTGTTATTATTTTCTGAATTATATGATAAATATTTGACTTGTTCTTAATTATGAGTTCTTAATTCTTGATTTAATATTCCAGGATATTAATTCAAGTATTGATGTGCTTATTCAGAGGAGTAAAAGTCCCTATCTAAGAGTAGATCTACCATAATTAAGCGGAGTTGATTGCACCCCTAGACATAGGGCAACATAATTTTGCTGGATTAGGGTGAAACCTAATAAGGGAATCCATAGATCAAGTTAATGCAACACTAGGGGTTTTAATTAGAAAGAGATTTCAATTAATCAACCTAGGGTTAGACGTTGTTAGTCTCGAGAGAGATAATAATATAACTTAGGGATTTCTACGGATCAAGTCAAGTGAATAAATCATCTGATTTAGGGTCAAATAACAAGTGAAGTCTGGGTAGATTTTTCCTTGGGTATTGTCCAAATCAATCAGTTTTTCCCAAAAGTATTTCCCCAATTTTCTTCCTGTGCATTCTTAGTTTAGTTAATTAATTTAGATAAGACAAACCCCTTTATTTTTAGGCTAGATAATAAAAAGAGAGTTAATACTAGTACTTTTAGTTCCTGTGGGTTCGACATTCTGGTCTTGCTATAAACTATACTACTGTTCCATTGGTGTGTTTGTCTTCATCGTGGTAATAGTTAGTTTTCAAGTACGATTAATCATAAATTTAAAACTTATCGCGATTTTCATCAATCAACAAACTAAACATTTCGAGACATAGTCAGAAATGTCTCGTTTCATACCATGCCACCAGTAAAGCTGTTTAAGATCATTATACATCTTCGTACTACCCAGGTGAACAGATAACCGATTGTTATGAGCTTCGTTCAAAATCATCTGAATCAATTCTGTATTTCTTGGAATGCATATTCGGTTTCTAAACCGTAGACATCCCTCAGCATCCACTTGAAATTCTGAATCAATGTTTGAATCACATTGAGCCTGCTTTACTATGAAATCATTATCGACCTTCTGAGCTTCGTAAATCTGCTAAATAAATAACGGTCTCGATTTTAACTTGGCTATTATCACAGCATCATTGACATAACCATATGTGCATTCATTGCACGTAAAGAAAACAGGGATTTTTGACTTAGAGCATCAGCAACAACATTAGCCTTTCCCGGATGATAGTCAATCACAAGATCGTAATCTTTAAGCAACTCTAGCCATCGATGTTTTCTCAAATTTAGATCTTTCTGAGTCATCAAATAATTCAGACATTTTTTATCAGAATAAACATGACATTTTTTACTGAACAGATAGTGGCGCCATATTTTCAATGCAAAAACAATAGCTACCAACTTTAGATCATGCGTCGGATAGTTCTTTTCATGCGATTTTAACTGTCTCGAGGCATAAGCTATAACTTTGCCTTCTTGCATCAAAACACAACCCAAATCATTTAAAGATGCATCACTATAAATAACAAATTTTTACCCGATTCTAGTTGAATTAGAATTAGAGCTTCGACCAAAAGGGCTTTCAACTGATCAAAACTTTTCTGGCACTTTTCTGACCACTCAAACTTAACATCTTTTTGCGGTAGCCTGGTCATCGAGGATGCAATCATCGAAAACCTTTTCACAAATTGTCTATAATAACCAACAAGTCCTAGAAAACTTCAAACTTCAGAAGCGTTTCTCGGAGGTTTCTAGTCAAGTATTACTGAAAACTTACTTGGATCAACCATAATACCTGATGTTGAAACAACATGTCCCAAAAAGCTAACTTCGTGTAACCAGAACTCACATTTACTAAACTTCATATACAATTGTTTTTTCTCGCAAATTCTGTAACACAAGTCTCAAATGTTCAGCATGTTTGGTTTCACTATGGGAGTAGATCAGAATATCATCAATAAACACAACTACAAGCCGATCCAAGTACTGTCTGAAGATTCGATTCATCAAATCCATGAAAACAGCAGGTGCATTAGTAAGTCTGAAAGGCATAACCAGAAACTCATAGTGTCTATGCCTCGTTCGAAAGGCAGTTTTCGGTAGATCGTAGTCTTTAACTTGCAACTGATAGTAGCTTGATCTCAAATCTATTTTCAAAAACACTGTAGCCCCTTTCAGCTGATCAAACAGGTCATCAATACGTGGCAATGGATATTTATTCTTTATAGTTACCTTATTCAGCTGACGGTAGTCGATGCACATTCTCATAGTTCCGTCTTTCTTTCACACAAATAGAACTGGCGCACCCTAGGGAGAGAAACTCGGTCGCGCAAAGCCTTTATCTGTTAACTCTTGCAACTGTGCTTTCAATTCTTTTAATTTAGTAGGTGCCATTCTGTACGGAGCTATCGAAATTGGAGTCATCCCAGGCACTAATTCAATACCAAACTCTACCTCTCGAATAGGTGGCAAACCCAGCAATTTTTCAGGAAACACATCCGGGTACTCACACACAACTAGTACTGATTCAATCTTCTTTTTGGTCACTTTACTATCAAGCACATATGCTAAGTAAGCTTCACAACATTTTCTCACATATTTATGAGCTAACATCGATGATATCACTGCCAGTAAACCATTCATATCATTAGATTCAATCCAAATAACTTCATCATTCTGGCATCGTAAATCTATAGTCTTTCTTTTGCAGTTAACCACAGCATTGTACAAAGTCAACCAGTCCATACCCAGAATTATATCAAACTCATCAAATGGTAGCAACATTAAATCAGCCGGGAAACACGAATCTCGAATCATCAACGGACAATTCTTACACACTTTGTCAACCAGAACATACTGGCCCAAAGGGTTTCATACTTTAATTACAAATTCAGTAGACTCAACAGGTAGAGTCTTACTGGATAATAAGGTATCACACATATAAGAATGAGTCGAACCAGGATCAATCAATGCAATAACACTAGTATCATAGAGAGTAAATGTACTGGTAATAACATCTGGAGATGAAGCCTCCTCTCGTGCGCGTATAGCATAGGCTCTGGCTGGTGCATGAGCCTCAGATCTGACTGTTGTATCTTTAGTCCCTCTCTGACTGCCACTCACATTACCTGTATGTCTGGGCGGTCTGCCTTGCACTGACACACTACCTAGTCTCCCATTTTGTACTGGATTTTGTTCAGCTAATTCAGGGCATTCACGAACAAAATGATCCATCGATCTGCATTTAAAACAGACCCGATCATGAAATCTACAACTGCCAGGATGTTGTTTACCACAATGTTTACACTCGGGTTGATTCGATCTAATATTACCAACACTAGCTACTAAGGTAGCTCTCGAGCTCACAGGTGGTCTATTCCGATCCCGTCTAGAATAACCCGAAGTAGCCTTAGAATGGCTAAAATCATCTCAGAACGTCTTTGATGCTGACTGCAATGACTTACTCGATGATCTCTTCCCTGAGTCTCTAGCTTCAAAGTCAGCTTTTCTTTTTTCTTTCCCGAGCTCTTCGGCTTTACACGCTCGCTCAACCAGTACTACGAACTCTTTTATTTCAAGTTTGCCAACTAGCAGTTTAATATCTTCGTTCAACCCGTCTTCAAATTTTTTACACATGATAGCTTCGGTTGAAACACACTCTCGGGCATATCGACTGAGTCTCACAAATTTTCGCTCATATTTTGTCACAGTCATACGACCCTGTTTTAATTCGAGAAATTCCTTGCGCTTCTGGTCAATAAATCTCTGACTGATATATTTCTTACGAAACTCAATCTGAAATAAGTCCTAGGTCACCCATTCTTTCGAAACCACTGATACTTGTGTATTCCACCAGTGATATACAGTGTCTCGTAGTAAAGATATGGCACATCGTAAGCACTCATCCGGGGTACAAGATAACTCATCAAACACAAGGATAATATTATCAAGCCAAAATTCAGCTCGCTCAACATCATCATCATTAGTAGCTCTGAATTCTTCAGCCCTGTGTTTCCTGATTTTATCAACAGGAGGCTTATGTAATCTTAACAAATCACTCACTTGAGGTATAGCAGGTATCGGAGGAGGATTAGTTGGGGGTGGAGGTTGTTGTGCAGCCAGATTCATCCAGACATACTGAGCAAACTAGTCATTCATCATTTGGTAAAAGGCTTGTTTAGACTCTCCCTCTTGGTTACTCAAAGTCGGTCAAGAATCAACCGACGATGTCCCTTGTGCAGGAGCAGGCGCTATACTCTCAATATCGTCAGCTACGGCTCGACCAGGATCCATTTACTATATGAAAACACATTTTCAAATGTCAAGAGTCATCACACTATCACAGTATAAAATATGGCATGTATAGCTAGATTCACACTCGCTACGTTAATCCTAGAATCGACTAAACCGTAGCTCTGATACCAATAAAATGTAACACCCCTAACTGTATCCGTCGCTAGATTAGGGTTACGAGTCATTACCAAACAAAACATAGTCATACACATTTTTAAACTTTAAACCAACCATATTTTAAAACAAAAAGCTAATATAACTATTAGCTTTTCATTTCATATCCTAAGCCATTTCAAAAACTCGGCCAAGCACAAGGTTCACAAACAATATTACTACATATATCAATTACAATTAATATGAGTGCATATCAAATTTAATACAAATGACTCAATCAAAGATTTCATCCATGACATTTTAAACAACTCAAATCGGCATGTTAATTACTATTTGCGAACTGCAATTAACCATTTAAACATAAGCAAAACTACTATTCAAATGGTAATTTTTAATTGCTTTAGCCGAATATGCAATTACTTCTTATCATATCACTTCCAACTTATTTTATTACTAAAAAAATATTGAATTACACATGGAAGAATACATAAGCATAATATAATTTGCACTTTATATAAAAAATATATCATTCATATATATATATCATATCCAAATATGTATAACTTCAAAGCTAAATCAAATGTTATCAAAAATCATACCACTGAATCTCAAACTCATTTTATAATCCTATAAATCACCCAATCTATCTTAATATAAATTACAAGTGATGAATCAATACATGTTTATTTCACCTATTTGTAATGTACCGAAATGTCATACCCAAAACCAATCTATTCAATACATGTTTGGCTATAATAATTAAATCAATACATTACACCAAGTAGCTCTCATCAACCAAGTTTATGAAATTAAAATCCATCTTCAAAACATACTTAATATATCAACTCATTAAATTTTAAAAATAAATACTTCCAAACATAACATAAACCATAATTTAATAAACACATACACAACCATTAACTTAGCCATTTCAAACCATACTTCATATAAACATATCAAATGCATTTTTATAACTAAGTTCAAATTATCTATCTCTAGCCGTACCTATTGGTCAAATTTTAATAATGATACAACCATCACTTAACCCATTTAATGTATACCAAATACCTAACATACATCCAAATTTTAACTCATTTCCAAGCCAAATTATAAATATATACATAGCACCAAGCATAACTTTAATCATCTATTCAATTAAGCTATCTTTATAACCAAACATCACAAGCATGATCATTATAAACATACTTTTAAAATGAGTTAAAACACAACTAGATATACACAACATTAATTTCACAATTAAGCCATTTTCACATTGCTATCATATATATATACTCCAAAATCAAACATAACACAAACCAGACTATACATGCCATAGGTTAAAGTTCAACTTTATATAAGTACCGAAAACAAACGATAGTGTGATAGACTTCGCTGACGATCCTCGAGCCCGTAACTAGCGTCCAAAATCTATGAAATAGAAAATAAACATACACACAGTAAGCTATCAAAGCTTAGTAAGTCATAAGCAAATAAAACATTTAATAACATAATCAACTCAATTAACCAAACCAAATTATGCAATTATAATCACTTATAATTTCAAGCTTATAATTTCATATATAACATATACTTCCATAAACAACTTAACATAGCCGAATATACACTTGTATATATATTACTAATACATTCTCCAATTTCAAAGTCATGTTAGCATATATATCCGATTATTCACATGTATTCATCTAAACATAATCATAGATCAAACTTTAAAATCACACACTTGTACCTATCAATAGCGCCGAATATGTATTTCATATTCACACATATACTTATAATAGCATTTTGAATTATTTTTATTACATATAAATTAAATAACTTACCTTATTGTCAAATAGGTATCCAAACATCACATACCTGATCGTTTTAGCTCGTTAAACACATTCGATCATAATTTATCATTGCCCGTTGAACCGTTTGGAATCGAATAGGATAATCGGATAATCACACATATCGTATAATGCCAACGTCCCAGGCGTGGTCTTACATGTAATCACATATCGATGCCACTATCCCAAACAGGGTCTTACACGAATCACATATACGATACCGATGTCCCATACATGGTCTTACATGCAATCACATACCGTAAATCCTATGTCTTGACATATGTATCCTAGATATTCCTATGGTTCGTACGGGGCTTTTCGGACATCGTAACACGATCGAACAGAACTTGAACACATTATTTCTATCCATAATCACATTTGGAAATCTCAATTATAAATCCATAATATTCATATCAGCATATCAAGTTAATTTACATTCAAAATTAATGACATTTATTTCTTATAGACTTACCTCGGATATCTGCGAACGGTATAAAATGACTATTCAACTATTTTCGTTTTCACCCGATCCAAGTCCGATTTCTTTGGTTCTTGATCTAAATATATTCAAAATAAAATAACTCAATATAATTTCATTTAATTTAGTCCAAAAACACATAAATGGCCAAATTATCATTTTGCCCCTAACATTTACACTTTTTACAATTTAGTCCAAATTGCACCAAAAACACAAAATATACAAAATTTGACCACACTATGCCTAGGCTAAATCTTCCTTATGCACATAAAAGTCCATACATTTCATTTATTTCACATGTTAGTCCCTCAATTTATAATTTTTTCAATTTAGCCCTAATTACTCGAATTCATCAAAAATTCCAATACAAAAAATATTAATCCAAAACATATATTTCATAATTCATCATCAAACATCATAAAACACAAATATTCATCAATGGCATAACTAAAAATATTCATCAAAATCAAAAATTCTAGCATGGGTCAGATAGTATTCGAAGCAACGATCTCAAAAACGTAAAAATTAACAAAAACTGAAACCAAACTAACCTTGAATTTGAATCAACAATGGTCGAGTGTCATTTGCTTTCTCTTTTTTCTTTTCTTTTACTAGTTTTGATAAAAAATGATGAACACATGAATGTTTTTTTTTTATTTTAATGTTTTATTATATTATAACTTATATTATTTTTATTAAATTACCTAAATAACCTTTATATATTAATTTGAAATCATTATAAAACAAGGTTAATGCTGTCCATTATTAATAGCCGTGGTAAATTTTCCACATAAATACTCCATATTAAAAAGACATATTCAATTCGGCCATTTTCTATTAAACCATCAAATTTTCATTTTACGCGATTAAGACTTTTTTTTTAAATCGGGTATCCAAACGATAAAATTTTAAAACGAAAATTTAGCACACACAAATTCACACACTATAAACACCAAAAATAATTTAAAAAAAATATTTTTCTAACTCAGATTCGTGGTCCCGAAACCACCGTTCCGAATGGGGTCAAAATTAGGCTATTACAAGTCTCGAAACCACTGTTTCTTACACCACTGAAAACGGGTTGTTATAGAGTTGACAAGAACTAATTATATCTCGAACTAATAGTCTAGACGGGTATAGGGCTAAGGTGTTCACGAATAGGTCATATGAATTTTGGGTTAATTCCCACCTAAATGACTGCTTAGGGTCGTCATGCCTAGGGTTTAAGTTCTTCCTCTCCCAAATAGTTGATCCGCTAAGAAAACACTACAAAGCAATTAATAACTCACACCTCCACTCGCTAACCCCCATAAAAGGATTACTTCCTCATAGAATCCATAAACATAATAAAGTTGATGTTAAAAATATGCATGAAAAATAAATCAAGAATAAAGTTTAGAGAATCCTAATTATATTCGATTAATAAGGCACAAAAATCCTCAAACGTTTGATTGCGTCTATAAATCAAGTTCTCCAAAGAACACGAGTAACAAGAACTAAAAAGAAATCTAAACCTTAAGAGAAATAAAAGAAATTGAAAACTAAATTACAAAGAAAATTAAGAATATGAAAAATTGTCCTTTAACAAGTGTTTAGGAGCTTTATTATAGAGTTAGAGTTGTCGTCGTCCTCAACCCTAGGTTAGTTGACACTCTCGTATTTAACTTTTGATTGTGCGGAACAAAATGCCCCTGACTTATATTTATCTCCCGTACAGGCTTGTGTCACGACATCGAGGGCAGTATGTGTAGTTCAAGGATGACTTTAAGGCTGTGTAATGACATCTCATGGTCATGTCACGACACCAAAGGTAGTATCATAGTTCTTGCATTCGACTCCCTATGTTGCAACCTCAAACCCCTTATATTGCAACATAGCGACTAGTATTGAGTTCCTATGCCCTTGTATGGTCTCTTGCACACTCACTAAGTATGTTAGCTCTCCTTTAGGCCTCATTTGGCCCCTAAGGTCAATAAAAGACTCAAAATACACTTTTTATTGAATGTAAACTAAACTATAAAAACTTGAATAAAACATCATAAAAGTGCTTGTATTCAAGCTCCTTAGGGGTGAAAACTAGTTTAATCTGCTACACCGTATTATGGCAAACAAAACCCCCAAACTTAAGTCATTGCTTGTCCTCAAGCAAGGCAAACAAAAACAAACAATTAATAGACGAACTTTGAGCAAATATAGTACAAACATTGGCTTCATAGTACATAACTGGGTTGTAACACCGCGTACCCGAGACCGTTGCCGGAATCGAACACGAGGTGCTACCAGACTTAATTCATTGATTCTCACAGTCCAAAAAAAAAATTTTTCAGACAAGCTGGCTAACTGCGTCACTGTTAGCTTAAAAATCATATCTTGAGTTCCAAAACTCGAAAACCAGTTTTGTAAATTTTACCTGAAACTAGACTGATATATCCATCTACAAATTTTTTTCTATAATTTTTGGTCGAGTCAATTAGTATATTTTATTAGTTAAAGCCTCCCCTATTTCAGGGTTCGACTGCTCCGACCTTCACGCATTACGACTTCTATATCTTCCTGTACAGGGCTTCATTACTTATGCCGTTTGTTTCTAATAAAACTAGACTCAAAAATAAATCTATAAATATATGGCATGACCTCTAATTATCTCTGGTTAATTTATAGTGAATTTCCAAAGTCAGATCAGGGGATCCAGAAATCGCTCTGGCCCTGTTCCACGAAAACTTAAATATCCCCTAAAATACGACTCATATGATCATTTTGTTTCTTCCATATGAAAGTAGATTCATCAAGGTTCGATTACGTAATTTATTCACTATTTAATTCCATTTCTACTATTTTTAGTGATTTTTCAAATCCACACCACTGCTGCTGTCAGCATCTGTTTTTTTAGGTGAACTTTACCATTTTCATGGTTTTCCATGAATCAACTAGAACTTGTCATACATAGCACCAAAATGATCATGATTAACCATTCCAATGGCTAATCATTGCCAAACATTTCCATACCTCTCAATGAACATCATACAAAAACGATTATAATGCTATGCTCAAAGTATATATAAGCCATTTTCGCATGGCTATCCAAATTTATACAAAACCAAAGTGTACATGACCAACAACAAAAAGGGTAGTCCTATACATGCCATTTTCAGAGTTCAACCAAAAGTGTACCAAAAGGGCTTTGATAGTGTGGACGACTTCGACTTCAACAATCCTGAGTCCGATACTGACGAACCAAAATCTATAAAACAGAGAATCAAAGAAACGGAGTAAGCATTTAATGCTTAGTAAGTTTTGGGCAATGAAATCATGCACAACTGAAGTATAGCATTCATACGACGAAACGAATAATTTCGTATACAGATATTCTCGCAATCATACCTACATCACATTTCCAACCCTTATATTCATACATAAGAAATCAACTTGACGAAAAGCCGTAAGCTTGTTAATCGATTGAGCAAATACTATTTAGAAGGAATCAATTATCTCAATGCACATACGAAACATACCTCATCGTTGGGATTTTACCAGCGTATTAATTGAAATTATTACAGCAAGATCGCTCATTCCCAAACCCAATTATCTTCGGGATTTAGCCGGATATAACCACTCGCACAAGGCCGTCGGGCCTTAGCTCGGATATGGTCGCTAGCACAAATGCCTTCGGGACTTAGCCCGGATATAGTAACTCGCACAAATGCCTTCGGGACTTAGCCCGGAATTAGTAACTCGCACAAATGCCTTCGGGACTTAGCCCGGAATTAGTAACTCGCACAAATGCATTCGGGACTTAGCCCAGAATTAATCACTAGCACAAATGTCTTCGGGACTTAACCCCGTTAGCATCCAAATATTCATGCACATATCAGTAAATCATGACACATCTTTATTTCATTTTCATAACTAGAATTCAAACACAAATCAATTAATAGGCATTCCTATTTTCAGCTCAATAGCCACATACGAACAGCAGGATTCGGTTTGCTTCATGACATGATTTCTATGCATGTACGGCTACCCATCATACGTATAGACTAATTAACTCAACATATAATTCAAGTAGAATCATTATATCACCGTATATTTGTTATGATTATGAGTCATGACTTAATCAAATCGTAAACTAAGTTTCATTACTCGAAAACTTACCTCGGATGTTGTCGAACGATTTCGACGGCTATTCGATCACTTTTTCCTTTCCCTTATCCAACTTTGGTCCTCTAAGCTCTTGAGCTAATTCAAACAAATTTAACTTATTAAAGTCTCATTATGCTAGCTTATGGCCGAATATGACAATGAATTTGATAGGTCATATGGCCACCTTTAGCTCAAATACAAAATGGTCATACGCATTTTTAATCACATTGAGCAATTTAATACAATTAATCTAACATTTCCTCATGTGCACTTTTATGACCGAATACACACATCATTAACCTAATATCAATTAACTAAGCACTTAACAAATTCTCCTTGAGCCGATTATCTAAGTCAAGATAAAAACATTAATATGCTTGCCCCTAACTGAATACATGCAACACCAATCTATCTCATGTGGCCGAATGTGCATGTCTATGTTGAGGCCAATATATGCTTAATACTTCCTACAAATATGGTTACTTGTATTGACTACATACCATTTTGTTTCAAATTCAAAACTCGGCATCATACACATATATGAATTAGTAATCAAATACTAACATTTGCACTTCACCTTACTACCATTTCTCATCCAAATAACATGAGCAACAACCATTTTTCTCTTCTACATCCTACCATGGCCGAATGCATCAAGACACCATACCATTTCAATTTCGGTCATGGTTTAAACAAAGAACTTAATGTCTAACTCAAAAAAATGCTAAAAAGAAATCCAAGAGTCATCAATCCACTATCACATGTATCATTACAAAGCTTCACATTTAGCATGCAAATGACATCAACACAAATCCACCTTAGCCGAAACTTAGCTCATCTTCATCACATAGCAAAGATTTAAACCATGGGCTAGGTAGAACTCAAGCTAACAACTAAAAACATGCATGAATCTCATGGAACAACATCAAACATACCTCCTCCTAAAACACCAACCAACCGAACATGAAGCAAGAAGACTCCTTTCTTCTTCCTTTGATTTTTCAGTCAAGAAGGACAAGGAGGATGAAGCCCTTTTTTTTCTCTTTTTTTTCTTCTAGGTACGACACAATGGGGAACAACCACACACATTTTTTTTGTTTCTCCTACTACTAACACTAATATTTTATTGCCCATGTTCTTTATTTTATTATTCCTAACATAAAGCATTAACCCAACATGTTTATGACATGTTTTAGCCATAACATTTTGTCCACCCTCATGCTCATGGCCGGCCACTACTAATTAGGGGGGAAATTTTACATGCAAGTCCACCCTTTTGATTTCATGCACTAATTGATCCTTATAGATTAACCTATCACATTTCAAAAGTGTCACACATAAGTCCTATTGACTAAATTCACATGCAATTTACTAAATCGAAGCTTAAAACTTTCATACATTCATATTCACATATTTTAGACAATGAATATCATATTCAAATAATTTGGTGACTCGGTTTAGCGGTCCCGAAACCGCTTTCCGACTAGGGTCACTTTAGGGCCGTCACATGGGTATTTCATATTTACACATAATCTTGACATGATATGTAGACAACTTACCACTTTTAATATCAAACACCTAAGTTCAGTATATTACAAAGTATACAAACATTAAGGTTTTCATATGTATAGATCTATCAATAAATTATATAGGTAATTTGATTATCCTAGCATAATACAAATAGTCATAAATGTAATTATTTGATATGATGTCAATTTATGAAGAAGTCTACCTAGATCACATAGGGTTTTTCGGTTTGTAACATTCTAACGGTTAAGACATGTATGGAATTTAAAAATAGTAAGCATTAAAATAGTTTCAAGCATGAAAATAGTTTGGCACATCGTATTGTTCCTTATTCTCCCCCTTAGTGACCTTTATCTGCTCACTGCCTTATTTTTTCTTCTCTCTCCTCCCTTATTTCTCCATATAGGAAGTCACAACGTAATATAGCAACTACGGCTAGCTCACGAGTTTTTGTGCACTAATGAACGAGTTTTTATACTTTTGTGACTTTGTCACATGTTTTTTATTTTTCAGTATGTCTCACTCACAAATGCTTTTATTTTTATTCTCCAAGTACTTTTATACTCATTTTGCTTTTCGTTTTGAAAATTTCTTTAAATTGGCACATAATGGCTAACTTATAATCACTATATCAAATTGTTTCTTCCTATTTCACTCTTATTTTTATGAAATATTTTGTGGTGCATCTACTTAACCCTCAATACGTATTGTTAGACATCTATAGTCATCCAATTCAGGACCAAGAAAAAGGGTAAATACAAATTAACATTTTTGGCTCAGGTTTTCTGTGAAGGTTCATCAAGAAGTGTATTCTAACTCAAATATAAGTACTAAAGATGAATAAATAGGGTTAGCTTTTTGGCTTTGGGTGTATACCAAACAATGCCTTAGGTCATCCCTAGGTATCTTAATACTCACAAATTTAATCAATCAAACAATCACAAATTCAATAATCTATCACACATACTAGTAAGCTCGTTTCCTTGTATTCTCTACATCCTTTGCTATATTCAATTGCTCAATGCCTATTTACACTGTCATATACAAAACTTAGTAGTCTAATAATAAAAATTTTAAAATTATCTCCTATCATGTCAAATTTATAGTAAATACAATCAACCTATATGAATGTTCCTAACTAATCACTTGTATTTCTACAAGCTCAAGCACACATTTGACAATAGAAATTAAAAGAAAATTGTAATAAATTAAAAACAAATTTTCTATGTTACCCCCCACACACTTTAGATAGAACATGGTCCCTAATGTGCACCATTATAGATAAGGAAAGAAGTTACTTGACTGATCGTGACATTGTCATTGTCTAATGGTGGGTGCTTCCTTCCTTTGTTTGTTACAAGCTTGTAAATGATGAGCTTCTTTCTTGTGAGGTTCCTAAATAGAAAACTTCATTATCTTCGCTATCCTCCCTTTCCTCACTTCCTTTCTTTTCTATGTCATGATGGGAATGTATTGGGCCAAACATGTCTGGTGGATATTTGGTACTCTCATATTGTTCTATCGCGTAAATTCTTGAAAAACTAGGCCTATTTTTTCTATCCATCTTATCATCTATCCCATTTTCAGAATGCTACTCTCCACGATTTCTTTTTGAAATCCCGATTTTACTTTTTATTTAAGTTAGGTCAGGACATCCATCTTTTCTTTCTGGCGTTTGTTCTAATCCCTTATTTGTTTTAGTTGAAGCTTTGTATATTGTGTGTATAGTGTATCCCTTATGAAACTTTTGGATGGCTTAATGAACTAATCATTAGTTGTCATTGGAGCTAGCTATTTTGCACAAAGACGTCACTAAGTGGGGAAAGAAACTCACACTTTCTAGCCGGTAATACATCTTTTCATGTAATGGTAGATCCACGTCCCTATGTATACTTATTTCTTCTGTAAAACAACATATAACAAAACCACTTGAAAAGTTTTGACATTAGAGACATTGAATGCACAAGCAATTCGAGTGAACAAAAATTGTATCCATATTTTAGCGACAGGAAACAAAATTGTTTGATTAAAAGAAGTGGGGATATCAGTACCTCAGCGATGCTTCCATTTGCCCCTACCTTTTGTTAGATAGTTTATAATGTCATCCATATTAATATCCATAAAATATTCCAAATCACTATCTTCAACAAAACCAAATTCATAATACAGAGCATTATAAAATTCACAAGTCTCTCTAGGGGTGACGAGCACATTTACACTTGTAACTCTCGGTTTATGCAAGTGTACACAATCGTTATCAAGTAACAAGTAAATGAGTTACCATTTCCACAAGGACTATGTATGATAATCAATATATTACAAAATTAAAGTTAACAAATTGATAATAAAAACACAATATCTTAAGTGATGAGTAATTTAGTAGATGCAAGATTGATCCCTAATGCAATTTAAACTAAATGTGAAGTACAAAATCAAATGTATGAATGAATTTAGCAAAAACACAAACTTCAACAATCAATAACATGAATGGGCTAGGATAATTACATCATCCAACTTAGCTTATTTTTATCATGCTTAACAGTGTTCAGAAATTATTCCATGGCAACTCGATCTTTCATGAGTTTGGAAACTGAATTAAGTGCTTTCAGAATCTTTTACTTAGTAAAATATGCATTTTACTAATCATATTAAATTAAGGGTTTCTTAGGATTCATGTGAAATAATAGGCACGGGTTAGATTTGAAACAATTTAATCACATAAACCTAAAAACTATGCAAGATAATAGAGCTCATTAAAGTTGTTATGAACCTTTAATTTAGTCGGGTTAGGATCTAAATTAAGCATGCACATTTCAACTATTGGGTCCATTAGCCGTTATCTGGTTAGGATCGCTCAGCTAATTCTAATGCATCTAATCACGTATGAATGAAATACATACTTGAGTTTAATTGAAAACATGATCGACTAAGGCACAAACATTATAAACATGATTTAAACAAACTTCATTAAAAAAATGAAATCATCCTAGCTAAATAGAATTAAGCTACCATTGTTGATAACAAGATAATAAAGCACATTGCAAACAAGATTAAAATCAAAATAATAAAGTAAAGGAAGAATAAACTTTGTCGAATCAGCTGTCTCGTGAACTCTGATTAAAGATGTTTTCCTCTAGTCCTTGTGTTTCTCTTTTGCTAATGGCTCCTCAAGGTGGCCGACCAAAAGATAATCTTATTAATGTTTTTGGCTAAGAAAGAAAATATGGGATGCTATACGTGGAAATGAATAGAGCAAATGAGAGAATGTGAGAATGATTGATGATTGAAAGATGTAAAGAATGAGAGACGATTGAAATAGGGAATGAGTGGGGGTATTTATATTGAAGTAAATGGTAGAGTTTACTAAAAATAGGGATTTGAATCCCTCCATTTTCTCCATTGCTTGGTCAGCCACATTTTATGGAAGAAAGTGGAGATGGTTCCTTTATTTGAGTATAGAATCATGCTAAATTTAGGCATGGGTTGGACAGTTTGAAGGGAAATCTTTGTATGCTGATTTCCAATCATTCTCCAAATGTAAGGACCTCTAGTAATTATCCCAAAATAGATTTTTGGGTAGCCAACATGCTTGTGCCAAATTTGGGCTCGACTCCCCCTTGTTGGACGGTTCTGTGACCCATTAAATAATCAGACTTGTCCACTATAACAACCCATTTTTAGTCAAATTGAAACAGTGGTTTCGGGACCACAAATTTGAAGTCAAAATATTTATTTTATCATTTTAATAAGGTCTATATCATGATATATTAATTACGCGAAAGTTTTGCAAATAAATTTTACCGCTTAAATGCTTAATTCGGTACAAAGGACTAAATCACATAAAGCGTAAAACTTGAGTTCTATTAGATAAAGGTATTACATAGCTATGGATCATTAAATTAGAGGTCTTTATGTTGTAATTAATCCATTTATAATGTAAGTGGACATTCTTGGACATTGTTTAAGTGATTTTTATGTTTAATTAATAAGGTTATTTATGTAATTTGGAAATTAAAGGATAATTAAAATAAAACAAAATTTTTTATCATCTTCCATTACCAATTCTTCCACCAAAAATTAAAATGTTAAAAGCCATGAGAATGAGCTGGTTTCGGTTACTTTGGAAGCTCAATCTGTGAGTAAATTTTGTCCCATTTTTAATGATTTCTATGTTTTTAAGATCGTTGCAACTAGGTCTAGCTAGCACAGGGAATATTTTGTAAAATTATTAAAGATTTTGAATGATTCCATTTTTGAATACATATGTATTTTGAAGTTTCTTGATAGATTATGATTGGTTGTTGATAGTTAAGCAAGTTTTTAAAGTGATTTTTAGTGAAAATGAAAAATAAGGATTAAATTGAGAAATGTGTAAAGTTAGAAGTTAAAATTTTAAATAAATGAAAATTATGGGCTGCTAGGGGCATTATGGTAATTTCACTAGCATGGGTTAGTCTTGAATTTCATTAATTTGTGATTTCGTGAAATAAGGACTAAATTGTGAAAAATGTGAAATTTGTGGGGCAAAAGTATACATGTGTTTTAAACTGTATTTTGGACTAAATTGAATGAATAAAAGATTGAATAAGTTAATTTTGAATATAATTAGATCAAGAAAAGCAGAATACAGACTTGGATCGGGGAAAAGATAAAGTTATCGAGTAATCGACTTGATTCGCTATTTTAGCATCCGAGGTAAGTTCGTATGTAGTAAGCATTGTAATAATTATGCTTTAGTGCTTTGATATTGCATAAATTGTATATACGGGACTACAGATATGTTCAACGACAAATCGATTATTTGTGGCACTTAGTGTGCGGTACAACATAGCTTTGGCTATATATGGCACTGAGTGTGCGATTCGACATAGCTTCGACTATATATGGCACTTAGTGTGTGATTTGAGATAGCTTCGGCTATGTACGACACTTTGTGTGTGTGATATTGAGTGTGGCACTTAGTGTGCGAGACATTGTGTAACACCCCGAACCCGAGACCGACACCAGAGTCGAACACGAGGTGTTAACAGACTTTAAACCCCTTATAAAAAATATTTCCCAGACACTGCCAATCTGCGTACTAGTCGCTTTAAAAATCATATCTTGAGTTTCACAACTTGAAAATCAGTTTCGTGATTTTTCCCTGAAACTAAACTCATATGCTCATCTACATATTTTTTTCTAGAATTTTTGGTCGGGCCAATTAGTACAGTTTATTAGTCAAAGTCTCCCATGTTACAGGGATCGACTACCCTGACCTTTGCGCATTACGACTTGGATATCTCCTTGTACAGGGCTCCAATACTGATGCCGTTTGTTTCTATAGAAACTAGACTCAGAGAGGAATCTATACATATATGGTATGACTTCTAATTATCTCTGGTTAATTTATAATGAATTTCCAAAGTTGGAACAGGGAATCCAGAAACCGTTCTGGCCCTGTCTCACGAGAACCTGAATATCTCTTAACATACTGTCCGTATGATTGTTTCGTTACTTTCCTATGAAAGTAGATTCATCAAGGTTTGTTTACATAATTTATTCACTATTTAATTCCATTCCTACTATTTTTAGTGATTTTCCAAATCTACATCACTGCTGCTGTCAGCATCTGCCTTTAAGGTAGACTTTACCTATTTCATGGTTTCCATGATTCAACTAGCCCTTTTTGCATAAATAGCACAATTTATGAAAGTGATTAACCATCCCCGTGGCCAATCCTTGTCAAGCATATCCACACCAAATGATTATAACATTATACTCAAACACATATAAGCCATTTTCGCATGGCTATCCAAAATTTATACAAGTCCAAAGGGTCCACGACCCACAACAAACGGGTAGTCCTATACATGCCATTTCGAAGTTCAACCAAAATTGTACCAAAAGGGGGGGCTTTGATGGTGTGGGCGACTTTGACTTCAAGATCCCGAGTCCGATAGCTGGAGAACCAAATCTATAAAACAGAGGAGCAATGAAACGGAGTAAGCAATTTATGCTTAGTAAGTTTTGAGCAAGGAATTCCAGCACAACAAAAGTATAGCATTCATATAGCTAAACGGATAATTTCATATGCACAAATTTACGATATCGTACTTGCTTCACATTATCAACCCTTATGTACATACACAAAAGATCAACTCAGCCAAAGGCCGGTAGCTCGTTTATCAACTGAGCGAATACTTATTTGTAAGGGCTCAACTAAATTCAAGCACATACGAAACATACCTCAATGTTGGGATGTTTCGAGAGTATTAACTGGAATTTTACAGCAAGTTCATTCATTCCCAAATCACGTACCTTCGGAATTTAACCGGATATAGCTCCTCGTTCAAATGCCTTCGGGACATAACCCGGTTATAGTAATTCGCACAAATGCCTTCGGGACTTAACCCGGATTTAGTAACTCGCACAAATGCCTTCGGGCTTAGCCCGGAATTAGTATCTCGCACAAATGCCTTCGGATCTTAGTCTGGATATTGTCACTTAGCACAAGCCTTCGGGACTTAGCCCGGACATCATTCAAATAACCATGCACATTTAACAATAAATCATGGCCCATTCGTATTTCATTTTCGTTAGCAAAACTCAAACACAAGACATTTATCATTCTTGCAAATTCGGCTCAATAGCTACACAAAGAGCATGATTTTAATTTGCTTAAAACATGATCTAATCACATCATAATTTAAGCTCTCTTACTCAAGAACTTACCTCGGGTGTTGTCGAACGATTCCGATAGCTATTCGACCACTTTTTCCTTCCCTTTATCGGATTTAGTTCCCCTTTGCTCTTGAGCTTAATTAAACAAATAAATTGATTTAATCATTTGAGCATCGAAAAGAGGAACACAAGGCACTTAGCCCATATTTATACATTAGACATTAAAGTCACATATGTACGGAATCATGAATCAAACTCAACATTTTAGCTAATTTTTCCCCCTTGGCCGAATATGCATGTCTATTTTGGGGCCGATTTCAACACTTAATACATTCTACAAGTATGGTCACTTGTATTGACTAAACACCCTTTTGTTTCAAGTTCAAAACTTGGCTAATACACACATATACACACTAGTAAAGCATCCTCTCCCTTTCCATCAATTTAACACATGCATTGCTCATTAACATGCAAAAGTTATATTCGGCCTTAGCACACAACTTGCTAGCCGATTCTTCTCCATTTAGCAACCAATGCACATATGTGCTCACTCAAAAATGCTAAAATGGAGGTTCAAGAATCATCAAGCCACCATCACATGCATCATTAACAAGCTTCATATTTAGCATGCAATGGCATTAACACAAACTCCACCTAGGCCGAATCTTAACTCATCCTCATGCCTCATCACCACAACATCAAACATCAACCAAGAATGATGCATCCATGGCCGAGTGTCATTTCCATCACATAGCAAGATTTAGACCATGGGCTAGGTAGAACTCAAGCTAACAACTAAAACATGCATGCATCTCATGGAACATCATCAAACATACCTTAGCCTAGCTACATGCATGGCCGAACCTCTTCAACCTTTCTTCTTCCTTCCTCCTTAAAATTTTTGGCCAAGGATGAACCAAAGGATGAGCATTTTTTTTCTTTGTTTTTTTCTTTCTAGTTTCGGCTAAATGAAGATGAGAAAGGATGAACAAAAATTTTCTCCTTTCTTTTCTTTAGCTCACGGCAATGGGGGGGGAAACAACTACACACATTTTTTTTTTGTATTCATCATACTCCTTTTCATTATTTTATGCCCATGCCCCTTATTTTATTTTTTTCCTACATACCTCACTAGGCCAACATGTTCCCAACATGTTTCCACCCATAGCATGGCCAACCACTAGCTCAAATTTTGGGTAATTTGACATGCAAACCCATCATTTTCACAACATGCATTAATAGACCATTTTAAATTAGCCTATCATATTTTCACCATGTCTCATATCAATCCCTATTTAATAATTTCTCATGCAATTGGCAAAATTGGAGAATGAAACTTCCACATACTCATGTACACACATAATAAGCATAGAATATGGAAATCAATTATTTTTATGACTCGGTTTTGTGGTCCCGAAACCACTTCCCGACTAGGGTCAATTTTGGGCTGTCACACATTGAGTATTCAATGTCATTCGCATACGTATGAACTTGTTATGAATTGGTACAGGTAGGTACATGTATATTATGAGTTTAAAATCGAAGAAGTTACAAAGTTTGTATATAAGCTTATGAATAAGCACTTGAAGGGTTTGTTAGTAATCATAAAGTACATGACAATATGTTTAGATTGATGAACGTTGTATTTGTGATTAGTTAAGTTTAGATCATACGAGCTCAGTATGAAGTTTACTTTGTGTTATTTTTCTATATTTTATAGTGAATCAAGGCTAGCTCGAATTCAAGAGTTGTTGGGAACATCATCACACTATCAAACATCTAAGTTAGTACTTTTGGATTATACATTTTTGGCATATGGCATGTATAGGCTAGATGTGGTATTTTGGTTGTGATTATAGTCATGAGATTTGGCATGTAAATTTTATATGTTTCGGTTTATATATATAGCCATGAGTGATGGCTTATTTTGGTATGTTTGGTATAAATGTGGTTATGGTTTTATAGTTGCTCAAATGGTTAATTGATTTGTGGAGTATGAAATGCTTGAGAAATGCCTTGATGAGGTATGATTTTAGATGTTGTGTGGTTATTTATAAGAAAGTTATGTGAGTGTGAATTATGGTAAATGAACTATATAGATTGATATTGTTTTTGGCATGTATTTGGCTAAGTAAATGGTAGTGATTTGAGATTTTGAATAGATGAAATTATAATGGCATGAATTGTGCATTTGGTTGATGATTTTGGCTGCCTAATTGTATAATGAAATGGTACCATTTTGGTTGTTTAGGTGAGCATGAATAAGGGTGGGAAACTGGCCTTGCAAATGGCCTATTTTTGTCCACATGGGCAGAGATACGGGCATGTGTCTCAGCCGTGCGTGACATATGGTCATGTTACATGGCCGTGTGTCCTCTGGTGATGAAATTGAATGAAAGTCAGTATGCTCCACATGGTCTCACAAACGGGCGTGTGACTGGCCGTATGGTACAGGTTAGCATACTCCTTAATTGGCACATGGCCTAGCACACAAGCGTGTGACTTGGCCATGTTGCATAAGTCAGTATACCCTACAGTTTTGGCACGGCCTAGCACACGGCCTAGCATACATGTATGTGTGGTCACTTCGAACACAAGCATGTGGTTGGCCGTGTGACCCAAGCTAGTATGTATGCCCTGTTTCCACACGGCCAGAGACACGGGCTTGTTTGGAGCCATGTGAGGCACACGGCCTATTCACACGGGCGTGTAACCCTTGTATTGTTAAAATTTTTCTAAGTTTCCAAAAATTTTTGTATGTTATCGGTTTAGTCCCAAACCACTTCTAAAGCATGTTTAAAGCCTCATAGGCTCGATTAAGGGACACTATGATTGGTTATTGTATTTGAATTCATGAATTGTTTGATAAAAGTGTATTTAAAAGTGTTGTAAGTTTGATAATACTCCGTAACCCTATTTCGGCATTGAATACGGGTGAGGGGTGTTACATCCACCATGTAGCATTATTTTAACTTGGTCAGAATAACACCTTGTTAACTCATTTAGCATAGTTTTGTCATCCAATATAGGAAATAAATAGCTCATGTTCATGCAACTTTATAATAAGCTCTTTATGGTCCCACTGCACAATTGAACATAACACATTAATAAATAACATGAAATAATTTAATTTATATACAAAATTCATGTAATAAAACACAAATTTGCATATTTTATAAATTCATGTCCATTATCGAGGTTTAAGAAAAATTCACTAAATTAATTAACAAATACTCGGGATTAGTACTATTTTGAAGTAAAAAGGTTGTAAAAGCTACTAGAAAAAACCTATATAAATTAGAGTTTACATACCCCAAACTTAATCCATTGCTTGTCCCAGGTAATGTTTCAGATAAAGCACAACTTTGGCTAAGGCAAATTTTACTCTAAGTCTAAGCAGCATCTATCTCTACAAATAACCATGCATCAACAAAATCATGCTCACAAACTCTTTTTATTGATAAGCCACTCATATGCAAACATTATTTCAAAATTTTATTCTAAGAGCGGAAAAATGCTAGCATCAGTCATAGAGTGCACTGTAACAGCTCTATTTAAACCCTAATCGGAATGGTGGTTTCGGGACCACGAATCTGCGTCAGAAAAATAATTTAAAATTATTTTCTGTGTTTATTTTGTGTGAATTTATATCTATGAAATTTTCGTGATTTAATTTTATTGTTTGAGTGTCTGATTAAATAAAATGACTTAATCCCGTAAAATGAAAATTTAGGGGTTATTTCAAAAAGGGGTTGAATTGTTAGTGGCTTTCTGAATTGAAGCCTTAAAGTGGTAATTATGCCATTATTAATATACGTGGACGGTATTAGGCTTATTATATAAAGTTTTCATAATAATTCATTAAGGTTAAATTGGTAAATTAAACTTTAAGTTATAATATGTTATAATATTTATAATAAAACATAAAACAAAGTTAATATATGTGTTATTATCATTGTTCTTGCCAAAACCAAATAAAAGAAAAAAGAAACTAGGGTTCGGTTGCTTTCCAAGCTCAACCAAGGTAAGAGTTCAGCTTGGTTTTTGATAATTTTACGTTTTTAAGATCGTTGCTTCGAGTACTACAAAACCCATGCTTGAATTTTTTTATTTTGGTGAATATTTTGAGTTATATCATTGTTGAGAGCTTGTGATTTTTGTTGTTTGATGATGAAATATGAAAGATATGTTTGAGATTAACATATTTTGTATTGGAGTTTTTGATGATTTTGAATAATTAGGACTAAATTGCAAAAATAATAATTTGAGGGACTAAAATGTGAAATAAATGAATTATATGGGCTTGTATGGATATATGTAATATTCGGCCTAGCTTGGGTTTGGAGAAATTTTGTGTATTTTGTGTTTTGTGCAATAGGGACTAAATTCTAAAAATTGTAAATGTCATGGGTAAAATGGTAATTTGCCAATTTATGTGTTTTTGGACTAAATTGAATGAAAATATGTTTGAATGCACTTAATTTGAATATGTCTAGATCAAGAACCAAAGAAATCAGATTTGGATCGGGGAAAAACGAAAGTTGTCGACTAGCAGCTCCGTTCCGTTTTATATCGTCCGAGGTAAGTTTATAGGCAAATAGACGTGTTTAATTGTAGTTAAATGCTAGATATATATGCTGTTATGAAATGTATGAATATATATATGCTATGGCCGAATATGAAAGGTCTTAGCTATTATATTTTCGAATTTGTTTTTCAATCGAGTTACGACGCTAGAAAGCCCCGTATGAACCTTAGGAATAGTTTGGATACATATGTCATGACATAGGATTTCGATATATGTGTGCAATTAAGACCATGGCATTGATATGTGACTTCGATATATGTGTACGAGTAAGACCCTGTCTGGGACAGTGACATCGATATGTGGTTACATGTAAGACCACGTCTGGGACATTGGCATTGTATGATATATGTGTGATTATCCGAGTGTCCTACCCAAATCTGAATGGTTCATCGGGCAAAGGTAAATTGAGATCAAATGTGTAAAACGAGCTATATGTCAGGTATAAAATAACTTGTTACTTAGTTGAGGTAAGGTAAGTAAGTACCTTAGTTATTTATTGTAAATCTTGTAGGGGTGCAAATGAAGAATATATATATATGATTTGTGTATTTGACTTTGTGAATGAGAAATTTGTATGTCATGAATAATCCATAAATATGCGCATATATGATTAGGTATTTTTGGTTACATAATTAGTATATGTATATGTTGAATCATTTTGATACATGGGCATATCTACTTAAGTGAATTTGGACTAAGTTTATTTATGTCTATTTGGCTTTGGAGGTTGGTTACTATTATGCTAAAGTGAATGTGTGGGTATTCGGCCAAGTGGATAAATTGTTTATAAATGTCTTAATTATCTCATTTGTAAGTTTGAGGTCAAATGCGATAAGGTTAATATGATTCAGTTATTAATAATATGTTGAAAATATTATTGAACTTTTTTTTGCTTATGACTTACTAAGCTTCAAAAAGCTTACTCTATGGTTTATGTGTATTTTTCTTTTATAGATTTCGGATTCAAGTTACAAGCTCGGGGATTGTCAGCAAAGTCTATCACACTATCTACAGCTTCAGTATTTAAATAATCGAACTTGAATTATGGCATGTATAGGCTGGAATTTGTTTTGAAACGATAAACTTTGGTTTTGTATAAAGGCCATGAGAAAATGTATTATTTCTATGCTAAATTCGGTTATGCTTGATTGTGTTTGATTTCATTTTGGTTATAATGTTAAGTGCTATGATGAAATGATGTTTGTGATAGGTGAATTATGATTTAGGAATGGTAGATAATATATACTTGAAGTTGGCTAATGACTAGAACTTGATATGAATGAACGGAACACTAGTAAGTTGGTTGGTTTAGGATGTGTTTTATTCTAAAATAAGGTGTATGTGGAATTATTTATTATGCTTAGACTTGGTTTGATATTTTCTTAGTTATAATGCTTAATGAGTTTAGCCTTGGTAATTTGGTGATGGAAATTTTGGATGTTAATGCAGTTTTAAGTAATAAGATTCAGCTATGCAAAGTATTAAGTAAATAAAATACTCCATGATGGTTTTAGTCAAATGATTTGGTATGAATTTCAATGTTAAACGTGGCCTTGATTTTTAGGGTAACTGCATGCTACGTGCATATATATATGCATTAATAGCATGTTTGGTCATGTTATATGGCATTAAGTTGCATATGCAATTGCTAGTTAAATTTAGTAATAAGATTTAAATTGGTTTTATCATATGCATGTGCTAAAGTTGTTTAATGTGTCCGAAAATGGTTATGATAAAATAATGTAATGTACTTAAGCTCGGTGAATCATGTTGAAATTTTTGGTATGTTAGTTGTTTACTAAACCGTAAGTACGATTTGCTGTAAAGCTTTACTCAAGTATGCTTAGTCACCCTCACTTGTACATGCATATATTCGAATGGATTGTTTTAGGTTAATATTCCATTAACGTATCTGTTAAATTGTTATATATGTTATTTATAAATATATAATTTGTTTTAATATATGCTGAATTATGATTTAAACATATTATTATATGAACGACATAAATATTTATGATTCAACATTGATAATGTCAAGAGCATTGATGTGTTTTTAAATAATAAAAAAATATAATGCATATTAGTATGAACTGAGATGTGATCGGTAATGTCTCGTAGCCTAATCCGACGATGGATATGGTTAGGAGTGTTACATTTTTTTGGTATCAGAGCTATGGTTTAGTCGGTTCTCGGACTAACGTAGCGTGTGTAAATCTAGCTGTAAATGCCATATTATATACTGCGATAGTGTGATGACTTCTGACATTTGAAAATGTGTTTTCATATAGTAAATAGATCTCGACAGAGCTGTAGCTGATGATGTCGAGAGTGTAGCGCCTGCTCCTGCGCAAGGGACAGCGCCGGTTGATTCTTGACCTACTTCGAGTAATCAAGAGAGTGAGGCTAAACAAGCCTTTTATCAAATGATGAATGACTGGTTTACTCAATATATGCGGACTAACCTGGCTACACAACAACCTCCAACCTTGACTAATCCATCTTCGATGCCTGTTATACCTCAAGTAAGTGATCCACTGAGATTATATAAGCCTCTTGTTGAATTAGAAAACACGAGGTTGAAAAGTTTAAGGCTACTAATGATGATGATGCTGAGCAGGCTAAATTTTGGCTTGATAATATTATCTGACTATTTGATGAGCTATCTTTTACCCCAGATAAATGTTTGAAGTGTGCCATATCTTTGCTTCGAGACACAGCATATCACTGGAGGAATACCCTAGTATCAATGGTTCCGAGAGAGCGGGTGACTTGGGAATTCTTTCAGACTGAGTCTCGTAAGAAATATATCATCCAGAGATTTATTGAGCAGAAGCATAAAGAACTTTTGGAGCTGAAACAGGGTCGGATGATCGTGACAGAGTATAAGAGAAAATTTGTGAGACTCAGTCGGTATGCCCAAGAGAGTGTTTCGATAGAAGCTATAATGTGTAAAAGATTTGAAAATGGGCTGAATGAAGATATTAAACTGTTAGTTGGCATACTTGAGATAAAAGAGTTTGTGGTACTTTTTGAGCGAGCCTACAAAGCTAAAGAGCTCAGGAAAGAGAAAAGAAAAGCTAATTTTGAAGCTAGAGACTCGCGTAAGAGATCATTCAGTAAGTCAATCCAGTCGGCATCAAAGAAGTTCTGAGATGATTTCAGCCATTCAAAAGCCACTTCGGGTTATTCTCGCCAAGATCAGAATAAACCACCTGTGAGCTCGAGAGTTACCTCAGTAGCCAGTGTGGGTAATGTTAGATCAAATCAACCTGAATGTAAGCATTACGGTAACGACACCCCAGTAGTTACAGATTATATGATCGGGTCTATTTTAAGTGTGGATCAATGGATCATTATATTTGTGAATGTCCAATGTTAGCTGAAGAAAATCCAGTACAGAATACGAGATCAGGTAATATTGCAGCTTGAGGTAGACCACCAAGAAATGCGGGTAATGCGAGTGGTGGTCAAAGAGGGACTAAAGATACAACAGTCAGATCTGAGGCTCGTGCACCTGCTAGAGCCTATGCTATTCGTGCACGAGAAGAGGCTTCATCCCCAGATGTCATTACTGGTACATTCACTCTTTATAATACTAATGTAATTACATTGATTGATCCTAGTTCTACTCATTCTTATGTGTGTGAGACATTAGTAATCAGTAAGACTTTACCTGTTGAGTCTACTGAGTTTGTGATTAAAGCGTCAAACCCCTTGGGCTAGTGTGTTATGGTTGATAGAGTGTGTAAGAATTGTCTCTTGATGGTTCGAGATTCATGTTTTTCGGCTGATTTGATGTTGCTGTCATTTGATGAGTTTGACATAATTTTGGGTATGGATTGGTTGACTTTGCATGATGCTCTTGTAAACTAAAAAAGAAAGACCATTGATTTACGGTGCCAGAATGATGAGATTATTTGGATTGAATCTAATGATCTAAATGGGTTACCAGCAATGATTTCTTCGATGTTAGCTTAGAAATATGTAAGAAAAGGCTGGGAAGCTTACTTTTCATATGTACTTGATAGTAAAGTGGCTGAAAGGAACACTGAATCAATACCTATTGTACGCGAGTATCCAGATGTGTTTCCTGAAGAATTACCGGGTTTGACACCTATTCAAGAGGTAGAGTTTGGTATTGAGTTAATGCCTGGGATGACTCCAATATCTATAGCTCCGTACAGAATGGCACCTACAGAATTAAAAGAATTGAAAGCTCAGTTACAAGAGTTTACAGTTAGAGGGTTCGTGCGACCGAGTTTCTCACCTTGGGGTGCACCGGTGTTGTTTGTGAAAAAGAAAAATGGAACTATAAGAATGTGCATTGATTATAGACATCCCAAAAGGTGACTATGAAGAATAAATACCCATTACCGTGGATTGACGATTTGTTTGACCAACTGAAGGGAGCCACAGTGTTCTCGAAGATAGATTTGAGATCAGGCTACTATCAATTGTGAGTTAAAGACTCTAAAGTGCCGAAGATTTCTTTTTGAACTAGGTATAGACTCTATGAGTTTTTGGTTTTGCCTTTTGGACTTACTAATGCACCTACTATTTTCATGGATTTGATGAATCGGATCTTCAGACCGTATTTGGATCAGTTTGTGGTTGTGTTCATAGATGACATTTTAATCTACTCTAATGATGAAACTGAACATGCCAAACATCTAAGACTTGTGTTACTAACTTTGCGAGATAAACAGTTGTACATAAAGTTCAGTAAATGTGAATTCTAGTTAAGCGAAGTCAGTTTTCTGGGCCATGTTGTATCAGCATCGGGTATTCGGGTTGATCCAAGTAAAATTTCAGCCATACTTGATTGGAAACCTCCGAAAAATGTTTCTGAAGTCTGAAGTTTTCTGGGACTTGCTGGTTATTATAGACGGTTCATGAAAGTTTTCTCTATGATTGCAACCCCGATGACAAAGCTATTGCAGAAGGATGTTAAGTTCGAGTGGTTAGAAAAGTGTCAGAAAAGTTTTGACCAGTTGAAAGCCCTTTTGATCGAAGCTCCAGTGCTAGTTCAGCCAGAATCGGGTAAAGAATTTGTTTTTTATAGTGACGCATCTTTAAATGGCTTGGGTTGTGTTTTGATGTAGGAAGGTAGAGTTATAGATTATGCCTCGAGACAGTTAAAGCCACATGAAAGGAACTAGCTGACACATAACTTAGAATTGGAAGCTACTGTGTTCGCACTGGAAATATGGAGCCACTATTTGTTCAGTGAGAAATGTCATGTTTATTCTAATCACAAAAGTCTAAAATACTTGATGACTCAGAAAGATCTGAATTTGAGACAACGCCAGTGGTTAGAATTGCTAAAAGACTACGAGCTTGTGGTTGACTATCACCCGAGAAAGGCTAATGTTGTTGCTGATGCTTTAAGCCGAAAATCACTGTTTGCTTTACGTGCAATGAGTTCACATATGGCTATGTCTAATGACGGTTTGATAATAGCTAAATTAAAAGCAAGACTGTTATTTGTTCAACAAATTTGTGATGCCTAGAAGGTTGGTAATGAGTTGATAGCGAAACGAGCTCAATGTGATTCAAATGCTGATTTAGAGTTTTGAGTTGATGCTGATGACTGTTTGAGATTCAGAAATCGAATATGCATTCCGAGGAATACAGAATTGATTCAGATGATTTTGAATAAAGCTCACAGTAGTCGGTTATTTATTCACCCAGGTAGTACGGAGATGTATAATGATCTGAAACAGCTTTATTGGTGGCATGGTATGAAACGAGACATCTCTGACTTTGTTTCGAAATGCTTAATCTGTCAACAAGTAAAAGCCGAACATCAGGTACCTCCTGAATTACTTCAGCCGATCATGATACCTGAGTGGAAATGGGACAGAGTTACTATGAATTTTGATCTGGTTTATCGTTGACACCGAGTAAGAAAGATGCAATCTGGGTTATTGTGGATAGATTGACTAAATCGGCTCGTTTTGTTTCAATATGTATAGATTATTCGCTTGATAAGCTAGCTGAATTGTATGTTTCTCAGATTGTGAGATTACATTAGGGTACCTATTTCTATTGTTTTGGATAGAGATCCGAGGTTTACATCATGGTTTTGGAAGAAACTGCAAGATGCACTAGGTACGAAATTACATTTGAGCACTACTTTCCATCTGGAAACAGATGGTGAATCTGAGCGAATCATTCAGATACTTAAGGATATGTTGAGATGTTGCATTCTCGAGTTCGAAGGCACATGGGAACGATACCTACCTCTGATTGAATTTGTGTATAATAATAGCTTTCAACCGAGCATCAAAATGGCACCTTATGAGGCTTTGTATGATCGTAAATGTTGTACACCATTTTACTGGACTGAGCTCAGTGAAAATAAGATACACGAGGTCGCTTTGATCAGAGAAACTGAACAGAAAGTAAAAGTGATCCATAAAAGTCTGAAAGCAGCATCGGATCGTCAGAAATCATATGCGGACTTGAAACAAAAGGATATAGAGTTTCAGATCAGAGATAAAGTTTTCTTGAAAGTCTCACCGTGGAAGAAAATACTCAGATTCGGTCATAAAGGCAAATTGAGTCCGAGATTCATCGGACCGTATGAGATTATAGAGTGTATCGGGCCGGTTGCTTATAGACTATTGTTGCCACCTGAGTTAGAAAATATCCACAACGTATTTCATGTTTCGATGCTTCGTAGATATTATCCTTCACATGTGATTAGTTCGTCTGAGATTGAGATTAGATCCGATATGCCGTATGAGGAAGAACCGATTCGTATCCTGGCTCACGAGATTAAAGAGTTACGAAATACGAAAATTTCGTTGGTGAAAGTACTGTGGCACAAACACAGAGTTGAGGAAGCAACGTGGGAGCCAGAGGATGCAATGAGAGAACGCTATCCGAACCTATTCACCGATAAGATTTTCGGTGACGAAAATCCCTAAAGGGGGAGAGTTGTAACAGCCCGATTTAGACACTAATCAGAATGATGGTTTCAAGACCACGGATTTGAGTCAAAAAAATATTTTAAAATTATTTTCTGTTTTTATTTTGTGTGAATTTATATCTGTGAAATTTTCGTGATTTAATTTTATTATTTGAATGTCCGATTAAATAAAAGGACTTAATCGCGTAAAATGAAAATTTAGGGGTTATTGCAAAAAGGGGTTGAATTGTTAGCGGCTTTCTAAATTGAAGCCTTAAAGTGGTAATTATGCCATTATTAATATATGTGGACAGTATTAGGCTTATTATATAAATTTTTCATGATAATTCATTCAGGTTAAATTAGTAAATTAAACTTTAAGTTATAATATGTTATAATATTTATAATAAAACATAAAACAAAGTTAATATATGTGTTATTATCATTGTTCTTGGCGAAACCAAATAAAATAAAAAAGAAACTAGGGGTTCGGTTGCTTTCCAAGCTCAATCAAAGTAAGAGTTCAGCTCGATAATTTTTACGTTTTTAAGATCGTTGCTTCAAGTACTACAAAACCCATGCTTGAATTTTTTTATTTTGGTGGATATTTTGAGTTATGCCATTGTTGAGAGCTTGTGATTTTTGTTTTTTGATGATGAAATATGAAAGATATGTTTCAGATTAACATATTTTGTTTTGGAGTTTTCGATGATTTTGTGTAATTAGGACTAAATTGCAAAAATAATAATTTGAGGGACTAAAATGTGAAATAAATTAATTATATGGGCTTGTATGAATATGGGTAATATTTGGCCTAGCTTGGGTTTGGAGAAATTTTGTGTATTTTGTGTTTTGTGCAATAGGGACTGAATTGTAAAAATTGTAAATGTCATGGGTAAAATGGAAATTTTCCAATTTATGTGTTTTTGGACTAAATTGAATGAAAATATGTTTGAATGCACTTAATTTGAATATGTCTAGATCAAGAACCAAAGAAATCAGATTTGGATCGGGGAAAAACGAAAGTTGTCGACTAGCTGCACTGTTCCGTTTTATATCGTCCGAGGTAAGTTTATAGGCAAATGGACGTGTTTAATTGTAGTTAAATGCTAGATATATATGCTGTTATGAAATGTACGAATATTTATATGCTATGGTCGAATATGAAAAGGCTTGGCTATTATATTTTCAAATTCATTTTTCGATCGAGTTACGATGTCAGAAAGCCCCGTATGAACCTTAGGAATAGTTTGGATACATATGTCATGACATAGGATCCTGATATATGTGTGCTAGTAAGACCATGGCATCGATATTTGACTAAAATATATGTGTGCGAGTAAGACCCTGTCTAGGACAGTGGCATCGATATGTGGTTACATGTAATACCACGTATGGGACCTTGGCATTGTATGATATATGTGTGATTATCCGAGTGTCCTACCCAATTCCGAATGGTTCATCGGGCAAAGGTAAATTGAGATCGAATGTGTAAAATGAGCTATATGTTAGGTATGAAATAACTTGTTACTTATTTGAGGTAAGGTAATTAAGTACCTTAGTTATTTATTGTAAATCTTGTAGGGGTGCAAATGAAGGATACATATATATGTGATTTGTGTATTTGACTTTGTGAATGAGAAATTTGTATATCATGAATAATCCATAAATATGTGCATATATGATTAGGTATTTTTGGTTACATAATTAGTATATGTATATGTTGAATCATTTTGATACATGGGCATATCTACTTAAGTGAATTTGGACTAATTTTATTTATGTCTATTTGTCTTTGGAGGTTGGTTAATATTATGCTAAAGTGAATGTGTGGCTATTCGGCCGAGTGGATAAATTGTTTATAAATGTCTTAATTATCTCATTTGTAAGTTTAAGGTCAAATGCGATAAGGTTAATATGATTCGGTTATTTATAATATGTTGAAAATATTATTGAATGTTTATTTGCTTATGACATACTAAGCTTCAAAAAGTTTCCTCTGTGTTTTATGTGTGTTTTTGTTTTATAGATTTTGGATTCAAGTTACAAGCTCGGGGATTGTCAGCAAAGTCTATCACACTATCTACAGCTTCGGTATTTAAATAATCGAACTTGAATTATGGCATGTATAGGCTAGAATTTGTTTTGAAACGAGAAACTTTGGTTTTGTATAAAGGCCATGAGAAAATGTATTATTTCTATGCTAAATTCGGTTATGCTTGATTGTGTTTGATTTCATTTTGGTTATAATGTTAAGTGCTATGATGAAATGATGTTTGTGATAGGTGAATTATGATTTAGGAATGGTAGATAATATATACTTGAAGTTGGCTAATGACTAGAACTTGATATGAATGAACGGAACACTAGTAAGTTGGTTGGTTTAGGATGTGTTTTATTCTAAAATAAGGTGTATGTGGAATTATTTATTATGCTTAGACTTGGTTTGAAATTTTCTTAGTTATAATGCTTAATGAGTTTAGCCTTGGTAATTTGGTGATGAAAATTTTGGATGTGAATGCAGTTTTAAGTAATAAGATTCAGCTATGCAAAGTATTAAGTAAATAAAATATTCCATGATGGTTTTAGTCAAATGATTTGGTATGAATTTCAATGTTAAACGTGGTCTTGATTTTTAAGGTAAGTGCATGCTACGTGTATATATATATGCATTAATAGCATGTTTGGTCATGTTATATGGCATTAAGTTGCATATGTGATTGCTAGTTGAATTTAGTAATAAGATTTAAATTAGTTTTATCATATGCATGTGCTAAAGTTGTTTACAGTGTCCGAAAATGGTTATGATAAAATAATGTAATATACTTAAGTTTGGTAAATCATGTTGAAATTTTTGGTATGTTAGTTGTTGACTAAACCGTAAGTAGGATTTGCTGTAAAGCTTTACTCGAGTATGCTTAGTTACCCTCACTTGTACATGCATATATTCGAATGGATTCTTTTAGGTTAATATTCCATTAACGTATCTGTTAAATTGTTATATGTTTTATTTATAAATATATAATCTGTTTTAATATATACTGAATTATGATTTAAACATATTATTATATGAATGGTATAAATCTTTATGATCCTACATTGATAATGTCAAAAGCATTGATGTGTTTTTAAATAAAAATATATATGCAATGCATATTAGTATGAACTGAGATATGATCGATAATGTCTCGTAGCCTAATCTGGCATGGATATGGGCTAGGAGTGTTACATGCATGCTTTTCAAGGTCATATATAACATTCACCATTTGATCAGAGTTTCCTTCTCAACCAAACAAAGCAATCACAAGTCTAATTAATGGGCCTCATATGTTGAACTTAGCAATTCCTCTCCACTAATGTAGTAGGCATAATCATTCAAATCAATAGGTCTTTCATAAGGTTGTAATGGGGATAGGCTTAAGGTAGGGATAAAGAGAAGTTATAACAGCCCATTTTTTAGTAATGACAAAAATAGTGGTTTCGTGGCCACCAAATCCAACGAGTAAGTTCGTAAATATTATTCTTTAAACGATTTATTAAGTTCAAGTGGTAAGACCTTAAGTTTAAGTGGTTTTAGAAAATGAGGTAATGGGACCTCGTTTCTATAAACCAAGTCGTAAAATTTTTTATAAATATTTACAAAGTGTCATTAAGGTGGTATTAAAGTTTCATTGAAAATTTTAATATTTCGATAGTTAATTAACTAAAAAGGACTAGATCGTAAAAGATGTAAAATTTGGTCACTATTTGATTTGAGTGATTAAATGGCTTAATGAATGAAAGTATATGGACTAATATGGTAAATATACCATATTATATATGAGTGGGCAGTTGGCTTTGTCTTATTATGAAAATATGTATATCTTATTAATTAAAATAAAACAAATTAAAAGGTAAGAAAATAAAGTTAAATATATCATCTTTTTCCTTTTATCATTTTGCTGAATTTGAGAAAGAAGAAAGCAATTGATAAAGCTTCAAGGTTCGGCCAAACTTCACAGGATGCATGTACGTCCGTTTTAGCCCCGTTTCAAGTAATTTTTATGTTTTTAAGATCGTTGAATTAGGTTCAACTAGCCCGTACTTTTGACTTTGAAACTGTTAAAGATTTTGGATGTTTCCATTGATGAATCTTGTGATTTTTTTATGTTAGATGATGAATTTGGAATGTTGATTGATAATTATAAGTATTTTGTTAAGTGATTTTTGATGAATTTATCGATAAAGGACTAATTTGTTAAAATCAAAAAGTTCAAGGATTTGATGTGAAACTATTGTAAATATGGGCTAATATGGGTGCCATGAATATGCAGCTATTATAAACTGGCATTAAAAATTGTTAATTTGCATGTTTTGGGCTCAGGGACTAAATTGAATAAAAGTAAAACTTTAAGGGAAATTTTGCAAAAATGTCAAAATTGACTAAATTGCATAAAATACATTGTTTTACTATCTAAATTAATAGATTAAATGAAATTATTAATTTAAATCAAGATCGAGTGGAAAATCAAGGAAAATAGAAATATACCAAAATGCCCCTATACATTGTCATTTCTACAATTTAGCTAGGTAAGTTCATATGAACTCTATACTATATAGTTTTGATGAAATTCAATGTTGATATGTTATTATATTGTGATTAAATCAATATATATATGTTAGTATGCAATTTATTTTGTAATGAAACAATGGAAATCCAATGACGTACGATGATTACCGAGCCCCATTTGAACCTTAGGAATTCGTAGGATACAAATGACATGTCGTTAGGGTTTATGTGATTTGAGTCCTGGTCTTGAACGTCCTACCGATAGTTGAGGTCCAGCATGTGTTGCGAATACTCTACAGCTTTTGTGAGCAGCATCATGTAGCTACGTTCTGACCCACAACTCATGTGAGCAGACCCATTTTCACAGCTCGTGTGAGCATATTTATTTATAGCTCGTGTGAGCATATATGTACAGGAGTTGACATATTACAGTTATATGAGTTAGCACACTTTGTGTGAGCTATCTCGTGTATCTAACGGTATTCTAAACGATTCAACGAGCAGAAATTGGAAAGGAAACGGTAAATGTTCAATACGAACAAATACATGTTTATATGAAATACATTGAAATGATGACATATATGAAAAATATGTTATGTTATGAAGGATGTTATATCCAATTGAATCATATTCAAGTATAATAGTTATCAATGTTTAATTCCTATGAAACATGTTCAAGTATGCTAACATGTGTTGTTGTTTAATGCTTAGGCATGTGCCAAGCTATTGGTTGGATTGTATTATGTATACTTATAAAGATATGCATTGAAATGGTAAGTGTCCAAATGGAAATATGCTTGTGTTCATGAAAGAGTGGTAAGGTTTAAATTATGTAATTTCTTATGAAATGGTTTATCATGTGGTAACTTCCAAAAGAGCTATGTTTAAATGCACTAGCTTGTCGTTATAGTTGATGATATGCTTATGTCATGTGTGTTAGGCATATGAAATGGGTATGGAAAGGTAATGAAATAGTAAGTTCATACTTGAAGTGTAAATGATGAAACAGGGAATGATGAGTTTAATATATATTGTTATTTAAGCTAAAGAAAGTAAATGCAATTGAATAAGAAAATTTGAAAGGCTTAAAAGTTTTATAAAATCCTACTATGTTAGGGATGATATGTATATGTGATGTTGTGGATTTATTCACTTGATAAGTTGTTGAATATGGTTTCATGAATCTTGCGGTATTGGTATAGGATTATTCTTGATATGTATAAATTTTATATTTGAAATGGATTAATATGACTAAAGTTTATACAATCTTACTAAGTATTCATTGCTTACACAGTTCTTTTTCCTTTACTTTTTAGATTATCGGAAGCTCGATCGGATTTGAAGCTAGTTAGAGATCCATCACACTATCCAGCTATTATATTGGTAGATTGTGATGTCTTGGATAAGGTTATAAAGGCATGTATAGGTGGACTTATGGTTAATGATTAGTTGAATGTTAGTTAATAAGTTTGGCATGTATGTGTCATTTTGGGTGATATAGCCTTGGTACATTTGGTGCCTTTTTAATATGTGTTAATTTGATAATATGTTAAAGCATGTTTCAATGGCCAAAGTGATATATGATGAATTGACCTCAACATGGTCAAGATATGGTATGCTTTGGAAAGGTTTTGAATAGATATGTATGATTGAATTATGGTTTGTATACATGTTTAATGTTGGAACTCTTTGGATATGGTTAGATTTCTGTCATTTAGATGGTCTTAATGGTTAGAGTGGAAATGGTTATTTGAAGTTGCATTTTGAATAACCAAACTGGTATGTTTGAATGTGATTTTGTCATGTGGTCAATTATGGTATAACTTGGTATGGAATTAAACTATATATATATGGATAAGTTATGGTAAAATATGTATAAGTTAGATATATGTATATTTAGGATGCATGAAAACTATAGGTCAAATGATAAGTTCTAATGACAAGGTATAAGTTAAGCATGGCATGTTTTAAAATGGTAGCAGGGTGATCAATTATGCATATGTGTTGTTAAGTTGAGTACTTGCTTTGAGGTGCCTTTTGGGCATATCGGTTGTATGGATAAATACCATATTGATCTAGCTTTATTATGCATGTTTTAGGTATATTTTTGAATGCTTGAATGTAAGTGAAAATGGCTTGTATATGTGATCATGTTTTGGGTGAAAGAAATGGCTTGAAAATGGACTATTTCTTGTCCACAGAGCCTAAGACACGGGCATGTGGCACGGTTGTGTGTCCCCTATAGGTTATTAAAGGTTGCATTTCGAGAGTTACACGGCCTGGCACACAGGCGTGTGGCTTGCCCGTGTGAACCAAGTCAGAGAGTTACACAAGTGTAACGCCCCGAATTTGGGCCTAGAAGTATTGGGCCTTGAGTATGGGTCCACAAGGAGGTTGTATATAAGTATTTAATTGTGCCAGGAAATGACACAATTAAATGTCTACTTTGGTGGTTAATGGCCCAGAGAAGTGTTGGAGAAATCTTGGGTTCAAACCTGGGTTTTAGCAAGAATTTTGGTTTTTCTTTTAAAGGAACCTGGATTTTGGCTTGTAGACCTTTTAGTTAATTGAGGATATTCTGTGACACAAATGAGCTTGTGCCTAGTGGTGGTGGCGTGACATGGCTATTGTGAGAGCAAGGGTTCGAATCCATGGTAAGCAAGGAGCAATTATTTTGCTATCAGGGGACAGCAAGAGTTAGTGTTGGATTTGAACTCTGGTGATGGAGAGTTTGAATTAGTCTTGTGGGATGGTTGTGGAGGATATCAAGGAGGGATAAGGGGAGAGATTTATGGAGATTTTCAAGGGATTGGAAAGTGGGGGAGTTGTAGCCAGTTTGGGAGACTTGCATGGGCACTTCGGCTAAGAGGGTCTTTGGGGTAGGCAATTTCGGCAATTTGTGAATGAGTAGGTGCCGAATTCCCTCTCTGCTATTTCGGGTTTTTTTTATTTTTGGTATTCTAGCTTTCTCCCTAGTTTCGATTTCACAAGTTACCTTTCGTGCTTTTTCGAGATTTGATTAGAGTAAGTTCTTAGTGCCGAAATCCCTATTATCAACTTATTTCTTCTACTTTTTGCCGAATCACACTACTCTCTTTTCCTCTTCCCTTTCTAAGACATTGGCCGAATATTGTCTCTCTCTAATATTCCATTTTCCTTTTTCGTCTCTCAATCTACCTCTTTGCTACTGTTATTCATTCTTGATCAAATACCATCCCTATCTTCTTAAGAGATAGCCAAATACACTGTCCTTTCCTCACACCTTCTCTTTATTCATAAAACTCTGATAAGTCGATTAAAGCATTGACCTTCTCATACTTTCATCCCATCATTTCATCTCTGTTGCGCTTGGCTGGATACTACATCTATTTCTTGCTGACCGAATCTATCATTACCTCTTCTCTTTGGTATCAAGCCAAGTACTGGTGGTAAGTAATTGGGTTGTTTTCTTGTTACCTTGCGGTCTTCCCTTCTATGACTATCGTTGCTATTATCCTTCGTCACTGATGTTTTTTCTTCAGTTTACTCTCTTAGATCAAACACAATACTCCACTCATGTGTGCTACCCCTTTGAATCAGTATTCGATTCTGTAGGATACGGTAAGTTTTCTCTGTCTTGCTTAAGTTAATGTTGATGGGTGTAAACCACATCTTGAATCTACCCCTTTAACAAGATCTGTTGTTATTCAGTTAGTTGTCAATCAATATCTGTGGGAGTCTAGCCAAGCGATTTTAAGGTTCAAGGCTATATTCCTGTCTATCAAGGTTAGTGGTATGGTCAATGTAGAGATTCAAAGTTGGTGAATCTTATTGTTGATTAAAGGGCTGATTGAATATCTGGATTGAATCTAGGTTCATGCTTTTAGAGTTTCGCAAGTGGTCGCAAAAGGTGTGTAACCGTATGACTTGTTTTACTAATCGGCTGAAAAGCCGAAATTGTGCGTGATGTTTACTTTGTTTTGACTGTAGATCGACAAAATGCCGAAAAGCCAAAAATATGGCGTATGATGCCACACGAACATGCGATCGTACGTATGGTGAACCGAGCTCATGGAACGTGGTGTACAACAAGGAAGGCCACCATGAGCGAATTCGTTGGCTTAGGCCGTAGTGGGCCAATTGGGACACGGAATGGGCCGAATAGGCCCAATAGGCCCATGGGATCACTTGTGTCAAATCAGTTGTTAAGTGGAATATAGTTGGGCTTGTCATGTCGCATACATCGAATAGGCCGTTTTGGGCCACTTGGGCTGGACTAAGTTAAATGGGCCGTAAGGGCCTAATGGGCTCGTGGGCCCGCGTGGGTAAATTTCGCTGTTAAGCGAGAAGTAGATAGACTTGTCATGTCACGCACATGACCTAGGTTGTTTCGAACCTCGATGGGCCGAAATGGGCCATGTGGGCCTAATGGGCTCGTGGGCCTTACACGAATAAAATCTACAGTAAGTGACTATTAATGAACCAGGATATGGTGAACACATAGCCATCTCTAAATTTCGGCTAAATGGGCCACACGAGCGTGTGAGCCCACCTGGGCCGAGTATGGGCCTTAGGCCCAATTACACCGTTTTAACCATCTAGGTTACTGGAGTTGCTCGAAGCGACTATAGACCTTCTGAGAGGTGGCTAAATGTACTGAGACCCTAGTTAGGTAAAATAACCATAATACCCTTGTAGGGTAAAATGACTGTAATACCCCTGTATGGTAAAATAACGATTATGCCCTTATGTTTCGTATGACTGATGTGCTTATGATTTACATATATGATTGTACTGAGTATGACTTTGCATACACATAATATTTATGACACGACATACTACATAGGGTTGGGATTTTGATATGGGGGAAGTCTTGTACTAGTGACTATGTCACATTCACTATTACTGGTGGCTTTGCCATGTTTACTGTTTCTGGCAGTTATGCTGCATTATTATTTCAAGAAGCTTTTTTGTATATTGGTGTGTTGGCTGGGTGGGTCGATTTAAATCCCCACATGGTGTGTTGGTTGGTACAAGTGGTGTGCTGGTTGGATTTGGAGGGATGCATAATTGCATTACATGGTACTGATACTACATTGGGCTAAGGCCCACACTGATACTGTATAGGGCTAAGGCCCAAACTGTATTGATACTGAATAGGGCTCTGGCCCAGATTGTTACTGCATGCATTATTTACTGTTTGACTGATAGGGGATTACATACTGAGTTTTCGTAAACTCACCCTTTCTTTTTAACTGTACAGGTAATCCCCAGCCTTAGACGATTTGGAGCCGCGAGGGACTCGAAGGTGGCCACATGATTACTGTTATTTGGATTTGATTTTAATTATTTCAAAATTTCAGTTTGGGTTTTTAATTTTGTAATAAGGCCTCTCTAAATTTTCTAGCTTTTAATTTGGGACTTATGATAATTATGTTTTATATCTGCTATGAGTAGAGCACGGTTTTCCAAAATAATAACTATTTTCAAAGTACTACGTTTTCGCAACACTTATGAAATGCCTCCGCATCAAATAAGGTTTTAAATGTGACGATAATTTGAAATGAATAACAGATTTTAGAATGATTCGAGTTCCAACAAAGAGGTTTCAAATTCATTAACACACATTTTTTTTGAAAAACACTTCGATGTGACACACCAGATTTAGCCATAACGTCTAGGCCGGGTTTGGGGTGTTACATTTAGTGGCATCAGAGCCAGGTTACAAAACTCGACTATGGAATGGGTTTTGAAAAATATTAGGAATTTTTCAAAAACTGTTCTTGAAGTTTTTTTGGAAGGCTTACCAGTGTGGCACACCGAGTCTCCAGTGCCAAATCTGTAAGTTCTCTGACACTATTTACTATTATAGACTGAAATGTTTTGCTATAGGCAGTGGTACTATACTGGAAACCCTAAAGTCTGAGTTAACTGAGACTATAGGAAAACTGAAACTGTAGAAGACTGAAAACTGTAGTGAGACTCTTCTCTACGAAAATAGAACTTTAACTATTGCTTGTTCATAAAATATCTGTTAATAATTACTAGAATTATGAACTAATTCATAAGACTCTTAAAGCAGATAATACGCGAATCGATATGAGCACTAGAGGTACTTATGGAAGGGGTACACTGCGCCGCAGTAGAGGCCGTGGAAGTGCTGGGGCTGGATCTTCAGCATCCGGCCACATGTCTAACGATGAGGCTAGGGAGGCATCGGCTGCACCAGTAACTGAGACAGAGGCCAGGGTAATTCTGTTAACTATGAATAGTGATAGCCCGGAGCTTAGTACTGAGGCGCTAACCCAGTTAGTCAGGGAAGTGCTAGAGGAAGTTAAGGAGATTGGTAAAAAACTCCAGGCTAGGTCTGTGGACTGTAAGAAGAAGAGAGATCGCAGTTCTCTAGGGCTGGAGCCTCGTTCTGTGAAGCATGTTAAAATGAGTCCGATCTTTTCGACTTGAGAGCATTGCAGAATATGTCATATGGGCGAATGCTAGAGGAAGTCAAGAGCATGTCTCAAATGTGAGTCTAAAAAAATCAGTCTCGGGATTGCCAAATCACTTTTAAGTCAGTTATGTTTTGTTTAAATGTGATGATTTGGACATAAAGATTGTATGCGTGTGATTTCTATCTGCTCCGTGGGTAGATATTTTAGATGTGTGTGAGAAGTCCCAAGTTTAAGATAAAATGTGTTAGCGTTGTTAAGATCAGAGTGTGCAGCGAGAGCATTGTGTGGTAGGCTAGGCTGTGCGACTATTCTGATAGTTGGAAATTTCGAGGACAAAATTTCTTTAAAGGGGTAAAATTGTAACGCCCTGAATTTGGGCCGAGAAGTATTGGGCCTTGAGTATGGGTCTGTAAGGAGGTTGTATATAAGTATTTAATTGTTCAAGGAAATGACACAATTAAATGTCTGCTTTGGTGGTTAATGGCCCTGAGAAGTGTTGGAGAAATCTTGGGTTCAAACCTGGGTTTTAGCAAGAATTTTGGTTTTTCTTTTAAAGGAACCTGGATTTTGGCCTGTAGACGTTTTAGTTAATTGAGGATATTCTGTGACACAAATGAGCTTGTGGCTTAGTGGTGGTTGTGTGACATGGCTATTGTGAGAGCAAGGGTTCGAATCCCGTGGTAAGCAAGGAGCAATTATTTTGTTATCAAGGGACGGTAAGAGTTAGTGTTGGGTTTGAACTCTGGTGGAGAGTTTGAATTGGTCTTGTGGGATGGTTGTGGAGGATATCAAGGAGGGATAAGGGGAGAGATTTATGGAGATTTTCAAGAGATTGGAAAGTGGGGGAGTTGTAGCCGGTTTGGGAGACTTGTATGGGCAGTTCAGCTAAGGGGGTCTTTGGGGTAAGCAATTTCGACAACTTGTGAATGAGTAGGTACCGAATTCCCTCTCTGCTATTTCGGGTTTTTGTTCTTTTTGGTATTATGGCTTTCTCCCTAGTGCCGATTTAACAAGTAACCTTTCATGCTTTTTCGGGATTTGATTAGAGTAAGTTCTTAGTGTCGAAATTCCTATTATCAACTTCTTTCTTCTACTTTTTACCGAATCACACTACTCTCTTTTCCTCTTCCCTTTCTAAACCATTGGCCAAATATTGTCTCTCTCTAATATTTCATTTTTCTTTTTCTTCTCTCAATCTTTTTTGGCCGAACTTAACACCTCTCTGCTACTGTTATTCTTTCTTGATCAAATACCATCCTTCTCTTCTTAAGAAATAGCCGAATACCCTGTCTTTTCCTCACACCTTCTTTTTATTCATAAAAATCTGATAAGCCGATTACAGCATTGACCTTCTCATACTTTCATCTCATCATTTCATCTCTGTTGCGCTTGGCTGGAAACTGCATCTATTTCTTGCTGACCAAATCTATCATTACCCCTTCTCTTTGGTATCAAGCCAAGTACTAGTGGTAAGTAATTGGGTTGTTTTCTTATTACTTTACGGTCTTCTCTTCTATGACTATCATTGCTATTATCCATCCTCACCGATGTTTTTTCTTTGGTTTACTCTCTTAGATCAAACACAATACTCCACTCGCGTGTGCTGCCCTTTTAAGTCAGTATTCGGTTCTGTGGGATATAGTAAGTTTGCTCTGTCTTGCTCAAGTTAATGTTGATGGGTGTAAACCACATATTTAATCAACCCCTTTAATGAGATCTGTTGTTATGCAATTAGTTGTCAATCAATATCTGTGGGAGTCTAGCCAAGCGATTTTAAGGTTAAAGGCTATATTCCTGTCTATCAAGGTTAGTGGTATGGACAATGTAGAGATTCAAAGTGGGTGCATATTATTGTTGATTTAAGGGCTGATTGAATATCTGGATTGAATCTAGGTTTGTGCTTTTGAATTTTCGCAAATGGTCACAAAAGGTTTGTAACTGTATGACTTGTTTTGCTAATCAACTGAAAAGCCGAAATTGTACGTGATGCTTACTTTGCTATGACTGTAGATCGGTAAAATGCTGAAAAGCCAAAAATATGGCGTATGATGCCACACGAACGTACGATTGTGCGTGTGGTGAATCGAGCTCATGGAATGTGGGTGTACAACGAGGAAGGCCTCCATGAGCGAATTCATGGGCTTAAGCCGTAGTGGGCCACTTAGGCCATGGAATGGGCCGAATAGGCCCAATGGGCCCGTGGGGCCGCTTGTGTCAAATCAGTTGTTAGGTGGAATATGGTTGGGCTTGTCACGTCGCGTACATGGCATAGGTCGTTCTGGGCCACTTGGGCTAGACTAGGCCGTGTGGGCCCAATGGGCTTGTAGGCCCATACAGATAAACTTATTTTATGTTGTAAGTTTTGGACTGGGCTACGTTTTTTGTATAGCCGTGAATAGTTCTGAGTTAAATGGGTCGTATGGGCCTAATGGGCCCGTAGGCCTGCATGGGTAAATCTCACTGTTAAGCGAAAAGTAGATAAACTTGTCATGTTACGCATATGACCTAGGTTGTTTTGGACCCTGATGGGCCGAAATAGGCTGTGTGGGCCCCACACAGGTAAAATCTACGGTAAGTGACTATTAATGAACCGGGATATGGTGAACACATAGTCGTATCTAAATTTGGGCTAAATGGGCCACACGAGCGTGTAGTCTCGCTCGGGCCGAGTAATGGGCCTTAGGCCCAATTACACTATTTTGACCATCTAGGTTACTGGAGTCGCTCGAGGCGACTGTAGACCTTCTGAGAGGTCGTTAAATGTACTGAGACTATAGTTAGGTAAAATGACCGTAATACCCCTGTATGGTAAAATGATGATTATGCCCTAATGTTCTGTATGACTGATGTGCTTATGATTTACATATATGATTGTACTGAGTATGACTTTGCATACACGTAATATTTATGACACAACATACTGCATGGGGTTGGGAATTTGATATGGAGGAAGTTTTGTATGGTGACTATGTCACATTCACTGTTAATGGTGGCTTTGTCATGTTTACTGTTTTTGACAGCAATGCTGCATTATTATTACTAGTAGCTTTGCTACGATATTGGTGTGCTGGCTGGGTGGGTCGATTTATATCCCCACATGGTGTGTTGGTTGGTACGGGTGGTATGCTGGTTGGATTTTGGGCGATGCATAATTGCATTACAAGGTACTAATATTACATTAGGCTTAGGCCCACACTGATACTGTATAGGCCTAAGGCCTAGACTGTACTGATACTAAATAGGGCTCTGGCCCAAACTGTTGCTGCATGCATTGTTTACTGTTTGACTGATAGGGGATTACACACTGAGTTTTCGTAAACTCACCCTTTCTTTTTAACTGTACAGGTAATCCCCAACCTTAGACGATTTGGAGCCGCGAAGGACTCAGAGGTTGCTACATGATTACCACTATTTGGATTTGATTTTAATTATTTCAAAATTTCAGTTTGGGTTTTTAATTTTGTAATAAGGCCTCTCTAAATTTTCTAGTTTTTATTTGGGACTTATGATTATTGTGGTTTATATCTACAATAGGTAGAACGTGGTTTTCCAAAACAATAACTGTTTCCAAAATACTACGTTTTCGCAACACTGATGAAATGCCTCCGCATCAAACAATGTTTTAAAGGTGACGACAATTTGAAATGAATAACAGATTTTTGAATGATTCGAGTTCCAACAAAGAGGTTTTAAATTCATTAATGGACTTTTTTTTAAAAACACTTCGATGTGACACACCAGATTCGGCCATATCGTCTAAGTTGAGTTTGGGGTGTTACAATGGGCATATGTCTCAACCGTATGAGTCACACGGCCTGGGCACATGGCCATGTGACCCCTGTAGTTTGAATATTTTCATATTTTCCCTAAAAATTCTATATGTTTCTGATTTAGTCCCGATTTGTTTCTAATGAGTTTTTAAGGCGTCGATGGCTCATATAAGAGACAATATGTATGTTATTGATGGAATTTTCTATGATTGATGTTGTGAAGTAAATGATTTATATTTTTGACAGTTTTGAAATGCAAATTCTAGTTATGCTCCATAACCCTATTCCAACGATAGATACGGGTTAGGGGTGTTACATTTATTGGTATCAAAGATAGGTTTAGTTAGTTCTCAGACTGAACGTGTAATGTGTGAAGTCTAGAAATAGATGCCATTATATAACCTATGATAGTATGATATCTCTTGACTCTTATGAGATCTGTTTCATTTTTAGACAGTGATGCTTTTCCAACCGAGCTAATTCTGATAATGTTGAAAGCGATATTCAAGTGTCTGATTAAAAGTTTCTAAGGATGAGTAGAAACTTATAAAGTTATGAATAAATGTTTTATAATGTATGCTAATGATGAATGCTATGTTATGTGTATATATATGAGAGTCAAATTTTAAGGCTTTACGATCTCCACCCCTCACCCTCAAAATCTTATACAACGAAATTCACAAGATTTACATTGATTAAGCCCATAAGTATGAAATCGAAGAGTTCCAGTGGCTGACTGAATAATAATATGGCCAGAGCTGAGTATTGGTTAGCAAATAAAGAAAGTTCTAGAAGAGATATTAGATTTTTCTGAAGATCATTCGGGATATGCAACGTTGTTGTTAAAGAAGAAGTTATTCATGAATAATCAACTTATTAACGTATCGTATCTAAAGAACAGATTAACCACTGAATTGATTTCTTTAGTGAAACTGGATAATGTGGAATTATTGATGACTGTAGTAGTCGGTGGAATAATGTTTGAATTGCAACGATATTTGAATGTAGCGGTTATAGTCGAGTATCTAATGATGGTCTCTTCAGGGTATTCTATATGTTCTTTTATCTTTAGAAATATATGAAATTGTTCATCTTCAAATGTGATTCTTGTCATATGAGAATGCTAGCTAACCATAATGTTATATGGAAGTATTGTTAGCCTGGTTGATTTATGATCGGCATTGCTCCATTTTCTTTGGCATTCTATTCTATTATGTTCGGTAGAAGATTCAACGATAAGACTCATATATTTGTCACAATTGATTCTATTGTGTATGAGCAGTATTCTTTTTCTAGATTTTCTCTATGGTATCATCGACTTCTTTATCATTCAATACGGGTTGTATTCTCAGAAATTCAGTATAGCTTCACATCTTGGATTTCATTATCTGGGTTTTCTTATCATTCTTATCGTTTAATCTATCAAACATGGTTCATCTATAAAGGATATTAATTGGTTGGACGTAATTATATCTATTATAGTTATAATTCTTAGTTCGATCATGGGAGCTCGGAGATATAGATCTCAAATTATAGAGATTGTATTACTGCATTGCTTATTATTGGGACTACATTCGTTTTTCCTTTTTTTGTTTCGAAATGCACTATTGATATTTGAGGTATTGTTCTATCTATATGGTGGTAATGTTAGTCTTATTATAGCACTGTGGTTTTACTGCATCTAATGGTGGCGGCTTCGGTATGATTTAAAGTTTCAGTGTTAATAATTTAAATTGTTTCATTATATATTCGATTTCTAGCTTGAAAGGGATGGGTAATGGCAAAAGTGTAAATGGTGGAAGATCAAGCTTAAACTTGTATATTAGTTCTCATTCCTCAGGTAATCTCGATTTATATCGATGAGTGAAAATAGTATGTTATCTTTCATTTAAGTTAATACAGTTTGAAGAGAACTTTGATTGGTATTCTGAGGGAATTATGTTTTATTGCATGTTTGGGTTGTCTTGACAACAAGAATAATGGATTATTCTAAAATGTTATTATTCAATTGATAGATTGACTTAACTATGTTATTTAGAAACGGGTTATTCATTTTAAAAGTTAGGTAAGTTTTTTATATTCGAGTTTATTTCTCGATTCGGGAATAAATTTTGCACATTCATGAGTAAATAGACAGATAGTCAGAATGAGGGATTCATATTCTAGAAGACATGATACAAAAATATATCTATCATATCAGTTCTAATCAGGAAATGTCATTATGGGTTAAACTTGTCTCGATAGTTGAAGCTATCACGCTTGTGTTAAACAATATTGCTTGACACTTTCCATGTAAGGGAAGCAAATATCAATTGAAAGTTACATATGCAAACATGTCAGAAGCATCAGTTAGAGTTTCATAATCTAGGTTTCTCAGTTATACGATCACTGTGAATTTCTCGGTAAATATACTACTAATGATAAAGAGATGACAAGAGAACATCATGGCTGCGTTGTTAAGTTCAGATATAATATCAAGTTTTGTTATGAGTTTTGATGCGAGTTCTGAATCAAGATTAGTTATAAATGATTTATCTGTAGAATACTATTAAGAAGATAACAAAAAGACTCGACTTGATGGCATGTATCAGGCGAGCAAAATTTTCGTAAGGGGGGAGAGTTGTAGTAGCCTATTTTTCAGTGATGTTAGAAATAATGGTTTCAGGGCAACCAAACCTGACAAGTAAGTTCATAAATATTATTATTTAATATTTACGAGTCAAATGTGACTTTGAAAAGGTTTTCAATTTGATAATTTATGTTATTTGAACGATTTATTAAGTTTGAGTGGTAAGATCTTAAGGTCAAGTGGTTTTAGAAAATGAGGTAACGGGACCTCGTTTCTATAAATCGAGCTGTAAATTTTTTTATAAATATTTACGGAGTGTCATAAATGTGGTATTAAAGTTTCATTGAAAATTTTAACATTTCAATATTTAATTAATTAAAAAGGACTAGATCGTAAAAGATGTAAAATTTGATTGCTATTTGATTTGAGTGATTAAATGGCTTAATGAATGAAAGTATATGGACTAATATGGCACATATACCATATTATATATGAATGGGCGGTTGGCTTTGTCTTATTATGAAAATATGTATGTTTTATTTATTAAAATAAAACAAATTAAAAGGTAAGAAAATAAAGTTAAAGATATCATCTTTTTCCTTTTATTGTTTTGCCGAATTTGAGAAAAAAAATGCCATTGATAAACTGTAACAAACTGTTTTCAGTGAAATTGGAACAGTGGTTTCGAGAACATATATCTGAAGTTGAAAATTTTATTTTATTATATTTTATGGTCTACAACATGATAGTTTTACCGTATAAAAATTTCGCAAGAAATTTTACCATTTACATACTTAATTTGATAAAAAAATGACTAAATAACGTAAAGTGCAAAAGTTGTGTCCTAATAGCTAATGGTATTAAATAGCTATAGAAATTTAAAGTGGAAGTTCTTATATGGTAATTAGCCCATTAATGAGATAGTAGATGATAATGGTTTGGCCACATTGAAATTTGAATGAATTTTAAAGGTTAATTTTCGAAATAAGAAATTGAATTTAATAATAAATAAAACCAATCGAATATTAAACAAAACAAAGCCATTTTTGGGAGCTAGGTTTCGGCAAGCTCATTTTGTTCAATTAGGTATGAATTTTTAACCCATTTTTAATGATTTCTATGTTTTTAGGATCGTTGTAGCTTAATCTAGCTAGCCCAAGGACTAATTTGTGAAACTGTTAAACTGTTAGAGTTTTACCATTGATTAACATGGTTGAGTTTTGAAGTTTGATGATAGAAAATGAATGGTTTTTGTTAGATAAACAAATTTGTAAAGGAATTTTTAGTAAAATTGTCAAATAGGAGCTAAATTGAAAAATAACAAATATTACATGGTGAAATTGTGAAATAATTGAAGTATAATGCATACTAAGGACCTATTTGGTATTCTTCCATAGTGGGTTGTGGTGAAATTGTGTAAATTTCCATTTTTATGAGTTAGGGACTCAATTGAAATGAATTAAAAGCATAGGGGCAAAATGGTAATTTTTCTAAAAATATGTTTTGGATTAAATTGAATGAATTATATGTTGAATTAAGTTAAATTTATCCGTATAAATCCAGTTAGACCTCGTACGGAGTTAGATCGAGGCAAAGAGAAAATCTTAGATTAATCGCCTTCGTATCTATGTATACTCTTCGAAGTAAGTTTGTGTAATTAAATTGAGTATTTATATGTTTTAATTGAATTATATGTGTGTGATTTGTATAATTGCCATGTATAAATACCGATTGCATATCCAACGATGTACGTCGATTACCGAGTCTCATTTGAACCTTAAGAATTCATAGGATACAAATGACATGTCATTAGGGTTACAGATTTAGTTAAGGTCTTGCATGTGTTGAGGACAAACCACACTCAGCTCGTATGAGCTTACCAATTTGCAACTCGTGAGAGCTTACCGATTCTCAGCTCGTATAAGCTTATTGATTTGCAGCTCGTGAGAGCATACTGATTCATAGCTCGTATGAGTGTACAGGAATTGATGAGATTACAGTTTAGCACACCATGTGTGTGCTATCTCGAGTATCCAACAATATTCTAAATGGTTCAACAAGAAATGTTTTGATACGATAAGACATGAATTCGATATGAACTATTACAGGTATACATATGAATTACATGGAAAATGATTTTACATGGTATATAGGTATATGAAATGGATGATACATGTATATGGAATTTGATTAATTGTTGAGCTCATCTATGACTTGGTTTATATATGTGTTTACATGACTAACATGGTTGATGCATATGTTCTCAAGCATTTGGCCAATATATGTTGGGATATTTTTTGCTTACTTACCTTATATGTGAATAAATGGTAAGTTAAATTCTATATTATGCAAACTTACTAAGCTTAAATGCTTACTCTGTGTAATTTCTGTGTTTTATAGTGATTTGGAAGCTCGTTTGAGTTGGAAGCTTGTCGGAACTATATCATACTATCCATCGACTCTTTTGGTACATTCGGTTTGTTTAATTTTGGTTATAATAGCATTTATAGGTTATTTTGGCTAATGTTAGCCTATGTGTTTTGGTTAAGGGTATGATCATTTGGTTTGAATATGCATATTGTGTAAGCCTTGAATGGTTGTGAATTGGTACTTGTTTGAATGACTTATTTGGTGTTTTAAGTGCATAAGTTATATGTAAATTATATGACTATTTGGAGCTAGTTTTTGTATGTCATATATGGTACATTTTGATATGTTTTTAAAGAGTAAATCAAGTGGCATAATAAAGCTTAGTTTTGGTTAAGCCTTTGTTGGTTAAATAGTCAAATTGTGCTTATATTTGCACATGTTTATGAATTGTCAATTGAGGTGCCTAAGGGCATATTGGCTGTATGTGAATATACTATATGTTTAAGACGTGATTTTGATTGTTTAGGATGCATTAATATGGCTTTTTTATATGTATAATGTTTAGTGTAGGTTGATGCCAAATTAGGTGAGAAATATGACTTGTAAAATAGCTTACTTTCATTCACACAGGCAGAGACACGGGCGTGTGTCTCAACCTTTTGTGACACACGGCAATGTGTCCCCTGTAGTTTTCAAAGGATTGCAAGTCAGGCTGTTACACGGCCTGGCACACTAGCGTGTGAGGTTGTTTCGAAGGGTACACGGCCTAGCACATGGGTGGTGGCTTCAACGTGTGGCCCAAGTCAGTGAGTTACACAGGTACGGGCACGGGCACAAGCACGGGCTGGGACACAGCCTTGTGTCCCTATTTCGAATGCCCACACGACCTAAGACAAGGGGGTGTCACTTGGCCTTGTGAGTCACACGGCCTGGCCACATAGCCATGTAACCCCTACAGCTTTGAAAATTTTCAACATTTTTCAAAAAACTTATTTAAGTTTTCGATTTAGTCCCAAATTGTTTCTAATGCATATTTTGGGCCTCGACGGCTCGTATATAGGACAATATGATCGATTTTGATTGGTTTTTTATATGTTATGAAATGTTCAAATTTCTATTTGTTTGTACTGTAAACTCCGATAATACTCAGTAACCCTATTCCAATGATAAATACGAGTTTGGGGTGTTACATTTATTGGTATCAGAGGTACAATTTAGTTGATTCTCGGACTGAACGTAGCGTGTACGAGTCTAGCTATACATGCCATTATATAACTTGTGATAGTGTGATATCTCCTGACCACTTTAAAACATGTTTTCATATAGCAATGACATCCAATCGAGCTAATTTCGATGAAGTAGAAAGCAACGCCTAAGCCTCCATTCACGGAGTAGCTTTGAGCTGTACGAGGCCCTCTGAGGGCCGAGGAGGAGAGGCTAAGGAAGTCGGTTCGTACAGATGAACCCGGTTGCTCAACAACCTCCACCCCCTCCTACTCTTCAATCGATCCCTGTTATTCCTCAAGGTATGGAGTCAATCTGACTTAGTAAGCCTCCTGTTGATAAGATACGTAAGTATGGGGATGAAGAATTCTGAGCTGCTGCTGAAGATGATCCCGAAGAGTTGAATTTTGGTTAGAGAATACAATCAAGGTTTTTGTTGAGTTATCTTGTTCACCGGCCGAGTGCATTAAATACACGGCTTTATTGAAATATTCGACTTACCAGTGGTAGAACACGTTGATTTCTGTTATGCTGAGAGAGCAGATCACTTGGGAATATTTTCAACCTGAGTTTCGAAAGAAATATATTATTCAGAGGTTTCTAGATTAGAAACGTAAAGAATTTCTAAAGCTTAAACAGGGCCATATGAAAGTGTCAAAGTATGAGCAGGAATTTGTTAGACTGAGCAAATATGCCCGAGAGTGTATTCTGACCGAGACTGCCATGTGTAAAAGATTTGAAAAAGGGTTAAACGATGACATAAAGCTTCTAGTTGGAATTCTTGAACTGAAAGAGATCGTTGTACTGGTTGACCGGGCTCATAAGGCCAAAAAAACTAAGTAAAGAGAAAAGACGTGCTAATTTTGAAGCTAGAGACTCGAGAAAGAGATCGACTTGGAAGTCATATCAGTCAGTATCAAAGAAATCAAAAGAACATCACAACCATTCTACAACTTATGTGGGTTATTCTAGTAGAGACAGAGGTTCCTAACGCTCCAATCCAAAACTTAGGCTACATCTGTAGCGAGTGTGGGTAGTGTCAGAGATGCCAAAACCAAATGCAAGCACTGTAACAGGTTACAATGTGGTGTGTGTTGAGTGAAGAACAGAGCATGTTTTAGGTGTGGTTCTGTAGACCACTATCTTAGAGATTGTCCAGAGAAATCTGAGAAAGAGAAAGCTCAGACCATGAGAACGAGCAACACAGCTGTGACAAGTAGACCACCTCGTAATCCTGGAAATCTGAGTGGTAGTCATGGTGTTACAGAAGACTCTACTGTGAGATCCGAGGCACGAGCACCAGCTAGGGCTTATGCTATTCGCATGTGCGAGGATGCTTCTACTTCAGATGTTATTACTGGTACTTTCTCTATTTATGATACTGATGTAACTGTTTTGATTGATCCGGGATCAACCCATTCATATGTGTGCACGAATTTAGTGTCTAGCAAGAATTTACCTATTAAATCCACTGAATTCGTAGTTAAAGTATCAAACCCCCTAGGTTAGTATGTGCTAGTTGATAAAGTCTACAAGAATTGTCCTTTGATGACTCGGGGTTACAGTTTTTTGGCTGATTTGATGTTGTTACCATTTGATGAATTTGATGTGATTTTGGGTATGGATTGGTTAACTCTGCATGATGCTGTTGTAAACTATAGGCAAAATCTTATTGTATTAAAATGTCAGAATGGTGAGACACTTCGTATTGAATTAGATAATCCAAGTGGATTTCCTATTGTTATATCAGTTATTCGGCACAGAAATATGTGAGAAAATGTTGTAATGCTTTTCTTCCTTATGTACTGGATACTAAAGTGTCTGAATCGAAGCTTGAATCAGTACTAGTGGTTTGTGAGTATCCCGATATGTTTCTAGAGGAGTTACCTAGAGTACTATCAGTCAGAGAGGTAGAGTTTGCTATAGAACTTGTACTGGTAACATCACCGTTATCGATAGCACCTTACAGAATGGTTACTACCAAGTTAGACGAGTTGAAAGCACAGTTGCAACAGTTGACAGATAGGGGTTTTGCTCGACCCAGTTTTTCACCTTGGGGTGCACCAGTTCTATTTGTTACAAAAAAGGAGGGATCGATGAGATTGTGTATAGACTACCGCCAACTCAACAAGGTTACAATCAAGATTATGTATAGATTATATATAGACACGGGTGTGCCTCTTGGCCGAGTGACCCCTACAGCTTTGAAAATTTTCAATATTTGTCAAAAAAATTTGAGTTTTCAATTTAGTCCTGACTTGTTTCTAATGCATATTTTGGGTCTCGAGGGCTCGTATATGGGACAATATGAACAATTTTGATTGGTTTTTTATATGTTACGAAATGTTCAAATTTCAATTTGTTTGAACTATAAACGCCGGTAATACTCCATAACCCTGTTCTATGATGGATATGAGTTAGGGGTGTAACACTCCTAACCATATCCATCGCCAGATTAGGGTTAAAGATGATACCAGACAAATTGAAACATTTTACAAACAATTCATATACATCATTCTCAAATCATAATCAAACATCAACAATAAGTCCCTTACTTAGGTCATCAGACCTTAAACAAGCATTAGAAAGAGGTTGGGACTAAACCGAGCACATATAAAATTTTCAAAACTTAAACATTTTTCAAAGTTATAAAGGTCACACACCTGTGTGAGCATGCATTGTGCCTCACACGGCATTAGACACGCCTATATGTCTAAACCATGGCAAAACAGAGCATACATACTGACTTATCCACACGGCCACAAGACATGCCCGTCTGCCTTGGCCATGATCAAAACTGACTTAGGTCACACGGCTAACCACATGCCCGAGTACCCTTCTAAATGGCCACACACGCCATTCAAATTCCATCCAATTCACTACTCAATTTCACAACCAAAGTATACCAAAATCAATATAACTTACATAAATTCAAAGTACATAAACTCATTATCTTATCACCAATTTCATATCACAAAATTTACCATTTCAACATTCCATATTCAAACCATCACTTAAGCATTACATACATCATATAACTTACCTATCAAACACATCATTTAGGCCAACTTAAAAGGCCATACATACCAATATTTACAAGCCAAATCTCATGGCTAGATATTCACATCACAAAACATACCAAAATACTTCTAGCCTATACATGCCATATACCATATATACAACACTCAAAATGGTACCAAAATAGATGCCCGATAGTGTGAATGAGTTGCTGACGATCCCCAGATCTGAGCTAGGTTTATAACACTGTAAAACATAGAACATTTCACATAGTAAATTTTGAAGCTTAGTAAGTTCGCACCGAATATAATCAATAGTTTATATAATACAAAACATCAAATAATAAACACTTAGTAATTCACAAATCATCCATCAATTCTATTCCATCACATTTAATATGTTAATACAATTTCATCGAACTTCATACACATAGTATCATCTACCACATAGGTGTTATACATACCTGAACTTTCCCGTTTTTATTCATTTCATTCTCACCTCTTGTTCAAATACATTAACTCATTCGAAAATCTTTCCATGCTTTAAGAATTTGCACACTTAGTGCTTTAATAGTTAGCCGAAGTTGTAACGATTTGGCACAGTTAGTGCCATCTCAAATAAACTTAAGCTATCTCGGTGTCTCACACTTAGTGCCATTTACAGCCGAAGCTATTTTAAATCACACAGTAAACATAATCAATTTATCATTGTGTTCAAACCATAATCAAATATATACAATTTATGCATTATCAAAGCATTAAAACTTAAATTGTAACATCATTTATCACATACGAACTTACCTCGTACTTGGAATTAACGATTCAGACCGTTTATTTGATCAGCTTCGATTTCCCTCGATCTAAATTTGAATTCCTCTTTTCTTGATATATATGTATTCAAAATTACCCCTTTTATTTAATAAATCATTCAATTCATACACACATATTTAGGGCATTTTGCAAATTAGCCCTCACATTTTCACATTTTATCACTTTAGTCCTTATTTCACAAAATCACAAAATATACATAATTTCAACAAACCCAAACATATTTGAATTTTCTTATGGTCCCTATCAGCCCATATTTAACATTTATTTCACATTTTAGTCCCTCAATTTCTCATTTTCACAATTTAGCCCAAAATACTCAAATTCATCAAAAATCCCAATACAAAACTTAGTAATCTAACACTTATCTTCCATTTATTATCATCAAACTTCGTAAAACTCACATTATTAACAATGGCTCAACTCAAAATCATCATCAAATTTAGAAATTGAGGCATGGGCTTGATAGATTACTAAGCAACGATCATAAAAACGTAAAAATTATCAAAAACAAACCAAATGACATACCTTAATTAGCCAATATGAGTGTCGAACCCTAGAAATCTTATTTTCTCTTCTTTTTCTTTGTAATTTCGATAAGGATGATGAATTAAAACACTAAATTCATGTTTTGTTTCATTAATATTACATAAATATACATTTCACCATTTTAACCTTACTATAAACATTTAAAATCCACTAACCCTTGGCATATATGTCCATTCATAAATTCAATGGTCTAATATCAACATAAGAACCTCATAATTAATAAGCCATGAAAAATAGGCACTTAAACAAATAGAAGACATCTTTTGCATTTTTTATGATTAGGTCCTTTTATCAAATTTAACACACAAATGATAAAATTTTCACACAAAACTTTCACACATGTCAATTCACATATTATAAGCACGGAAAATAATATTAAAATATTTTTTTCCTTGAATTGTGGTCCCCAAACCACTATTCCGACTAGGGTCTAAATCGGGCTATTACAAGGGGTGTTACATAAACCTTCAAGATTTGGCCAAACTTCATAGGATGCATGTAAGTCTGTTTTAGCCCTATTTCTAGTAATTTTTATGTTTTTAAGATGGTTGCAATTAGGTCCAGCTAGCTCATACTTTTAATTTTGAAACTGTTGAAGATTTTGAATGTTTCCATTGATGAATCTTGTGAATTTTTATGTTAGATGATGGATTTGGAATGTTGATTGATAATTAAAAGTATTTTGTTAAGTGATTTTTGATGAATTTATTCATTAGGGACTAATTTGTTAAAATCATAAAAGTTTAAGGGTTTGATGTGAAACTGTTGAAAATATGGGCTAATATGGGTGCCATGAATATGTGGCTATTATAAACTGGCATTAAAAATTGTTAATTTGCATGTTTTGGGCTCAGGGACTAAATTGAATAAAAGTAAAACTTTAGGGGCAATTTTACAAAAATGTCAAAATGACTAAATTGTATAAAATAAATTGTTTTAGTACTAAATTAATAGATTAAATGAAATTATTAATTTAAATCAAGATCGGATGGAAAATCAAGGAAAATAGAAATATACCAAAATGCCCCTATACATTGTCATTTCTACAATTTAGCTAGGTAAGTTCATATGAACTGTATACTGTATAGTTTTAATGAAATTCAATGTTAATATGTCATTATATTGTGATTAATCAATATATATATGTTAGTATCCAATTTATTTTGTAATGAAACAATGGAAATCCAATGACGTACGATGATTACCGAGCCCCGTTTGAACCTTAGGAATTTGTAGGATAAAAATAACATGTCATTAGGGTTTACGTGATTTGAGTGTTGGGCTTAAACTTCCTACCGATGGTTGAGGTTCGGCATGTGTTCCAGATACTCCACAGCTCGTGTGAGCAACATCGTTTAGCTACGTTCTGACCCACAGCTCGTTTGAGTAAGCCCATTTTAACAGCTCTTGTGAGCATACTTATTCACAGCTCGTGCGAGCATATATGTACAACAATTGACGGGTTATATTTATATAAGTTAGCACAATTTGTGTGAGCTATCCAGGGTAACCAACGGTATTCTAAACAGTTCAACAGGCATGAATTGGAAAGGAAACGGTCAATTTTCAATACGAACTAATACATATGTATATGAAATACACTGAAACGATGAGATATATGGAAAGCATGTTATGTTATGAAGGATGTTATATCCAATTCAATCATATTCAAGTATAATGGTTATCCATGTTGAATTCATATGAAATATGTTCAAGTATACTAACATGTGTTGTTGTTTGATGCTTAGGCATGTGCCAAGCTATTGGTTGGATTGTATTATGTAGAGTTATAAAGTTATGCATTGAAATGGTAAGTGCCCAAATGGAAATATGTTTGTATTCATGAAAGGGTGGTAAGGTTTAAATTATGTACTTTCTCATGAAATGGTTTGTCATGTGGTTAATTCCAAACGAGCTATGTTTGAATGCAGTAGCTTGTAGTTATAGTTGATGGTATTCTTATGTCTTGTGTGTTATGCATATGAAACGAGTATGGAAAGGTAATGAAATAGTAAGTTCATACTTGAAGTGTAAAACGATGAAAAAAGGAATGATGAGTTTAATTGATGTTGTTGTTTAAGCTAAACAAAGTAATTGCAATGGAAAGTAATGAAATACAAATGAAAATAAGAAAATTTGAAATGGTTAAAATTTTTATAAAATCCTATTATGCTAGGGATGATATGTATATGTGACGTTGTGGATTTATTCACTTAGTGAGTTGTTGAATATGGTTTCATGAATCTTACGATATTGGTATAGGATTATTCTTGATATGTATAAATTTCATATTTGAAATGGATTGATATGACTAAAGTTTATACGAGTTTACTAAGCATTCATTGCTTACATAGTTGTTTTTTTCTTTACACTTCAGATTATCGAAAGCTCGATCGAGTTGGAAGCTTGTTGAAGATCCATCACACTATCCAACTATTATATCAGTAGATTTTGATGTCTTGGTTAAGGTTATAATGGCATGTATAGGTGGACTTATGGTTGATGATTAGTTGAATGTTAGTTGATGAGTTTTCCATGTATATGTCATTTTAGGTGATGTAGCCTTGGTACATTTGGTGCCTTATTGATATGTGTTAATTTGATAATGTGTTAAATCATTTTTCAATGGCCAAAGTGATATATGATGAATTAACCTCAACATGGTCAAGATATGGTATGCTTTGGAAAGGTTTTTAATATATGTGCATGATAGAAAGATGGTTTATTTACATGTTTAATGTTGGAACTATTAGGATATGGTTAGATTTTTGTCATTTAGATGGCCTTGATGATTGGAGTGGAAAAGGTCATTTGAAGTAGTATTTTGAATAACCAAATTGGTATTTTGAATGTGATTTTGTCATGTGGTCAATTATGGTATAACTTGGTATAGAATTAAACTATATATATGGATAAGTTATGGTTAAATGTGTATAAATTAGATATATATGTATATTTGGGATGCATGAAAACTATAGTTCGAATGATAAGTTCTAATGACAAGGTATAAGTTAAGCATGACATGTTTTAAAATGGTAGCAGGGTGATCAATTATGCATATGTGTTGTTAAGTTGAGTGCTTACTTTGAGGTGCCTTTTGGGCATATTGATTGTATGGATAAATACCATATTGATCTGGCTTTATTATGCATGTTTTAGGTATATTTTGGAATGCTTGAATGTAAGTGAAAATGGCTTGTATATGTGATCATGTTTTGGGTGAAAGAAATGGCTTGAAAATGGCCTATTTCTTGTCCGCATGACCTAAGACACGAGCATGTGTCCCAGCTGTGTGTGACACACGGCCATGTGACATGGTCGTGTGTCCCCTGTAGGTTTTTAAAGGTTTCATTTTCAGAGTTACACGGCCTGGCGCACAGGCGTGTGGCTTGGCCGTGTGAACCAAGTCAGAGAGTTACACGGGCACGAACACGGGATGGAATATGGTCATGTGTCCCTACTTCGAATGCCGACACAGCCTGAGACACGGTAGTGTGTGTCAGCCATGTGATTCACATGACCTGGCCTCATGGCCGTGCGACCCCTGCCGTTTGAAAATTTTCATCCTTTCCCTAAAAATTTTATATGTTTCTGATTTAGTCCCGATTTGTTTCTAATGAGTTTTTAGGGCCTCGAGGTGTTGTATAAGGGATAATATGTATGTTATTGATGTAATATCCTATGATTGATGTTGTGAAGTAAATGATTTATATTTTTTGATAGTTTTAAAATGTAAACTCTTGTACTGCCTCGTAACCCTATTTCGGCCACGGATACGGGTTAGGGGTGTTCAAGAAGTGAATTTTTAGGTTCAATAATCTTAATCCTAACTTTTCCTTGGATCTTTTCGAGGTACATTCTTCCTACTAATGGGTTCATCACCCCCCAAACTTAATTTGGAAGCATATGCCTAATATTTCTCAATACTTTGAGTATTTATTTTTCTCTTTTTGCTCGACTCTTGAATAGAGCTTCTTTTTTTTTTTAACATACAAAGAACATGTACATCTTTTCAAATTTTTCCTTGATCTTTTCTCACCAAGACAAGTATATTTAAGATAGGTACAATAATAAGATAAAATTTAAAAAGATTGATACATGGTTTATGATGTAGGTAAATAACAATAAAATAGGCTTTAAGGCTCAAATTAAGGTTTCAATGGTCAAATACATATGGTAGGCTTAAACGATCCAAAGAAAATTTGCCTAAATCATGTTTAGATTCTTATGTCTCCTAGGATTTTGCCTCAAGAAAGTTACTAAGTCAATTCTAAAGACTTAAACCTCATGCATGTCTATTTCAAAATAAGTTCAATTTTCATGGCAAAAGGCTACATAAGACTTAAGAACGTACAAGCATTCCATAACTCAGGATAACATAAAAAAACTCAAATAAAATCAGAAATCATACTTGCATTTGAGCTAAATTATGAACAAAAATTTTCTCTAAACATTATTTTATTTAAGCATATTCATGTGAAAGCATGAATAAACGAAGTGATATGAATAAATTCTAAGAAAAAAGAAATTTCCCCCTTTTTATTTGTGTCATCCTCTATGTCTTTTTCCTTTTTTTCTTTTTTTTTTGGCATTTGATCCCACAATATCCACTTGCCATGTCTCAAAGATGTGATCTAGGAACTCAGAAACAAAAGTGTTAAAGATATTCTTAAAAGTATTTCGTATGGTATCATCTCTAACTTTTGCATATCTCCAGTAATCTTGTTGTTGGTTATGCATGAATTTCCACATATCCATCATAGTTGAAAATTTTGATTTCTTCATAGTGCTTGAAGAAGATGGCATTGGAATAGTCAACTTAGGATTAAAACTTGGCTCCACTGGTTCAGTAGCATTCGAGTCCACCCTCGACTTAGAGTTGTTTGGTTCCTCTTCAGTTTCTGCTTCTTCTATGGCATTTGTTGAGCCAGCTTCCGGTTCAGACTTAGTTGATGACTCATTAGATTTTGGTTCGTTCAGCTCATTTGGCTCTACTTGGTTTAATAGTCCAACATTCTCTACTAGCCTCTTAAGATCATGTTTTTTTATGCAACCTTGAACTTGTTGGCCCTTCAAGTTTGCTTTTGATCTTACTTGGGCCCTTAAGCAAAGTGAAGTAATCAATGATGGAAAGTAGGCACTTCCTACCTTCTTCCTTTCACTGTCTTGAATCTCCTTGAGAATAATTTTCCCAACATTGATAGACTTTTTTGTCATAATCGCATACAACAAAAGCATTCATTCCATCGAGATGGTAGAACTATTTGAGAAAAGCATAAAGCTATATCGAATAAAGTAGAACCATACCTTAGCCACTAGATTTAAATATTCCCTTCAGCAAGAATGACTACCATACTTTCTTATAATCTATTGGGATCCTAGATTTGTAACCACATTAAGAAGTTGTTGAAGAAAATCCCATTTGATATTTTTCATCATGACAGAGTACTCATTTTCTTCAACATCAGGTAAGTTAAACAAATCATTAATGGATTTAAAAGTAAGGGGTACTTTCTTCTTACAAACAAGAATTTCCTTAGCGTCTGATGTGGTCAATTTGGCATAGAACTCTCGCACTAAATCTTCATTCAGCATTGATCATGCATCACAGAATTGCTCCCAATTTAAAGCATTAATCGTCTTCTGAAGTGACAATGGCATGATCATCTTGTCATTGCTCTCCAAATTGAAACATTTTTCCAACATCATGGGTTGATTCTTAAAGATAGAATCAAATATTTCTCTTGCTTCCTCATCTTGAATCATAATTTAATTATTGGCAAAAGTCTTGGAAGATGTAGTTCTTTTGCAGGACATGATATTTTTCTCGAAAGATAGGCAGAGTTTCGACAGAATGAAAAGAAATTGGAAATGTGTGACGGTTGAAGGTTATGACGGCAATGGAATTGTAGTAGCGATAAGAGTGCAGTAGCGTCGGGATTACAGTGGCAAAAGAGTTACTTCGGCAAGAAGATTGCAGTGGCGATAGGAAGGTTTTGGGACAAAATGGGAGATTTTGGGGAGATTTTTAAGGATTTGAGGTTAACAGCAAGAAGAAAGAAATAAGTTGCTAAGGTTTGAAGCTAACTTCTTTAAATGGTGTAAGGAATATGATGGTATAGAAGGGTTTATATAGTAGTAGATTAGACAGATTAGAGTAAACTTGTAGCAAAAATTTAGCTACACAAGGATGCTTGGGAGGTAAGGTAAGAAGGGAAGGGAAAAGTGGTGGCAAAAATAGGGTTTTTAGTGACTCTATGGACGACAATGATGGGTAATTTCCTCCTTCTTGCTGTTTTGGGCCTCAAGTCCAAACTGCAATTATTTGCTGTAATGAAAAGTTAAACTGAACTAGGAAAATAAACTAATTAGTACTTGGGACAAATTGACCCTCTTTATTCAAAATAAAACAATTAAAATTAAAATTAAAAACTTTTAAATTACTTAGAGACCTCCTTCTTGAAAATTTACATCAAATTAATATCCCAATAAAGGTTGGAGGGTCACAAATGGTTCTGCTTAAGTTCCAATCTTCTTAGACAGACTTAATTTTGATGTATTTATTCAAGAAGATAATTTCTAAGCATGCCCTTTATTAAAAATAAAAGCATAAAAATTAAGGGTCTATTAGATTGAACGAGGTTTCAACTTGCTCAACTTCTCCATCCCAATAGTGTTTGAGACGTTGACCATTAACCTTAAATGTACCTCCATTTTTGTCTTACAATTCGACGGCTCCATATGGATAAACTCTGTGAATGGTATAAGGACCTTTCCATCGAGATTTAAGCTTTCCCCAAAAAAACTTTAGCCTTGAATTAAACAAAAACACTTTCTGACCTTCTTTAAATTCATGAGGTTGTATACGATTGTCATGCCATTTTTTAGATTTTTCTTTATACACTTTGGCATTCTCGTATGAAAATAACCTCAACACTTCAAGCTTATCAAGTTGTAACATCTTTCTCTCACTAGCTTGCTTAAGATCCAAATTTAATTGTTTTAAAGCCCAATGAGCTTTATTTTCCAACTCAAGTGGCAAATGACATGCATTTCTGAAGACTAATTGATATGGAGTCATTCTGAAAGGTGTATTAAAAGCTATTCGGTAGGCCCATAGAGCATCATCAAGCCTCCGAGACCGAACGTTTCTATTAGGTCACACCACCTTCTCAAGGATTCCTCTGATCACATGATTTACCTGTTCAACTTGCCCATTTAACCATCGATGATAGGTAGTGGCAATTTTTTATTTCACATCATACTTGTTAAGCAACCACTTAAGCCATTTTTTTCACAAAGTGCGATCCTTCATCACTAATTAGAGCTCTAGGAGTCCCAGACTGTGTAAACACATGCTTATGTAGGAATGGCATGGTTACCTTAGCTTCATTCATTGTGTATGTTTCACCTTCAACCTACTTGGATACATAGTCAAAGGCCACGAGGATATGCCTGTTACCATAAGAAGAAGGAAACGGGCCTAGAAATTCGACGCCCTATACTTTAAATAATTCTACCTCTAAAATGTTTGTCAAGGGCATCTTATTCCTCTTTAATATGCTTTCGGTTCTTTGGCATCTATCACAATTTTTCATGTATGCATACGTATCCTTGAACACTGTAGGCCAAAAAATGTTGCTTGTAATATCTTCGCTGTAGTGTGGGAACCACCAAAGTGTCCCCCACTTGAAAATGAATGGCAGTAGTACAAGAGTTCATCAATTTCACTTCCATCTATACACTTCCTGATTATGTTATTTGCACATTGTTTAAACAAAAATGGATCCTTCAGAAATAATACTGACTATCATGAAGGAATTTATTTCTTTGTTGTTATGTCCTTTCTCGAGGAATTATTCCACATGATAAATAATTTACATAATCAAGAAACCAAGGTATTTCATGAATTTGATTTACCTCAAAGATATTCTCATCTAGAAAATTCTCATTGATAAGAACAACTAAATGAGTTACCTCATTTTGTTCCAACCTCAACTAATAATCGGCTACTTGATTTTCAACACCTTTTCTATCTTGGATTTCAAGGTCAAATTCTTGGTGTAAGAATATCCATCTAATTAGCCTTGGTTTAGCATCTTTCTTTGTAAGTATTTAATGGTTGTATGATTGGTAAAAACTATTACTTTGGTACCTATAAGATATGAACGAAACTTGTCAAAAGAAAAAACTATAGCAAAAAGTTCTTTTTTAATTACTTTGTAATTGGCTTGGGCTCCTGTCAAGGTTCTATTTGCATAGTAGATAGGGTGAAATATTTTTTTCCTTCTTTGAGCCATCACAGCTCAAACAGCAAAATCGTTTGCATCACACATTGACTCAAAATGATATTTCCAATCAGGCATAACAATTATTAGGGCTAAGATTAACCGACTTTTTAATTCTTCAAAAGCTTCTAAGCATGCTTTGTTAAAAAAAATAGTCTTTCTCTAACAGCATACACAAAGGTTTGGAAATTTTAGAAAAATCTTTAATAGACCTTCTGTAAAAACTAGCATGGCCTAAAAAACTTTAAACTCCTTTCACACTAACTAGAGGTGGTAATTTTTCAATTACGTCCACCTTTGCTTTATTGACTTCGATTCCATTTCTGGAAATTTTATCTCCTAAGACAATTCCCTTTTTAACCATAAAGTGGCATTTCTCCCAATTAAAGACAAGATTTGTCTCCTCGCATCTTTTCAGTACCTTAGCCAAATTAGTCAAGCAAATATCGCAAGTATTACAAAAAATAGAAAAATCAACCATTAAAACCTCAACAAAATTTCCAACCATACCAGTAAATATTGCCATCATGCATTGCTAAAATGTGGTAAATGCATTACATAAACCAAAAGGCATTCGCCTAAAAGCAAAATCGCACAGGCAAGTAAAAGTGGTTTTGTGTTGGTCTTCTAGGGCTACAACTATTTGGTTATATCCTGAATATCCATCTAAGAAATAATAAAATTTGTTACCTGTCAGTCGATTTAACATTTGATCCATAAAAGGCAAAGAGGAATGCTCCTTCCGAGTAGTTTTGTTCAATTTTCTATAGTCTATACAAATTCTCCAACCCGTGATCATCCTCATCAAGATTAACTCATCATGTTCATTCTCAACAATCATGATCCTGCCTTTCTTCAGTACACACTGTACCAGACTTACCTATTAACTATCTGAGATGAGGTAGATAATTCCCACATCTAACCATTTGATAACTTCCTTTCGAACTACCTCTTTCATGATAGGGTTGAGTCTCCTTTACCCATAGATTCTACCTCTTTCACCCTCCTCTAAAATAATTTTATACATACAAAAGGAAGGGCTTATTCCTCGAATATCAGCTATGGTCCAACCGGTTGCCCTTTTAAATTTCTTTAAAATAGCAATCAACTATTCTTTTTGTTGTTCTATCAGTTCTACTGAAATAATTACAAGCAAAGTAAAACTGTTACCTAAATAAACATATTTCAAATCGAAAAGAAGTACCTTAAGTTCAAGTTTGGGTGGTTCCTCAATTGGCAACTCGAGCTGCATGTATTCACTAGCTTCAACTCCAATGGCTCAAACTGTGCTAGTTAAACATAATCCCTCATATTGGCTTCCATCAAAGCCATATTTTTATTACCTTTTTCATCTTTCAATGGCTTAGACCCTAAAATGTTCTCTAATGGGTCTTCTTCAAAATTATTCTCCCATTCCATAGAAACTATAGTTTCTAACTCTTCCATCACTGAACATTCCTTTGCCAGATTTGGAAACTTCATTGCTTTAAGAACATTAAATGTTACTTAATCATCTTGAACTCTCATGGTGAGCTCACATTTTTGCACGTCTATTAATGTTCTTCCCATGGCTAGGAAAGGTCTCCCCGAGATGATTGGCACTTCCTTATCTGCTTCAAAATCTAAGAAAATGAAATCAGTAGGAAAAATAAACTTATCTACTCTTACCAAAATATCCTTGATCTTTCCTTCTGGGTATGTAAAAGATCAATTTGCCAATTGAAGTGTCACAACGGTGGGTCTTACTTCACCTATTCCCAACAGCTTGAAAATAGATTAGGGCATCAAGTTGATGCTTACTCCTAAGTCACATAAAGCTTTACCACAGTAATATTCTCTAATATTACAAGGTATGGTAAAATCTCCAAGGTCCTTTAGTTTCAAAGGTAGCTTGTTCTGTAAGAACGCACTACACTCCTTTGTTAGTGCTATAGTCTCATACTCACTCTCTTCTTCTTCGAAAGAATTTCCTTCATGAACTTAACATAATTTGGCACTTGTTCTAAAGCCTCTACCGACGGGATATTGATGTGAAGTTGCTTTAGAACATCCAAAAACTTTTTAAATTACACCTCATGATTCTGCTTATTTGGTTGGAACTTTTAAGGGTACGGAGGTAATGGAACTTTGGGTTGAATTAGACAACTTTTTTGAGGAGACAAATCCACATCTAAAGAAAGTGTTAGCTTATCAGAATTCATTGGGTTAGATTTTACCTTATCATCCTTTGTAAGTTCTAGCTCTTCTATTGCAGGAGTTTCAACTGATGGTTGACTTTCCTCATTCTCAATAGGTTCAACTGCAACAGTCTTGGGCTCCAAAGTCTTACCACTTCGTACAGCCACTACCTTGCAATGTTCCTTACCCAAATTCCTTAGATTTTCTGTATCACTCGGCAAGGTTCCTTGCAGTCAGTTACAAAGCATCGTAGCTAATTGAACCATTTGGTTCATTAAAAATTTTAGTGTTTTTGATTGAATTTGGATTAAGGCGTCATTCTTCACCATGTACGCCTTCAGCAAGTTCTCCAATCTGTTAGATGATTCAACTTGCGGTGGTTTTAGAGCTTGTTGATTAAACCCTTAGGATTGATTGGGTCTATGCTGCATGTAGTTGTTCGGTCCATTTCCTTGGTTACTCCAAGAAAAGTTTAGATGGTTACACCATGAAGGATTATAGAAGTTGGGTTTTGGTTCTTATCCATTTCTATTTTGGTGTTGATTCCCTAAGTAATAAATCGACTTAGGATTTGATAGACAATTCTCAAAAGAATGGTCATCCCCACAATATACACAAGAAACAACATCGAATTAACTTGGTGGCTAGGCTGCAACAAGATTAAAATCATTAGTAGTAAACTATTTCAACATTAAAGATATAGAAGATAACTGAGCTGAGAGTGATGTAAGCGCGTCCACTTCATGCATTCCAGCTACTCGTCTTCCTAAAGTTGCTCGACTTGTCAACCATTGGTAATTATTACTAGCTATCCTCTCAATGATTTTGTAAGCCTCATTATAAGACTTCGACAAGAGAGCACCATTTGTAGAAGCATCTACCACCAACCTTTTCTGTGCATTGAGACCATTATAGAACATATCTGTGACAGCCCTAAATTGACCCTAGTCGGGAAGTGGTTTCGGGACCACAAAACCGAGTTAAGAAAATAATTAATTGTTATATTCTATGCTTATTATGTGTGTACATGCATATGTGGAAATTTCATTCCCTAATTTTGCCAATTGTATGAGGAATTATTAATTAGGGATCAACATGAGACATGGTGAAATATGATAGGCTAATTTTAAAGGGCTTATTAGTGCATGTCAACACAAAGGTGGACTTGCATGTCAAATTTGCCCAATTCCCTTATAGTGGCCGGCCAAGATGGATTGATGATGGGCAATTTATTTGTGAATTAGATTTTATAATAGGAAATTGGGGTATTGGAGACATAAGGAATAATAGAAAGAATGGGAAGAAAACAAAGTCTTAACTTTGTTCTTCTTAGCCGAACCAAGAGGGAGAGAAGGGGGAGCAAACATTCGGCCATTGAAACCTAAGGAAGGTTAGTGAATCAAGTTAGATTTTTTTTGAAATTCTAGTTTGTTTTAGGTTACTCATCATGCTACTTACTTAGCCCATGCCAAAACTTTGAATTTGGATGGTTGAATTGAACATTCGGTTATGGTAGATAAGGAAGGAATTTGATTTTTATCTTTAAGTTTTGATGAAGAAATTGTTGATGAAAGAAGTTGATCTTGTTAAAAACTATAATTTCTAATACTCATGTGTGTAATAGCCGAACCTAGACCTTGCTTAATGCCTTGAGCAAATGCCGATTTGGTGTTTTGAAATGGATGAATTAGGTGCTTGATTTCCTAAAGGTTCGGCATAGTACATGATATTTTGTTAGTATGCTTTCGAAGAATTTGAGTAGTGTTATGTATAAGTAAGATTATTACGTACGGTCTTGGCGGTATATATGTACAATCGATCAATAGGCATTAAAAGGCTAAATGTGCGAATTTAAGGTATAAGAACCTATAGGTAATTACATAGATAATGTTGGAAATTAATGTAGTGTATTCGGCCATGTAGAGTATATCCTAGAGATATTATGTTTAATTCTCTATAATCGGCTAAATGAGTGATAATGGGTTATAATGTTGAATGGAATTATATGTATAAGTGGTTAGTAAAGTGATTAAACTACCGAATTTAATTAGTAAATGTGTTCTAAGCTTGATGAATTTTGAGATGCGATTGGGAGTAAATTTGTCATGAGCATACTTTGTTAATAATAAATATGATAAATGTATATATATATATAGCTGAATGTGATATGTGTGAATTATATGTTAAATCAAGGCTTGGTAAGCTAGCTATTAAGGTGAAATGCTAATGTTAGTATTTGATTTGGTAATAATCTGTGTGGGGACAGCAGCAGTAAGGTGATTTTGGAAAATCGCCATAAATTGTAGGAGTTGAATTAGAAGCTGAGTGAATTATGTCATTAAAGCTTGAAGAGTCTATTTTCTTACAAAAGAAACTATAAAAACAAAAGAGTTACCGATCTTGAGATATTTGAAGTATTGTGGGGCTGAGTCATAATGACTGCTGGATTCCCTGTTCTGTTTTTAGAAAATCATTATAAATTGTACAAAAATGATTATAAGATAAAATTTATATGCTTAGACTCCTTAATGAGTCTAGTTTCTAATGAGATCAAATACAACACATTTTGAATTCTGTAGAGTGAGAAATTGGATTCGTAGTGAAGAGTGGTCAGAATAGTCAAACAGTGAACAGGGGAAACTTTAAGAAAAATCTGGTATTGATTGGCCAAGCCTAAAATTCTGAAAATTTTATGGATGGAAGATATACGAGTCTATATTCAGGGAAAATTAACGGCAAGTGATTTGGAGTTTAGTAGCTCCAGTTATAAGTAATTTAGTAACTACTGCTCAGGAAAACAGCTCGTAGTGAATATGTGATTTTGTTGTAAACATTAATGAAAGTTTGCCGATGAATTATTTATTGATTAATATAAAGCTTGCTATAATCTATGTGTGTGAAAGTCGGATCAATATATATAATATTATTCTGAAAGTAATACTTGAATAGTCGATTAATGACTATTTTAAATTTTGTTGAACTTAAGCTCAAGAGCAAAGGGGAACTAGATCCGATAAAGGGAAGGAAAAAGTAATTGAATAGCCGTTGAAGTCGTTCGACGACATTTGAGGTAAGTCTTCGAGTAATGACCCTACTTGAATTATATTGAAATGAATAGTCATACTATGACGGATAGTCGAATGTGCTTAGAGACTATGTTATAAAGCCAATTGAAATTATGCTCTTTGTGTGCGGCTACTGAGCCGAAATTTGAAAGGTTTAATAAATGTTTTGTGTTTGAGCCTTAGTAACGAAGAAATGAAATGGATGTGTTATGATTATTGATATATGTGTGCATGAGCATTGGAATATATCCGGGCTAAGACCCGAAGGCAATTATGCGAGTTGATATATCCGGGCTAAGACCCGAAGGCAATTATGCGAGTTAATATATCCGGGCTAAGACCCGAAGGCAATTATGCGAGTTGATATATCCGGGCTAAGACCCGAAGGCGATTATGCGAGTTAATATGTCCGGGCTATGACCCGAAGGCAATTATGCGAGATGATATATCCGGGCTAAGACCCGAAGGCAATTATGCAAGTTGATATGTCCGGGTTAAGACCCGAAGGCAAAGGTGTTTGCGGTTGTATTCGGTTAAATACCGAAGAAACTTGGGTTTGAATGTGAGCGTTTTGTGCTGTAACTAATTCAATAAATATGCTCGACCAACCCGAACGATAAGGTGTGTTGCATGTGCATTGGAAAAGTCGATTCGTTTTAAATAGTATTCGTGCGATCGGCTAACGAATTTTCGGCTTTTAGAAAGGTTGATACCTTGTGTATATCTGTTGATGGAGTGTGAAGTAAGTATGATTATGAGAATGTGTGTTAATAAAGTGACTTAGTTAGTTATGTGAATGTAATACTGTAGTCAAAGCCGATTTCATTACTTGAGACTTACTAAGCTTAAAATGCTTACCCGGTTGCTTTGGCTCTCTGTTTTATAGATTTTGTTCGTTAGCTATCGGATTCGGGATCAGCGAAGTCGAAGTCATCTACACTATCAAGCTCTTTGGTACTCTTTTAGTTGAACTCTGGATATGGCATGTATAGGACTACCCCCTGTTGTTTAAGTTCTTTTGTGATGTATGTGTGTAAAGCCATGCGAAAATGGCTTGTAGATGTGGAGTATGGCATTAGACCATTTGTGTTTATGTATGTATATATATGGTTTCACGATGTGACTATGGATTGAAATGGAAGTGTTGGGCTAATGATCAGCCATTGGAATGGCTAAATATGATCACATGTGGACCTATGTATGGCAAAACCCTAGTTGGTCCATGGTAACCACAAAATAGGTAAAGTTTATCTTGAAAACAGATTTTGACAGCAACAGTGGTGTAGAATTGAAAAATCACATAAATTCGTAGGAGTGGAATTAAATAGTGAATAAATTATGTAATCGAACCTTGATGAATCTACTTTCATATGGAAGTAACGAAACAATTATAGGAACAGTACAGAAAGAGATATTCGGGTTCTTGTGGAACAGGGCCAGAACAGTTTATGGATTCACTGTTCCGCCTTTGGAAATTCACTATAAATTGACCAGAGATAATTAGGGGTCATACCATATATGTATGGATTCCTCTCTGAGTCTAGTTTCCATAGAAACAAACGGCATTAGTATTTAAGCCCTGTGCAGAGAGATATCCCAGTCGTAATGGGAAAAGGTCAGTGTAGTCGACCCCTGTAACATGAGAGACTTTGACTAATAAACTGTACTAATTGGCCCGACCAAAAATTCTAGAAAAAAATATATAGGTGGGGACATGAGTCTAGTTTCAGGGAAAAATCACAAAACTGATTTTCGAGTTGTGATACTCAAGATATGATTTTTGAAGCGACTAGTACTCAGACTGGGCAGTGTCTGGAAAATTTTTTTTAAAAGTCTGTCAACACCCCGTATTCGACTCCGGTGACGGTCTCAGGTTCGGGGTGTTACAATTTAGTGGTATCAGAGCTACGGTTTAGTCGATTCTAGGACTACCGTAATGTGTTGGGGTCTAGCTATACATGCCATTTTATGTGATTAATTGATAGTGTGGTGATTTCTGACATTTGCAAATGTGTTTATTTATAGTAATGGATCCCGATCCCAACCGAGCGGTAGCTGATGATCTTGAGAGTGTAGCGCCTGCTCCCGCACAAGGGACAGCGCCGGTGGACTCTCAACCTAATGCGAGTAACCCGAACGATGAAGCTAGACAAGCTTTCTATAGCGTGATGAATGATTGGTTCAACCAATACATTCGAACTAATACGGCTGTTCCACAACCTCCATTCCCGACAAACACCACCCCCGCACCTACAATACCTCCGGTAACTGACCAAATAAGGTCAAATAAGCCCCCAGTTGACCGAATCCGAAAACATGGGGCTACTGAATTTAAAGCTACGGATAGCGACGATGCCGAGCAAGCTGAATTTTGGTTGGACAACACTATCCGGGTACTCGATGAGCTATCTTGTACACCCGATGAATGTCTAAAGTGTGCTATCTCCTTGCTACGTGATTCTGCCTACTATTGGTGGAGTACTCTGACTTCTGTCGTGCCCCGGGAGCAAGTAACTTGGGAGTTTTTCCAAACTGAGTTTCGGAAAAAGTATATCAGTCAGAGATTTGTTGATCAAAAACGGAAGGAATTTCTTGAGCTTAAGCAAGGTTCTATGTCAGTTACTGATTACGAGCGAAAATTTGTTAGACTTAGTAGATACGCTCGGGAATGTGTTTCGTCCGAGGCTGTTATGTGTAAACGCTTCGAAGATGGGCTGAATGAAGATATAAAAATGTTCGTTGGCATTCTTGAGATACGAGAGTTCGTAGTACTTGTCGAGCGAGCTTGTAAAGCCGAAGAGCTTAGAAAGGAAAAACAAAAAGTTGATGTGGGAACCGGGGAGTTTCGTAAAAGATTCTCGGGAAAGTCTCATCAACAGGCATCGAAGAAATTTCGAGATGATGTGGGCCGGTCTAAAAGCACTTCGGGCCTTTTTAGACGAGATCGTGATCGACCCCCTGTGGGTACACGAGGCACTTCAGTCGCCAGTGTTGGGAATGAACGTCGAGGCCGAACGGAATGTCGACATTGCGGTAAATGGCATTTGGGGAGTTGTAGATTCCATGGCCGCTCCTGTTACAAGTGCGGATCAGTGGACCACTTCATTAAAGATTGCCCGAGGCTGTCCGAACAGAATGTAAATCAGAGTGGGAAACCGGGTGCTACCACTGCTCGAGGTAGACCATCTAGAAATATGGGCAATGCTAGTGGTGGTCAGAGAGGATCTAGAGATGCTACGACCAGATCCGAGGCTAGTGCACCTGCTAGAGCATATGCTATACGTGCCCGTGAGGATGCTTCTTCGCCTGATGTTATTACCGGTACTTTTACTCTCTTTGATACTAATGTAATTGCTTTGATTGACCCCGGTTCTACTCATTCGTACATATGTGAAACCTTAGCATCCAGTAAGACTTTACCTATTGAGTCTACTGAGTTTGTAATTCGGGTGTCAAATCCCTTGGGTCGTTACGTGCTTGTCGACAAAGTGTGTAAGAAATGTCCCCTAGCAATTCGAGGTTCCTGTTTTCCAGCGGACTTGATGCTTTTGCCGTTTGATGAATTTGATGTTATCCTTGGGTTGGATTGGTTGACCGTGCATGATGCGGTTGTGAATTGCAAAAGCAAGACTATTGATTTGAGGTGTGCAAATAACGAAGTAATCCGAGTTGAGTCTACGGATTTGGATGGGTTGCCCGCTGTAATATCCTCAATGTTGGCCCAGAAATATGTGAGAAAAGGGTGCGAAGCATACCTTGCGTATGTACTGGATGACCAAGAACTAGAAAAGAAACCTGAATCTGTGCCGGTGGTTTGTGAATACCCGGATGTTTTTCCTGAAGAATTGCCGGGTTTACCACCTGTTCGGGAGATAGAGTTTGGTATTGAGCTTGTACCTGGGACTACGCCGATTTCGATAGCTCCGTATCGTATGGCACCAACTGAGTTAAAAGAGTTGAAAGCTCAGCTGCAAGAATTGACGGATAGAGGTTTCGCTCGGCCAAGTTTCTCACCTTGGGGTGCACCAGTATTGTTCGTGAAAAAGAAGGACGGAACCATGAGGTTGTGCATTGACTATCGTCAACTGAATAAAGTGACGATAAAGAATAAATACCCACTACCGCGTATCGATGATTTGTTTGATCAACTAAAGGGGGCCTCAGTGTTCTCAAAAATAGATTTGAGATCGGGTTATTATCAGTTGCGGATTCGAGATTCAGACGTACCCAAAACTGCTTTCAGAACGAGGTACGGTCACTACGAATTCTTAGTGATGCCGTTTGGGCTCACTAATGCCCCGGCAGTATTTATGGATTTGATGAATCGGATCTTCAGACCATATTTGGATCGGTTCGTAGTTGTGTTCATTGATGACATCTTGGTCTATTCAAGAGATGAGACCGAACATGCTGAGCACCTGAGACTAGTGTTGCAAATTTTACGGGATAAGCAGTTATATGCTAAGTTCAGTAAGTGTGAGTTCTGGTTAAGAGAGGTTAGCTTCTTGGGTCATGTGGTATCCGCGTCGGGTATTCGAGTTGACCCGAACAAAATTTCAGCCATACTTGACTGGAAACCTCCGAGAAATGTTACTGAAGTTCGGAGCTTTTGGGGCTCGCCGGTTATTACCGACGATTTGTGAAAGGTTTCTCGATGATAGCCACACCAATGACGAAGCTACTTCAAAAGGATGTTAAGTTCGAGTGGACGGAGAAATGTCAGAAAAGTTTCGACCAACTGAAAACTCATTTGACTGAAGCTCCAATTTTGGTGCAACCCGAATCGGGTAAAGAGTTTGTCATCTATAGTGACGCATCCCTACTTGGGTTGGGTTGCGTATTGATGCAAGAAGGTCGAGTCGTGGCCTATGCGTCGAGACAATTGAAGCCACACGAGAGGAATTATCCGACCCATGATCTCGAACTAGCTGCCATCGTGTTTGCTTTAAAAATATGGCGACATTATCTGTTTGGTGAGAAGTGCCATGTATTTTCGGATCACAAAAGTCTCAAATATTTGATGACTCAACGAGACTTGAATCTGCGACAAAGACGTTGGCTTGAGTTGTTGAAAGATTACGAGCTTGTCATTGATTACCACCCGGGAAAGGCTAACGTGGTTGCGGACGCCTTAAGCCGAAAGTCATTGTTTGCTTTACGAGCGATGAACGTGCATTTGTCTATTCTACCAGACAGTGTGTTAGTAGCTGAATTAAAAGCTAAACCATTATTGACTCACCAAATTCGTGAAGCTCAGAAAGTTGATGATGAATTGGTTGCAAAACGGGCTGAGTGTTTTCCGAACGAGGAATCGGAGTTTCAAATTGATGATGATGATTGTTTGAGGTACAGAAATCGTTTGTGTGTTCCAAGGAATTCGGAACTCATTTCGATGATTCTGAACGAAGCCCATTGTAGCCGAATGTCAGTTCACCCCGGGAGTACGAAAATGTACAACGATTTGAAACGTCAATTTTGGTGGCATGGTATGAAATGGGACATCTCTGACTTTGTTTCGAGATGTTTAATATGTCAACAAGTGAAAGCGAAACATCAAGTGCCTTCGGGATTACTCCAGCCGATCATGATACCCGAGTGGAAATGGGATCGAGTCACAATGGACTTTGTGTCCGGACTGCCTTGTCAGCAAGTAAGAAGGATGCGATATGGGTTATTGTTGATAGACTGACTAAGTCGGCTCATTTCATCCCCGTACGTACGGATTTTTCATTGGAGAAACTAGCTGAATTGTACGTTTATCAAATTGTGAGATTACATGGGGTACCTGTTTCTATCGTGTCGGATAGAGATCCGAGATTCACCTCACGATTTTGGAAGAAATTGCAAGAAGCTCTGGGTACCAAGCTGCATTTTAGCACTGCTTTTCACCCCCAAACCGATGGTCAATCCGAGCGGATAATTCAGATACTTGAGGATATGTTGAGATGTTGCATCCTCGAGTTCAGTAGTTCATGGGAACGGTATTTACCTTTGATTGAATTCGCTTACAACAATAGTTTTCAATCAAGTATTAAGATGGCACCTTACGAGGCTTTGTACGGTCGTAAATGCCGTACACCATTGTTTTGGACCGAGCTCGGTGAAAGCAAAATTTTCGGAGTTGATTTGATTAGAGATGCGGAACAGAAAGTAAAGGTAATCCGTGAAAGTCTGAAGATAGCCACGGATCGTCAGAAATCGTACGCAGATTTGAAACGAAAAGACATCGAGTATCAGGTGGGAGACAAAGTGTTCCTTAAGGTTTCACCTTGGAAAAAGATACTCAGGTTCGGCCGTAAGGGCAAGTTGAGCCCAAGATTCATTGGGCCGTACGAAATCTCCGAACGAGTTGGCCCGGTTGCGTATAGATTGATTTTGCCCCCGGAGCTTGAAAAGATTCATGACGTCTTTCATGTTTCGATGCTTCGACGCTATCGATCTGATCCATCGCATATAATTAGCCCATCAGAGGTTGAAATTCAAGTCGATATGAGCTATGAAGAAGAACCGATGCGTATCCTAGCTCGTGAGGTGAAAGAGTTGCGAAACAAAAGAGTTCCGCTAGTAAAGGTGTTATGGCTCAAACACGGGATCGAGGAAGCTACTTGGGAGACCGAGAGCTCGATGAAAGAACGATACCCAAACCTATTTACCGGTAAGTTTTTCGGGGACGAAAATTTCTTAAGTGGGGGAGAGTTGTGACAGCCCTAAATTGACCCTAGTCGGGAAGTGGTTTCGGGACCACAAAACCGAGTTAAGAAAATAATTAATTGTTATATTCTATGCTTATTATGTGTGTACATGCATATGTGGAAATTTCATTCCCTAATTTTGCCAATTGTATGAGGAATTATTAATTAGGGATCAACATGAGACATGGTGAAATATGATAGGCTAATTTTAAAGGGCTTATTAGTGCATGTCAACACAAAGGTGGACTTGCATGTCAAATTTGCCCAATTCCCTTATAGTGGCCGGCCAAGATGGATTGATGATGGGCAATTTATTTGTGAATTAGATTTTATAATAGGAAATTGGGGTATTGGAGACATAAGGAATAATAGAAAGAATGGGAAGAAAACAAAGTCTTAACTTTGTTCTTCTTAGCCGAACCAAGAGGGAGAGAAGGGGGAGCAAACATTCGGCCATTGAAACCTAAGGAAGGTTAGTGAATCAAGTTAGATTTTTTTTGAAATTCTAGTTTGTTTTAGGTTACTCATCATGCTACTTACTTAGCCCATGCCAAAACTTTGAATTTGGATGGTTGAATTGAACATTCGGTTATGGTAGATAAGGAAGGAATTTGATTTTTATCTTTAAGTTTTGATGAAGAAATTGTTGATGAAAGAAGTTGATCTTGTTAAAAACTATAATTTCTAATACTCATGTGTGTAATAGCCGAACCTAGACCTTGCTTAATGCCTTGAGCAAATGCCGATTTGGTGTTTTGAAATGGATGAATTAGGTGCTTGATTTCCTAAAGGTTCGGCATAGTACATGATATTTTGTTAGTATGCTTTCGAAGAATTTGAGTAGTGTTATGTATAAGTAAGATTATTACGTACGGTCTTGGCGGTATATATGTACAATCGATCAATAGGCATTAAAAGGCTAAATGTGCGAATTTAAGGTATAAGAACCTATAGGTAATTACATAGATAATGTTGGAAATTAATGTAGTGTATTCGGCCATGTAGAGTATATCCTAGAGATATTATGTTTAATTCTCTATAATCGGCTAAATGAGTGATAATGGGTTATAATGTTGAATGGAATTATATGTATAAGTGGTTAGTAAAGTGATTAAACTACCGAATTTAATTAGTAAATGTGTTCTAAGCTTGATGAATTTTGAGATGCGATTGGGAGTAAATTTGTCATGAGCATACTTTGTTAATAATAAATATGATAAATGTATATATATATATAGCTGAATGTGATATGTGTGAATTATATGTTAAATCAAGGCTTGGTAAGCTAGCTATTAAGGTGAAATGCTAATGTTAGTATTTGATTTGGTAATAATCTGTGTGGGGACAGCAGCAGTAAGGTGATTTTGGAAAATCGCCATAAATTGTAGGAGTTGAATTAGAAGCTGAGTGAATTATGTCATTAAAGCTTGAAGAGTCTATTTTCTTACAAAAGAAACTATAAAAACAAAAGAGTTACCGATCTTGAGATATTTGAAGTATTGTGGGGCTGAGTCATAATGACTGCTGGATTCCCTGTTCTGTTTTTAGAAAATCATTATAAATTGTACAAAAATGATTATAAGATAAAATTTATATGCTTAGACTCCTTAATGAGTCTAGTTTCTAATGAGATCAAATACAACACATTTTGAATTCTGTAGAGTGAGAAATTGGATTCGTAGTGAAGAGTGGTCAGAATAGTCAAACAGTGAACAGGGGAAACTTTAAGAAAAATCTGGTATTGATTGGCCAAGCCTAAAATTCTGAAAATTTTATGGATGGAAGATATACGAGTCTATATTCAGGGAAAATTAACGGCAAGTGATTTGGAGTTTAGTAGCTCCAGTTATAAGTAATTTAGTAACTACTGCTCAGGAAAACAGCTCGTAGTGAATATGTGATTTTGTTGTAAACATTAATGAAAGTTTGCCGATGAATTATTTATTGATTAATATAAAGCTTGCTATAATCTATGTGTGTGAAAGTCGGATCAATATATATAATATTATTCTGAAAGTAATACTTGAATAGTCGATTAATGACTATTTTAAATTTTGTTGAACTTAAGCTCAAGAGCAAAGGGGAACTAGATCCGATAAAGGGAAGGAAAAAGTAATTGAATAGCCGTTGAAGTCGTTCGACGACATTTGAGGTAAGTCTTCGAGTAATGACCCTACTTGAATTATATTGAAATGAATAGTCATACTATGACGGATAGTCGAATGTGCTTAGAGACTATGTTATAAAGCCAATTGAAATTATGCTCTTTGTGTGCGGCTACTGAGCCGAAATTTGAAAGGTTTAATAAATGTTTTGTGTTTGAGCCTTAGTAACGAAGAAATGAAATGGATGTGTTATGATTATTGATATATGTGTGCATGAGCATTGGAATATATCCGGGCTAAGACCCGAAGGCAATTATGCGAGTTGATATATCCGGGCTAAGACCCGAAGGCAATTATGCGAGTTAATATATCCGGGCTAAGACCCGAAGGCAATTATGCGAGTTGATATATCCGGGCTAAGACCCGAAGGCGATTATGCGAGTTAATATGTCCGGGCTATGACCCGAAGGCAATTATGCGAGATGATATATCCGGGCTAAGACCCGAAGGCAATTATGCAAGTTGATATGTCCGGGTTAAGACCCGAAGGCAAAGGTGTTTGCGGTTGTATTCGGTTAAATACCGAAGAAACTTGGGTTTGAATGTGAGCGTTTTGTGCTGTAACTAATTCAATAAATATGCTCGACCAACCCGAACGATAAGGTGTGTTGCATGTGCATTGGAAAAGTCGATTCGTTTTAAATAGTATTCGTGCGATCGGCTAACGAATTTTCGGCTTTTAGAAAGGTTGATACCTTGTGTATATCTGTTGATGGAGTGTGAAGTAAGTATGATTATGAGAATGTGTGTTAATAAAGTGACTTAGTTAGTTATGTGAATGTAATACTGTAGTCAAAGCCGATTTCATTACTTGAGACTTACTAAGCTTAAAATGCTTACCCGGTTGCTTTGGCTCTCTGTTTTATAGATTTTGTTCGTTAGCTATCGGATTCGGGATCAGCGAAGTCGAAGTCATCTACACTATCAAGCTCTTTTGGTACTCTTTTAGTTGAACTCTGGATATGGCATGTATAGGACTACCCCCTGTTGTTTAAGTTCTTTTGTGATGTATGTGTGTAAAGCCATGCGAAAATGGCTTGTAGATGTGGAGTATGGCATTAGACCATTTGTGTTTATGTATGTATATATATGGTTTCACGATGTGACTATGGATTGAAATGGAAGTGTTGGGCTAATGATCAGCCATTGGAATGGCTAAATATGATCACATGTGGACCTATGTATGGCAAAACCCTAGTTGGTCCATGGTAACCACAAAATAGGTAAAGTTTATCTTGAAAACAGATTTTGACAGCAACAGTGGTGTAGAATTGAAAAATCACATAAATTCGTAGGAGTGGAATTAAATAGTGAATAAATTATGTAATCGAACCTTGATGAATCTACTTTCATATGGAAGTAACAAAACAATTATAGGAACAGTACAGAAAGAGATATTCGGGTTCTTGTGGAACAGGGCCAGAACAGTTTATGGATTCACTGTTCCGCCTTTGGAAATTCACTATAAATTGACCAGAGATAATTAGGGGTCATACCATATATGTATGGATTCCTCTCTGAGTCTAGTTTCCATAGAAACAAACGGCATTAGTATTGAAGCCCTGTGCAGAGAGATATCCCAGTCGTAATGGGAAAAGGTCAGTGTAGTCGACCCCTGTAACATGAGAGACTTTGACTAATAAACTGTACTAATTGGCCCGACCAAAAATTCTAGAAAAAAATATATAGGTGGGGACATGAGTTTAGTTTCAGGGAAAAATCACAAAACTGATTTTCGAGTTGTGATACTCAAGATATGATTTTTGAAGCGACTAGTACTCAGACTGGGCAGTGTCTGGAAAAATTTTTTTAAAAGTCTGTCAACACCCCGTATTCGACTCCGGTGACGGTCTCGGGTTCGGGGTGTTACAATATCCAACTGAATGCAATGTGGAATCCATGATGAGGACACTTACGAAGAACTCTTTGAAACTTTCTCACGCCTCGTACAAGGACTCACCATCCAATTGTTGAAAAGTGGTTATATCATTGTGCAACTTAGCATTTTTTCTAGGTGGGAAATACTTAACCAAAAACCTTGTCCATCATTTTGATTTCCAAGGCCCATTTTAGCCTGTCTTTAGGCTAATCATTCATGTCTTCTTTGGCTAAATGTCTACTCAATTTCAAAGGTCTACCAATAATAAATTGATAATTCGATCTATGCTCATAAACTCCTGGAAATAAATCAAAAAATAAAGAATAAAGAATTAATTAACATAGTTAGGAGTTAAATAAAAATAAAATAAAAAATAATTTGTAAAGAATAATTTCACAAAAATAATTAAGGCAATAGTCTCCGGTAATGGTGCCAAAAACTTGTAATGCTCGATTTGTGCAAGTGTACACAATCGTTATCAAGTAATAAGTAAGTAAAAGAGTTTTTGTCTCCACAGGGACTGTGTATATTAATCAATATACTGCAAAATTAAAGTTAACAATTTGATAACAAAAACACAATATCTTGAGTGATGGGTGATTAACTAAATTAAATTATCTAAACGAAAGATTGGTCCCTAATGCAATTTAAATTAAATGCAAAGTATGAAATGAAATGTATGAATGAATTTAGCAAAAACACAAAATTTAACAATCTAACTAA